>NW_028250685.1:0-426437 GCF_964263255.1 Lissotriton vulgaris
AAAATGTCAAGTGGATCGTGCCTCATGTTGAATAACCACTTTTTAACCCCTCAGAGTGACCAACATTGCCATTTTTACAGAGTTTCGCTTACTCAAAAGCTTCAATTTTGACCAATTTCAGGCACAGAAATGACTTTAAACACACTTATTTTAGTCGAAAAGGTCATAAT
Source organism: Lissotriton vulgaris (assembly GCF_964263255.1). Taxonomy (NCBI): domain Eukaryota; kingdom Metazoa; phylum Chordata; class Amphibia; order Caudata; family Salamandridae; genus Lissotriton; species Lissotriton vulgaris. Next base: position 171 of record NW_028250685.1, read on the forward strand.
TCACATCCAACAGTCATTTGGAGTCAAAAGATTAAATGTTAAAATTTCATCCATATTGACCATTTTGGGAACGTTCGACAGGTCCGGAGTCATCGTTTTTCATCAGAAAATGGATTTTTGGGACTGTACCAAAAATGATTCAAAATGTCAATTGGATCGTGACTCATGTTGAATAACCACTTTTTAACCCCTCAGAGTGACCAAAATGGCCATTTTTACAGAGTTTTGCTTACTCAAAAGCTTCAATTTTGACCAATTTCAGGCACATAAAATGACTTTAAACACACTTATTTTAGTTGAAAAAGTCATAATTCACATCCAACAGTCATTGAGAGTCAAAAGATTAAATGTTAAAATTTCATCCATATTGACCATTTTGGAATCGTTCGACAGGTCCGGAGTCATTGTTTTTCATCAGAAAATGGATTTTTGGGACTGTACCAAAAATGATTCAAAATGTCAATTGGATCGTGCCTCATGTTGAATAACCACTTTTTAACCCCTCAGAGTGACCAAAATTGCCATTTTTACAGAGTTTTTGCTTATTCAAAAGCTTTAATTTTGACCAATTTCAGGCACATAAATGACTTTAAACACACTTATTTTAGTTGAAAAAGTCATAATTCACATCCAACAGTCATTTAGAGTCAAAAGATTAAATGTTAAAATTTCATCCATATTGACCATTTTGGGAACGTTCGACAGGTCCGGAGTCATCGTTTTTCATCAGAAAATGGATTTTTGGGACTGTACCAAAAATGATTCAAAATGTCAATTGGATCGTGCCTCATGTTGAATAACCACTTTTTTAACCCCTCAGAGTGACCAAAATGGCCATTTTTACAGAGTTTTGCTTACTCAAAAGCTTCAATTTTGACCAATTTCAGGCACATAAATGACTTTAAACACACTTGATTTAGTTGAAAAAGTCATAATTCACATCCAACAGTCATTTAGAGTCAAAAGATTAAATGTTACAATTTCATCCATATTGACCATTTTGGAAACGTTCGACAGGTCCGGAGTCATCGTTTTTCATCAGAAAATGGATTTTTGGGACTGTACCAAAAATGATTCAAAATGTCAAATGGATCGTGCCTCATGTTGAATAACCACTTTTTAACCCCTCAGAGTGACCAACATTGCCATTTTTACAGAGTTTCGCTTACTCAAAAGCTTCAATTTTGACCAATTTCAGGCACAGAAATGACTTTAAACACACTTATTTTAGTCGAAAAGGTCATAATTCACATCCAACAGTCATTTGGAGTCAAAAGATTAAATGTCAAAATTTCATCCATATTGACCATTTTGGGAACGTTCGACAGGTCCGGAGTCATCGTTTTTCATCAGAAAATGGATTTTTGGGACTGTACCAAAAATGATTCAAAATGTCAATTGGATCGTGCCTCAAGTTGAATAACCACTTTTTAACCCCTCAGAGTGACCAAAATGGCCATTTTTACAGAGTTTTGCTTACTCAAAAGCTTCAATTTTGACCAATTTCAGGCACATAAATGACTTTAAACACACTTATTTTAGTTGAAAAAGTCATAATTCACATCCAACAGTCATTGAGAGTCAAAAGATTAAATGTTAAAATTTCATCCATATTGACCATTTTGGAAACGTTCGACAGGTCCGGAGTCATCGTTTTTCATCAGAAAATTGATTTTTGGGACTGTACCAAAAATGATTCAAAATGTCAAATGGATCGTGCCTCATGTTGAATAACCACTTTTTAACCCCTCAGAGTGACCAAAATGGCCATTTTTACAGAGTTTTGCTTACTCAAAAGCTTTAGTTTTGACCAATTTCAGGCGCATAAATGATTTTAAACACACTTATTTTAGTTGAAAAAGTCATAATTCACATCCAACAGTCATTTAGAGTCAAAAGATTACATGTTAAAATTTCATCCATATTGACCATTTTGGAATCGTTCGACAGGTCCGGAGTCATCGTTTTTCATCAGAAAATGGATTTTTGGGACTGTACCAAAAATGATTCAAAATGTCAATTGGATCGTGCCTCATGTTGAATAACCACTTTTTAACCCCTCAGAGTGACCAAAATTGCCATTTTTACAGAGTTTTTGCTTATTCAAAAGCTTTAATTTTGACCAATTTCAGGCACATAAATGACTTTAAACACACTTATTTTAGTTGAAAAAGTCATAATTCCCATCCAACAGTCATTTGGAGTCAAAAGATTAAATGTTAAAATTTCATCCATATTGACCATTTTGGGAACGTTCGACAGGTCCGGAGTCATCGTTTTTCATCAGAAAATGGATTTTGGGACTGTACCAAAAATGATTCAAAATGTCAAATGGATCGTGCCTCATGTTGAATAACCACTTTTTAACCCCTCAGAGTGACCAAAATTGCCATTTTTACAGAGTTTTTGCTTATTCAAAAGCTTTAATTTTGACCAATTTCAGGCACATAAATGACTTTAAACACACTTATTTTAGTTGAAAAAGTCATTATTCACATCCAACAGTCATTTAGAGTCAAAAGATTAAATGTTAAAAATTTCATCCATATTGACCATTTTGGGAATGTTCGACAGGTCCGGAGTCATCGTTTTTCATCAGAAAATGGATTTTTGGGACTGTACCAAAAATGATTCAAAATGTCAAATGGATCGTGCCTCATGTTGAATAACCACTTTTTAACCCCTCAGAGTGACCAACATTGCCATTTTTACAGAGTTTCGCTTACTCAAAAGCTTCAATTTTGACCAATTTCAGGCACAGAAATGACTTTAAACACACTTATTTTAGTCGAAAAGGTCATAATTCACATCCAACAGTCATTTGGAGTCAAAAGATGAAATGTTAAAATTTCATCCATATTGACCATTTTGGGAACGTTCGACAGGTCCGGAGTCATCGTTTTTCATCAGAAAATGGATTTTTGGGACTGTACCAAAAATGATTCAAAATGTCAATTGGATCGTGCCTCATGTTGAATAACCACTTTTTAACCCCTCAGAGTGACCAAAATGGCCATTTTTACAGAGTTTTGCTTACTCAAAAGCTTTAATTTTGACCAATTTCAGGCGCATAAATGATTTTAAACAAACTTATTTTAGTTGAAAAAGTCATAATTCACATCCAACAGTCATTTAGAGTCAAAAGATGAAATGTTAAAATTTCATCCATATTGACCATTTTGGGAACGTTCGACAGGTCCGGAGTCATCGTTTTTCATCAGAAAATGGATTTTTGGGACTGTACCAAAAATGATTCAAAATGTCAATTGGATCGTGCCTCATGTTGAATAACCACTTTTTAACCCCTCAGAGTGACCAAAATGGCCATTTTTACAGAGTTTTGCTTACTCAAAAGCTTCAATTTTGACCAATTTCAGGCACATAAATGACTTTAAACACACTTGATTTAGTTGAAAAAGTCATAATTCACATCCAACAGTCATTTAGAGTCAAAAGATTAAATGTTACAATTTCATCCATATTGACCATTTTGGAAACGTTCGACAGGTCCGGAGTCATCGTTTTTCATCAGAAAATGGATTTTTGGGACTGTACCAAAAATGATTCAAAATGTCAAATGGATCGTGCCTCATGTTGAATAACCACTTTTTAACCCCTCAGAGTGACCAACATTGCCATTTTTACAGAGTTTCGCTTACTCAAAAGCTTCAATTTTGACCAATTTCAGGCACAGAAATGACTTTAAACACACTTATTTTAGTCGAAAAGGTCATAATTCACATCCAACAGTCATTTTGAGTCAAAAGATTAAATGACAAAATTTCATCCATATTGACCATTTTGGGAACGTTCGACAGGTCCGGAGTCATCGTTTTTCATCAGAAAATGGATTTTTGGGACTGTACCAAAAATGATTCAAAATGTCAATTGGATCGTGCCTCAAGTTGAATAACCACTTTTTAACCCCTCAGAGTGACCAAAATGGCCATTTTTACAGAGTTTTGCTTACTCAAAAGCTTCAATTTTGACCAATTTCAGGCACATAAATGACTTTAAACACACTTATTTTAGTCGAAAAGGTCATAATTCACATCCAACAGTCATTTGGAGTCAAAAGATTAAATGTTAAAATTTCATCCATATTGACCATTTTGGGAACGTTCGACAGGTCCGGAGTCATCGTTTTTCATCAGAAAATGGATTTTTGGGACTGTACCAAAAATGATTCAAAATGTCAAATGGATCGTGCCTCATGTTGAATAACCACTTTTTAACCCCTCAGAGTGACCAAAATGGCCATTTGTACAGAGTTTTGCTTACTCAAAAGCTTCAATTTTGACCAATTTCAGGCACATAAATGACTTTAAACACACTTATTTTAGTTGAAAAAGTCATAATTCCCATCCAACAGTCATTTGGAGTCAAAAGATTAAATGTTAAAATTTCATCCATATTGACCATTTTGGGAACGTTCGACAGGTCCGGAGTCATCGTTTTTCATCAGAAAATGGATTTTTGGGACTGTACCAAAAATGATTCAAAATGTCAAATGGATCGTGAATCATGTTGAATAACCACTTTTTAACCCCTCAGAGTGACCAAAATGGCCATTTTTACAGAGTTTTGCTTACTCAAAAGCTTCAATTTTGACCAATTTCAGGCACATAAATGACTTTAAACACACTTATTTTAGTTGAAAAAGTCATAATTCCCATCCAACAGTCATTTGGAGTCAAAAGATTAAATGTTAAAATTTCATCCATATTGACCATTTTGGGAACGTTCGACAGGTCCGGAGTCATCGTTTTTCATCAGAAAATGGATTTTTGGGACTGTACCAAAAATGATTCAAAATGTCAAATGGATCGTGCCTCATGTTGAATAACCACTTTTTAACCCCTCAGAGTGACCAAAATTGCCATTTTTACAGAGTTTTTGCTTATTCAAAAGCTTTAATTTTGACCAATTTCAGGCACATAAATGACTTTAAACACACTTATTTTAGTTGAAAAAGTCATAATTCACATCCAACAGTCATTTAGAGTCAAAAGATTAAATGTTAAAATTTCATCCATATTGACCATTTTGGGAACGTTCGACAGGTCCGGAGTCATCGTTTTTCATCAGAAAATGGATTTTTGGGACTGTACCAAAAATGATTCAAAATGTCAATTGGATCGTGCCTCATGTTGAATAACCACTTTTTAACCCCTCAGAGTGACCAAAATGGCCATTTTTACAGAGTTTTGCTTACTCAAAAGCTTCAATTTTGACCAATTTCAGGCACATAAATGACTTTAAACACACTTGATTTAGTTGAAAAAGTCATAATTCACATCCAACAGTCATTTAGAGTCAAAAGATTAAATGTTACAATTTCATCCATATTGACCATTTTGGAACCGTTCGACAGGTCCGGAGTCATCGTTTTTCATCAGAAAATGGATTTTTGGGACTGTACCAAAAATGATTCAAAATGTCAAATGGATCGTGCCTCATGTTGAATAACCACTTTTTAACCCCTCAGAGTGACCAACATTGCCATTTTTACAGAGTTTCGCTTACTCAAAAGCTTCAATTTTGACCAATTTCAGGCACAGAAATGACTTTAAACACACTTATTTTAGTCGAAAAGGTCATAATTCACATCCAACAGTCATTTGGAGTCAAAAGATTAAATGTCAAAATTTATTTCATCCATATTGACCATTTTGGGAACGTTCGACAGGTCCGGAGTCATCGTTTTTCATCAGAAAATTGATTTTTGGGACTGTACCAAAAATGATTCAAAATGTCAATTGGATCGTGCCTCAAGTTGAATAACCACTTTTTAACCCCTCAGAGTGACCAAAATGGCCATTTTTACAGAGTTTTGCTTACTCAAAAGCTTCAATTTTGACCAATTTCAGGCACATAAATGACTTTAAACACACTTATTTTAGTTGAAAAAGTCATAATTCACATCCAACAGTCATTTAGGGTCAAAAGATTAAATGTTAAAATTTCATCCATATTGACCATTTTGGAAACGTTCGACAGGTCCGGAGTCATCGTTTTTCATCAGAAAATTGATTTTTGGGACTGTACCAAAAATGATTCAAAATGTCAAATGGATCGTGCCTCATGTTGAATAACCACTTTTTAACCCCTCAGAGTGACCAACATTGCCATTTTTACAGAGTTTTGCTTACTCAAAAGCTTCAATTTTGACCAATTTCAGGCACATAAATGACTTTAAACACACTTATTTTAGTTGAAAAAGTCATAATTCCCATCCAACAGTCATTTGGAGTCAAAAGATTAAATGTTAAAATTTCATCCATATTGACCATTTTGGAATCGTTCGACAGGTCCGGAGTCATCGTTTTTCATCAGAAAATGGATTTTTGGGACTGTACCAAAAATGATTCAAAATGTCAAATGGATCGTGCCTCATGTTGAATAACCACTTTTTAACCCCTCAGAGTGACCAAAATGGCCATTTTTACAGAGTTTTGCTTACTCAAAAGCTTCAATTTTGACCAATTTCAGGCACATAAATGACTTTAAACACACTTATTTTAGTTGAAAAAGTCATAATTCACATCCAACAGTCATTGAGAGTCAAAAGATTAAATGTTAAAATTTCATCCATATTGACCATTTTGGAAACGTTCGACAGGTCCGGAGTCATCGTTTTTCATCAGAAAATTGGATTTTTGGGACTGTACCAAAAATGATTCAAAATGTCAAATGGATCGTGCCTCATGTTGAATAACCACTTTTTAACCCCTCAGAGTGACCAAAATGGCCATTTTTACAGAGTTTTGCTTACTCAAAAGCTTTAATTTTGACCAATTTCAGGCGCATAAATGATTTTAAACACACTTATTTTAGTTGAAAAAGTCATAATTCACATCCAACAGTCATTTAGAGTCAAAAGATTACATGTTAAAATTTCATCCATATTGACCATTTTGGAATCGTTCGACAGGTCCGGAGTCATCGTTTTTCATCAGAAAATGGATTTTTGGGACTGTACCAAAAATGATTCAAAATGTCAATTGGATCGTGCCTCATGTTGAATAACCACTTTTTAACCCCTCAGAGTGACCAAAATTGCCATTCTTACAGAGTTTTTGCTTATTCAAAAGCTTTAATTTTGACCAATTTCAGGCACATAAATGACTTTAAACACACTTATTTTAGTTGAAAAAGTCATAATTCCCATCCAACAGTCATTTGGAGTCAAAAGATTAAATGTTAAAATTTCATCCATATTGACCATTTTGGGAACGTTCGACAGGTCCGGAGTCATCGTTTTTCATCAGAAAATGGATTTTGGGACTGTACCAAAAATGATTCAAAATGTCAAATGGATCGTGCCTCATGTTGAATAACCACTTTTTAACCCCTCAGAGTGACCAAAATTGCCATTTTTACAGAGTTTTTGCTTATTCAAAAGCTTTAATTTTGACCAATTTCAGGCACATAAATGACTTTAAACACACTTATTTTAGTTGAAAAAGTCATTATTCACATCCAACAGTCATTTAGAGTCAAAAGATTAAATGTTAAAATTTCATCCATATTGACCATTTTGGGAATGTTCGACAGGTCCGGAGTCATCGTTTTTCATCAGAAAATGGATTTTTGGGACTGTACCAAAAATGATTCAAAATGTCAAGTGGATCGTGCCTCATGTTGAATAACCACTTTTTAACCCCTCAGAGTGACCAACATTGCCATTTTTACAGAGTTTCGCTTACTCAAAAGCTTCAATTTTGACCAATTTCAGGCACAGAAATGACTTTAAACACACTTATTTTAGTCGAAAAGGTCATAATTCACATCCAACAGTCATTTGGAGTCAAAAGATTAAATGTTAAAATTTCATCCATATTGACCATTTTGGGAACGTTCGACAGGTCCGGAGTCATCGTTTTTCATCAGAAAATGGATTTTTGGGACTGTACCAAAAATGATTCAAAATGTCAATTGGATCGTGACTCATGTTGAATAACCACTTTTTAACCCCTCAGAGTGACCAAAATGGCCATTTTTACAGAGTTTTGCTTACTCAAAAGCTTCAATTTTGACCAATTTCAGGCACATAAATGACTTTAAACACACTTGATTTAGTTGAAAAAGTCATAATTCACATCCAACAGTCATTTAGAGTCAAAAGATTAAATGTTACAATTTCATCGATATTGACCATTTTGGAAAAGTTCGACAGGTCCGGAGTCATCGTTTTTCATCAGAAAATGGATTTTTGGGACTGTACCAAAAATGATTCAAAATGTCAAATGGATCGTGCCTCATGTTGAATAACCACTTTTTAACCCCTCAGAGTGACCAACATTGCCATTTTTACAGAGTTTCGCTTACTCAAAAGCTTCAATTTTGACCAATTTCAGGCACAGAAATGACTTTAAACACACTTATTTTAGTCGAAAAGGTCATAATTCACATCCAACAGTCATTTGGAGTCAAAAGATTAAATGTCAAAATTTCATCCATATTGACCATTTTGGGAACGTTCGACAGGTCCGGAGTCATCGTTTTTCATCAGAAAATGGATTTTTGGGACTGTACCAAAAATGATTCAAAATGTCAATTGGATCGTGCCTCAAGTTGAATAACCACTTTTTAACCCCTCAGAGTGACCAAAATGGCCATTTTTACAGAGTTTTGCTTACTCAAAAGCTTCAATTTTGACCAATTTCAGGCACATAAATGACTTTAAACACACTTATTTTAGTTGAAAAAGTCATAATTCACATCCAACAGTCATTGAGAGTCAAAAGATTAAATGTTAAAATTTCATCCATATTGACCATTTTGGAATCGTTCGACAGGTCCGGAGTCATTGTTTTTCATCAGAAAATGGATTTTTGGGACTGTACCAAAAATGATTCAAAATGTCAATTGGATCGTGCCTCATGTTGAATAACCACTTTTTAACCCCTCAGAGTGACCAAAATTGCCATTTTTACAGAGTTTTTGCTTATTCAAAAGCTTTAATTTTGACCAATTTCAGGCACATAAATGACTTTAAACACACTTATTTTAGTTGAAAAAGTCATAATTCACATCCAACAGTCATTTAGAGTCAAAAGAATAAATGTTAAAATTTCATCCATATTGACCATTTTGGGAATGTTCGACAGGTCCGGAGTCATCGTTTTTCATCAGAAAATGGATTTTTGGGACTGTACCAAAAATGATTCAAAATGTCAAGTGGATCGTGCCTCATGTTGAATAACCACTTTTTAACCCCTCAGAGTGACCAACATTGCCATTTTTACAGAGTTTCGCTTACTCAAAAGCTTCAATTTTGACCAATTTCAGGCACAGAAATGACTTTAAACACACTTATTTTAGTCGAAAAGGTCATAATTCACATCCAACAGTCATTTGGAGTCAAAAGATTAAATGTTAAAATTTCATCCATATTGACCATTTTGGGAACGTTCGACAGGTCCGGAGTCATCGTTTTTCATCAGAAAATGGATTTTTGGGACTGTACCAAAAATGATTCAAAATGTCAATTGGATCGTGACTCATGCTGAATAACCACTTTTTAACCCCTCAGAGTGACCAAAATGGCCATTTTTACAGAGTTTTGCTTACTCAAAAGCTTCAATTTTGACCAATTTCAGGCACATAAATGACTTTAAACACACTTGATTTAGTTGAAAAAGTCATAATTCACATCCAACAGTCATTTAGAGTCAAAAGATTAAATGTTACAATTTCATCGATATTGACCATTTTGGAAAAGTTCGACAGGTCCGGAGTCATCGTTTTTCATCAGAAAATGGATTTTTGGGACTGTACCAAAAATGATTCAAAATGTCAAATGGATCGTGCCTCATGTTGAATAACCACTTTTTAACCCCTCAGAGTGACCAACATTGCCATTTTTACAGAGTTTCGCTTACTCAAAAGCTTCAATTTTGACCAATTTCAGGCACAGAAATGACTTTAAACACACTTATTTTAGTCGAAAAGGTCATAATTCACATCCAACAGTCATTTGGAGTCAAAAGATTAAATGTCAAAATTTCATCCATATTGACCATTTTGGGAACGTTCGACAGGTCCGGAGTCATCGTTTTTCATCAGAAAATGGATTTTTGGGACTGTACCAAAAATGATTCAAAATGTCAATTGGATCGTGCCTCAAGTTGAATAACCACTTTTTAACCCCTCAGAGTGACCAAAATGGCCATTTTTACAGAGTTTTGCTTACTCAAAAGCTTCAATTTTGACCAATTTCAGGCACATAAATGACTTTAAACACACTTATTTTAGTTGAAAAAGTCATAATTCACATCCAACAGTCATTGAGAGTCAAAAGATTAAATGTTAAAATTTCATCCATATTGACCATTTTGGAATCGTTCGACAGGTCCGGAGTCATTGTTTTTCATCAGAAAATGGATTTTTGGGACTGTACCAAAAATTATTCAAAATGTCAATTGGATCGTGCCTCATGTTGAATAACCACTTTTTAACCCCTCAGAGTGACCAAAATTGCCATTTTTACAGAGTTTTTGCTTATTCAAAAGCTTTAATTTTGACCAATTTCAGGCACATAAATGACTTTAAACACACTTATTTTAGTTGAAAAAGTCATAATTCACATCCAACAGTCATTTAGAGTCAAAAGATTAAATGTTAAAATTTCATCCATATTGACCATTTTGGGAACGTTCGACAGGTCCGGAGTCATCGTTTTTCATCAGAAAATGGATTTTTGGGACTGTACCAAAAATGATTCAAAATGTCAATTGGATCGTGCCTCATGTTGAATAACCACTTTTTAACCCCTCAGAGTGACCAAAATGGCCATTTTTACAGAGTTTTGCTTACTCAAAAGCTTCAATTTTGACCAATTTCAGGCACATAAATGACTTTAAACACACTTGATTTAGTTGAAAAAGTCATAATTCACATCCAACAGTCATTTAGAGTCAAAAGATTAAATGTTACAATTTCATCCATATTGACCATTTTGGAAACGTTCGACAGGTCCGGAGTCATCGTTTTTCATCAGAAAATGGATTTTTGGGACTGTACCAAAAATGATTCAAAATGTCAAATGGATCGTGCCTCATGTTGAATAACCACTTTTTAACCCCTCAGAGTGACCAACATTGCCATTTTTACAGAGTTTCGCTTACTCAAAAGCTTCAATTTTGACCAATTTCAGGCACAGAAATGACTTTAAACACACTTATTTTAGTCGAAAAGGTCATAATTCACATCCAACAGTCATTTGGAGTCAAAAGATGAAATGTTAAAATTTCATCCATATTGACCATTTTGGGAACGTTCGACAGGTCCGGAGTCATCGTTTTTCATCAGAAAATGGATTTTTGGGACTGTACCAAAAATGATTCAAAATGTCAATTGGATCGTGCCTCATGTTGAATAACCACTTTTTAACCCCTCAGAGTGACCAAAATGGCCATTTTTACAGAGTTTTGCTTACTCAAAAGCTTTAATTTTGACCAATTTCAGGCGCATAAATGATTTTAAACAAACTTATTTTAGTTGAAAAAGTCATAATTCACATCCAACAGTCATTTAGAGTCAAAAGATGAAATGTTAAAATTTCATCCATATTGACCATTTTGGGAACGTTCGACAGGTCCGGAGTCATCGTTTTTCATCAGAAAATGGATTTTTGGGACTGTACCAAAAATGATTCAAAATGTCAATTGGATCGTGCCTCATGTTGAATAACCACTTTTTAACCCCTCAGAGTGACCAAAATGGCCATTTTTACAGAGTTTTGCTTACTCAAAAGCTTCAATTTTGACCAATTTCAGGCACATAAATGACTTTAAACACACTTGATTTAGTTGAAAAAGTCATAATTCACATCCAACAGTCATTTAGAGTCAAAAGATTAAATGTTACAATTTCATCCATATTGACCATTTTGGAAACGTTCGACAGGTCCGGAGTCATCGTTTTTCATCAGAAAATGGATTTTTGGGACTGTACCAAAAATGATTCAAAATGTCAAATGGATCGTGCCTCATGTTGAATAACCACTTTTTAACCCCTCAGAGTGACCAACATTGCCATTTTTACAGAGTTTCGCTTACTCAAAAGCTTCAATTTTGACCAATTTCAGGCACAGAAATGACTTTAAACACACTTATTTTAGTCGAAAAGGTCATAATTCACATCCAACAGTCATTTGGAGTCAAAAGATTAAATGTCAAAATTTCATCCATATTGACCATTTTGGGAACGTTCGACAGGTCCGGAGTCATCGTTTTTCATCAGAAAATGGATTTTTGGGACTGTACCAAAAATGATTCAAAATGTCAATTGGATCGTGCCTCAAGTTGAATAACCACTTTTTAACCCCTCAGAGTGACCAAAATGGCCATTTTTACAGAGTTTTGCTTACTCAAAAGCTTCAATTTTGACCAATTTCAGGCACATAAATGACTTTAAACACACTTATTTTAGTTGAAAAAGTCATAATTCACATCCAACAGTCATTGAGAGTCAAAAGATTAAATGTTAAAATTTCATCCATATTGACCATTTTGGAAACGTTCGACAGGTCCGGAGTCATCGTTTTTCATCAGAAAATTGATTTTTGGGACTGTACCAAAAATGATTCAAAATGTCAAATGGATCGTGCCTCATGTTGAATAACCACTTTTTAACCCCTCAGAGTGACCAAAATGGCCATTTTTACAGAGTTTTGCTTACTCAAAAGCTTTAGTTTTGACCAATTTCAGGCGCATAAATGATTTTAAACACACTTATTTTAGTTGAAAAAGTCATAATTCACATCCAACAGTCATTTAGAGTCAAAAGATTACATGTTAAAATTTCATCCATATTGACCATTTTGGAATCGTTCGACAGGTCCGGAGTCATCGTTTTTCATCAGAAAATGGATTTTTGGGACTGTACCAAAAATGATTCAAAATGTCAATTGGATCGTGCCTCATGTTGAATAACCACTTTTTAACCCCTCAGAGTGACCAAAATTGCCATTTTTACAGAGTTTTTGCTTATTCAAAAGCTTTAATTTTGACCAATTTCAGGCACATAAATGACTTTAAACACACTTATTTTAGTTGAAAAAGTCATAATTCCCATCCAACAGTCATTTGGAGTCAAAAGATTAAATGTTAAAATTTCATCCATATTGACCATTTTGGGAACGTTCGACAGGTCCGGAGTCATCGTTTTTCATCAGAAAATGGATTTTGGGACTGTACCAAAAATGATTCAAAATGTCAAATGGATCGTGCCTCATGTTGAATAACCACTTTTTAACCCCTCAGAGTGACCAAAATTGCCATTTTTACAGAGTTTTTGCTTATTCAAAAGCTTTAATTTTGACCAATTTCAGGCACATAAATGACTTTAAACACACTTATTTTAGTTGAAAAAGTCATTATTCACATCCAACAGTCATTTAGAGTCAAAAGATTAAATGTTAAAATTTCATCCATATTGACCATTTTGGGAATGTTCGACAGGTCCGGAGTCATCGTTTTTCATCAGAAAATGGATTTTTGGGACTGTACCAAAAATGATTCAAAATGTCAAATGGATCGTGCCTCATGTTGAATAACCACTTTTTAACCCCTCAGAGTGACCAACATTGCCATTTTTACAGAGTTTCGCTTACTCAAAAGCTTCAATTTTGACCAATTTCAGGCACAGAAATGACTTTAAACACACTTATTTTAGTCGAAAAGGTCATAATTCACATCCAACAGTCATTTGGAGTCAAAAGATGAAATGTTAAAATTTCATCCATATTGACCATTTTGGGAACGTTCGACAGGTCCGGAGTCATCGTTTTTCATCAGAAAATGGATTTTTGGGACTGTACCAAAAATGATTCAAAATGTCAATTGGATCGTGCCTCATGTTGAATAACCACTTTTTAACCCCTCAGAGTGACCAAAATGGCCATTTTTACAGAGTTTTGCTTACTCAAAAGCTTTAATTTTGACCAATTTCAGGCGCATAAATGATTTTAAACAAACTTATTTTAGTTGAAAAAGTCATAATTCACATCCAACAGTCATTTAGAGTCAAAAGATGAAATGTTAAAATTTCATCCATATTGACCATTTTGGGAACGTTCGACAGGTCCGGAGTCATCGTTTTTCATCAGAAAATGGATTTTTGGGACTGTACCAAAAATGATTCAAAATGTCAATTGGATCGTGCCTCATGTTGAATAACCACTTTTTAACCCCTCAGAGTGACCAAAATGGCCATTTTTACAGAGTTTTGCTTACTCAAAAGCTTCAATTTTGACCAATTTCAGGCACATAAATGACTTTAAACACACTTGATTTAGTTGAAAAAGTCATAATTCACATCCAACAGTCATTTAGAGTCAAAAGATTAAATGTTACAATTTCATCCATATTGACCATTTTGGAAACGTTCGACAGGTCCGGAGTCATCGTTTTTCATCAGAAAATGGATTTTTGGGACTGTACCAAAAATGATTCAAAATGTCAAATGGATCGTGCCTCATGTTGAATAACCACTTTTTAACCCCTCAGAGTGACCAACATTGCCATTTTTACAGAGTTTCGCTTACTCAAAAGCTTCAATTTTGACCAATTTCAGGCACAGAAATGACTTTAAACACACTTATTTTAGTCGAAAAGGTCATAATTCACATCCAACAGTCATTTTGAGTCAAAAGATTAAATGACAAAATTTCATCCATATTGACCATTTTGGGAACGTTCGACAGGTCCGGAGTCATCGTTTTTCATCAGAAAATGGATTTTTGGGACTGTACCAAAAATGATTCAAAATGTCAATTGGATCGTGCCTCAAGTTGAATAACCACTTTTTAACCCCTCAGAGTGACCAAAATGGCCATTTTTACAGAGTTTTGCTTACTCAAAAGCTTCAATTTTGACCAATTTCAGGCACATAAATGACTTTAAACACACTTATTTTAGTCGAAAAGGTCATAATTCACATCCAACAGTCATTTGGAGTCAAAAGATTAAATGTTAAAATTTCATCCATATTGACCATTTTGGGAACGTTCGACAGGTCCGGAGTCATCGTTTTTCATCAGAAAATGGATTTTTGGGACTGTACCAAAAATGATTCAAAATGTCAAATGGATCGTGCCTCATGTTGAATAACCACTTTTTAACCCCTCAGAGTGACCAAAATGGCCATTTGTACAGAGTTTTGCTTACTCAAAAGCTTCAATTTTGACCAATTTCAGGCACATAAATGACTTTAAACACACTTATTTTAGTTGAAAAAGTCATAATTCCCATCCAACAGTCATTTGGAGTCAAAAGATTAAATGTTAAAATTTCATCCATATTGACCATTTTGGGAACGTTCGACAGGTCCGGAGTCATCGTTTTTCATCAGAAAATGGATTTTTGGGACTGTACCAAAAATGATTCAAAATGTCAAATGGATCGTGCCTCATGTTGAATAACCACTTTTTAACCCCTCAGAGTGACCAAAATGGCCATTTTTACAGAGTTTTGCTTACTCAAAAGCTTCAATTTTGACCAATTTCAGGCACATAAATGACTTTAAACACACTTATTTTAGTTGAAAAAGTCATAATTCCCATCCAACAGTCATTTGGAGTCAAAAGATTAAATGTTAAAATTTCATCCATATTGACCATTTTGGGAACGTTCGACAGGTCCGGAGTCATCGTTTTTCATCAGAAAATGGATTTTTGGGACTGTACCAAAAATGATTCAAAATGTCAAATGGATCGTGCCTCATGTTGAATAACCACTTTTTAACCCCTCAGAGTGACCAAAATTGCCATTTTTACAGAGTTTTTGCTTATTCAAAAGCTTTAATTTTGACCAATTTCAGGCACATAAATGACTTTAAACACACTTATTTTAGTTGAAAAAGTCATAATTCACATCCAACAGTCATTTAGAGTCAAAAGATTAAATGTTAAAATTTCATCCATATTGACCATTTTGGGAACGTTCGACAGGTCCGGAGTCATCGTTTTTCATCAGAAAATGGATTTTTGGGACTGTACCAAAAATGATTCAAAATGTCAATTGGATCGTGCCTCATGTTGAATAACCACTTTTTAACCCCTCAGAGTGACCAAAATGGCCATTTTTACAGAGTTTTGCTTACTCAAAAGCTTCAATTTTGACCAATTTCAGGCACATAAATGACTTTAAACACACTTGATTTAGTTGAAAAAGTCATAATTCACATCCAACAGTCATTTAGAGTCAAAAGATTAAATGTTACAATTTCATCCATATTGACCATTTTGGAACCGTTCGACAGGTCCGGAGTCATCGTTTTTCATCAGAAAATGGATTTTTGGGACTGTACCAAAAATGATTCAAAATGTCAAATGGATCGTGCCTCATGTTGAATAACCACTTTTTAACCCCTCAGAGTGACCAACATTGCCATTTTTACAGAGTTTCGCTTACTCAAAAGCTTCAATTTTGACCAATTTCAGGCACAGAAATGACTTTAAACACACTTATTTTAGTCGAAAAGGTCATAATTCACATCCAACAGTCATTTGGAGTCAAAAGATTAAATGTCAAAATTTCATCCATATTGACCATTTTGGGAACGTTCGACAGGTCCGGAGTCATCGTTTTTCATCAGAAAATTGATTTTTGGGACTGTACCAAAAATGATTCAAAATGTCAATTGGATCGTGCCT
This sequence comes from Lissotriton vulgaris, assembly GCF_964263255.1. Classification (NCBI taxonomy): domain Eukaryota; kingdom Metazoa; phylum Chordata; class Amphibia; order Caudata; family Salamandridae; genus Lissotriton; species Lissotriton vulgaris. The sequence goes on from NW_028250685.1 coordinate 16,834, forward strand.
CAAGTTGAATAACCACTTTTTAACCCCTCAGAGTGACCAAAATGGCCATTTTTACAGAGTTTTGCTTACTCAAAAGCTTCAATTTTGACCAATTTCAGGCACATAAATGACTTTAAACACACTTATTTTAGTTGAAAAAGTCATAATTCACATCCAACAGTCATTTAGGGTCAAAAGATTAAATGTTAAAATTTCATCCATATTGACCATTTTGGAAACGTTCGACAGGTCCGGAGTCATCGTTTTTCATCAGAAAATTGATTTTTGGGACTGTACCAAAAATGATTCAAAATGTCAAATGGATCGTGCCTCATGTTGAATAACCACTTTTTAACCCCTCAGAGTGACCAACATTGCCATTTTTACAGAGTTTTGCTTACTCAAAAGCTTCAATTTTGACCAATTTCAGGCACATAAATGACTTTAAACACACTTATTTTAGTTGAAAAAGTCATAATTCCCATCCAACAGTCATTTGGAGTCAAAAGATTAAATGTTAAAATTTCATCCATATTGACCATTTTGGAATCGTTCGACAGGTCCGGAGTCATCGTTTTTCATCAGAAAATGGATTTTTGGGACTGTACCAAAAATGATTCAAAATGTCAAATGGATCGTGCCTCATGTTGAATAACCACTTTTTAACCCCTCAGAGTGACCAAAATGGCCATTTTTACAGAGTTTTGCTTACTCAAAAGCTTCAATTTTGACCAATTTCAGGCACATAAATGACTTTAAACACACTTATTTTAGTTGAAAAAGTCATAATTCACATCCAACAGTCATTGAGAGTCAAAAGATTAAATGTTAAAATTTCATCCATATTGACCATTTTGGAAACGTTCGACAGGTCCGGAGTCATCGTTTTTCATCAGAAAATTGGATTTTTGGGACTGTACCAAAAATGATTCAAAATGTCAAATGGATCGTGCCTCATGTTGAATAACCACTTTTTAACCCCTCAGAGTGACCAAAATGGCCATTTTTACAGAGTTTTGCTTACTCAAAAGCTTTAATTTTGACCAATTTCAGGCGCATAAATGATTTTAAACACACTTATTTTAGTTGAAAAAGTCATAATTCACATCCAACAGTCATTTAGAGTCAAAAGATTACATGTTAAAATTTCATCCATATTGACCATTTTGGAATCGTTCGACAGGTCCGGAGTCATCGTTTTTCATCAGAAAATGGATTTTTGGGACTGTACCAAAAATGATTCAAAATGTCAATTGGATCGTGCCTCATGTTGAATAACCACTTTTTAACCCCTCAGAGTGACCAAAATTGCCATTCTTACAGAGTTTTTGCTTATTCAAAAGCTTTAATTTTGACCAATTTCAGGCACATAAATGACTTTAAACACACTTATTTTAGTTGAAAAAGTCATAATTCCCATCCAACAGTCATTTGGAGTCAAAAGATTAAATGTTAAAATTTCATCCATATTGACCATTTTGGGAACGTTCGACAGGTCCGGAGTCATCGTTTTTCATCAGAAAATGGATTTTGGGACTGTACCAAAAATGATTCAAAATGTCAAATGGATCGTGCCTCATGTTGAATAACCACTTTTTAACCCCTCAGAGTGACCAAAATTGCCATTTTTACAGAGTTTTTGCTTATTCAAAAGCTTTAATTTTGACCAATTTCAGGCACATAAATGACTTTAAACACACTTATTTTAGTTGAAAAAGTCATTATTCACATCCAACAGTCATTTAGAGTCAAAAGATTAAATGTTAAAATTTCATCCATATTGACCATTTTGGGAATGTTCGACAGGTCCGGAGTCATCGTTTTTCATCAGAAAATGGATTTTTGGGACTGTACCAAAAATGATTCAAAATGTCAAGTGGATCGTGCCTCATGTTGAATAACCACTTTTTAACCCCTCAGAGTGACCAACATTGCCATTTTTACAGAGTTTCGCTTACTCAAAAGCTTCAATTTTGACCAATTTCAGGCACAGAAATGACTTTAAACACACTTATTTTAGTCGAAAAGGTCATAATTCACATCCAACAGTCATTTGGAGTCAAAAGATTAAATGTTAAAATTTCATCCATATTGACCATTTTGGGAACGTTCGACAGGTCCGGAGTCATCGTTTTTCATCAGAAAATGGATTTTTGGGACTGTACCAAAAATGATTCAAAATATCAATTGGATCGTGACTCATGTTGAATAACCACTTTTTAACCCCTCAGAGTGACCAAAATGGCCATTTTTACAGAGTTTTGCTTACTCAAAAGCTTCAATTTTGACCAATTTCAGGCACATAAATGACTTTAAACACACTTGATTTAGTTGAAAAAGTCATAATTCACATCCAACAGTCATTTAGAGTCAAAAGATTAAATGTTACAATTTCATCGATATTGACCATTTTGGAAAAGTTCGACAGGTCCGGAGTCATCGTTTTTCATCAGAAAATGGATTTTTGGGACTGTACCAAAAATGATTCAAAATGTCAAATGGATCGTGCCTCATGTTGAATAACCACTTTTTAACCCCTCAGAGTGACCAACATTGCCATTTTTACAGAGTTTCGCTTACTCAAAAGCTTCAATTTTGACCAATTTCAGGCACAGAAATGACTTTAAACACACTTATTTTAGTCGAAAAGGTCATAATTCACATCCAACAGTCATTTGGAGTCAAAAGATTAAATGTCAAAATTTCATCCATATTGACCATTTTGGGAACGTTCGACAGGTCCGGAGTCATCGTTTTTCATCAGAAAATGGATTTTTGGGACTGTACCAAAAATGATTCAAAATGTCAATTGGATCGTGCCTCAAGTTGAATAACCACTTTTTAACCCCTCAGAGTGACCAAAATGGCCATTTTTACAGAGTTTTGCTTACTCAAAAGCTTCAATTTTGACCAATTTCAGGCACATAAATGACTTTAAACACACTTATTTTAGTTGAAAAAGTCATAATTCACATCCAACAGTCATTGAGAGTCAAAAGATTAAATGTTAAAATTTCATCCATATTGACCATTTTGGAATCGTTCGACAGGTCCGGAGTCATTGTTTTTCATCAGAAAATGGATTTTTGGGACTGTACCAAAAATGATTCAAAATGTCAATTGGATCGTGCCTCATGTTGAATAACCACTTTTTAACCCCTCAGAGTGACCAAAATTGCCATTTTTACAGAGTTTTTGCTTATTCAAAAGCTTTAATTTTGACCAATTTCAGGCACATAAATGACTTTAAACACACTTATTTTAGTTGAAAAAGTCATAATTCACATCCAACAGTCATTTAGAGTCAAAAGATTAAATGTTAAAATTTCATCCATATTGACCATTTTGGGAATGTTCGACAGGTCCGGAGTCATCGTTTTTCATCAGAAAATGGATTTTTGGGACTGTACCAAAAATGATTCAAAATGTCAAGTGGATCGTGCCTCATGTTGAATAACCACTTTTTAACCCCTCAGAGTGACCAACATTGCCATTTTTACAGAGTTTCGCTTACTCAAAAGCTTCAATTTTGACCAATTTCAGGCACAGAAATGACTTTAAACACACTTATTTTAGTCGAAAAGGTCATAATTCACATCCAACAGTCATTTGGAGTCAAAAGATTAAATGTTAAAATTTCATCCATATTGACCATTTTGGGAACGTTCGACAGGTCCGGAGTCATCGTTTTTCATCAGAAAATGGATTTTTGGGACTGTACCAAAAATGATTCAAAATGTCAATTGGATCGTGACTCATGCTGAATAACCACTTTTTAACCCCTCAGAGTGACCAAAATGGCCATTTTTACAGAGTTTTGCTTACTCAAAAGCTTCAATTTTGACCAATTTCAGGCACATAAATGACTTTAAACACACTTGATTTAGTTGAAAAAGTCATAATTCACATCCAACAGTCATTTAGAGTCAAAAGATTAAATGTTACAATTTCATCGATATTGACCATTTTGGAAAAGTTCGACAGGTCCGGAGTCATCGTTTTTCATCAGAAAATGGATTTTTGGGACTGTACCAAAAATGATTCAAAATGTCAAATGGATCGTGCCTCATGTTGAATAACCACTTTTTAACCCCTCAGAGTGACCAACATTGCCATTTTTACAGAGTTTCGCTTACTCAAAAGCTTCAATTTTGACCAATTTCAGGCACAGAAATGACTTTAAACACACTTATTTTAGTCGAAAAGGTCATAATTCACATCCAACAGTCATTTGGAGTCAAAAGATTAAATGTCAAAATTTCATCCATATTGACCATTTTGGGAACGTTCGACAGGTCCGGAGTCATCGTTTTTCATCAGAAAATGGATTTTTGGGACTGTACCAAAAATGATTCAAAATGTCAATTGGATCGTGCCTCAAGTTGAATAACCACTTTTTAACCCCTCAGAGTGACCAAAATGGCCATTTTTACAGAGTTTTGCTTACTCAAAAGCTTCAATTTTGACCAATTTCAGGCACATAAATGACTTTAAACACACTTATTTTAGTTGAAAAAGTCATAATTCACATCCAACAGTCATTGAGAGTCAAAAGATTAAATGTTAAAATTTCATCCATATTGACCATTTTGGAATCGTTCGACAGGTCCGGAGTCATTGTTTTTCATCAGAAAATGGATTTTTGGGACTGTACCAAAAATTATTCAAAATGTCAATTGGATCGTGCCTCATGTTGAATAACCACTTTTTAACCCCTCAGAGTGACCAAAATTGCCATTTTTACAGAGTTTTTGCTTATTCAAAAGCTTTAATTTTGACCAATTTCAGGCACATAAATGACTTTAAACACACTTATTTTAGTTGAAAAAGTCATAATTCACATCCAACAGTCATTTAGAGTCAAAAGATTAAATGTTAAAATTTCATCCATATTGACCATTTTGGGAACGTTCGACAGGTCCGGAGTCATCGTTTTTCATCAGAAAATGGATTTTTGGGACTGTACCAAAAATGATTCAAAATGTCAATTGGATCGTGCCTCATGTTGAATAACCACTTTTTAACCCCTCAGAGTGACCAAAATGGCCATTTTTACAGAGTTTTGCTTACTCAAAAGCTTCAATTTTGACCAATTTCAGGCACATAAATGACTTTAAACACACTTGATTTAGTTGAAAAAGTCATAATTCACATCCAACAGTCATTTAGAGTCAAAAGATTAAATGTTACAATTTCATCCATATTGACCATTTTGGAAACGTTCGACAGGTCCGGAGTCATCGTTTTTCATCAGAAAATGGATTTTTGGGACTGTACCAAAAATGATTCAAAATGTCAAATGGATCGTGCCTCATGTTGAATAACCACTTTTTAACCCCTCAGAGTGACCAACATTGCCATTTTTACAGAGTTTCGCTTACTCAAAAGCTTCAATTTTGACCAATTTCAGGCACAGAAATGACTTTAAACACACTTATTTTAGTCGAAAAGGTCATAATTCACATCCAACAGTCATTTGGAGTCAAAAGATGAAATGTTAAAATTTCATCCATATTGACCATTTTGGGAACGTTCGACAGGTCCGGAGTCATCGTTTTTCATCAGAAAATGGATTTTTGGGACTGTACCAAAAATGATTCAAAATGTCAATTGGATCGTGCCTCATGTTGAATAACCACTTTTTAACCCCTCAGAGTGACCAAAATGGCCATTTTTACAGAGTTTTGCTTACTCAAAAGCTTTAATTTTGACCAATTTCAGGCGCATAAATGATTTTAAACAAACTTATTTTAGTTGAAAAAGTCATAATTCACATCCAACAGTCATTTAGAGTCAAAAGATGAAATGTTAAAATTTCATCCATATTGACCATTTTGGGAACGTTCGACAGGTCCGGAGTCATCGTTTTTCATCAGAAAATGGATTTTTGGGACTGTACCAAAAATGATTCAAAATGTCAATTGGATCGTGCCTCATGTTGAATAACCACTTTTTAACCCCTCAGAGTGACCAAAATGGCCATTTTTACAGAGTTTTGCTTACTCAAAAGCTTCAATTTTGACCAATTTCAGGCACATAAATGACTTTAAACACACTTGATTTAGTTGAAAAAGTCATAATTCACATCCAACAGTCATTTAGAGTCAAAAGATTAAATGTTACAATTTCATCCATATTGACCATTTTGGAAACGTTCGACAGGTCCGGAGTCATCGTTTTTCATCAGAAAATGGATTTTTGGGACTGTACCAAAAATGATTCAAAATGTCAAATGGATCGTGCCTCATGTTGAATAACCACTTTTTAACCCCTCAGAGTGACCAACATTGCCATTTTTACAGAGTTTCGCTTACTCAAAAGCTTCAATTTTGACCAATTTCAGGCACAGAAATGACTTTAAACACACTTATTTTAGTCGAAAAGGTCATAATTCACATCCAACAGTCATTTTGAGTCAAAAGATTAAATGACAAAATTTCATCCATATTGACCATTTTGGGAACGTTCGACAGGTCCGGAGTCATCGTTTTTCATCAGAAAATGGATTTTTGGGACTGTACCAAAAATGATTCAAAATGTCAATTGGATCGTGCCTCAAGTTGAATAACCACTTTTTAACCCCTCAGAGTGACCAAAATGGCCATTTTTACAGAGTTTTGCTTACTCAAAAGCTTCAATTTTGACCAATTTCAGGCACATAAATGACTTTAAACACACTTATTTTAGTCGAAAAGGTCATAATTCACATCCAACAGTCATTTGGAGTCAAAAGATTAAATGTTAAAATTTCATCCATATTGACCATTTTGGGAACGTTCGACAGGTCCGGAGTCATCGTTTTTCATCAGAAAATGGATTTTTGGGACTGTACCAAAAATGATTCAAAATGTCAAATGGATCGTGCCTCATGTTGAATAACCACTTTTTAACCCCTCAGAGTGACCAAAATGGCCATTTGTACAGAGTTTTGCTTACTCAAAAGCTTCAATTTTGACCAATTTCAGGCACATAAATGACTTTAAACACACTTATTTTAGTTGAAAAAGTCATAATTCCCATCCAACAGTCATTTGGAGTCAAAAGATTAAATGTTAAAATTTCATCCATATTGACCATTTTGGGAACGTTCGACAGGTCCGGAGTCATCGTTTTTCATCAGAAAATGGATTTTTGGGACTGTACCAAAAATGATTCAAAATGTCAAATGGATCGTGCCTCATGTTGAATAACCACTTTTTAACCCCTCAGAGTGACCAAAATGGCCATTTTTACAGAGTTTTGCTTACTCAAAAGCTTCAATTTTGACCAATTTCAGGCACATAAATGACTTTAAACACACTTATTTTAGTTGAAAAAGTCATAATTCCCATCCAACAGTCATTTGGAGTCAAAAGATTAAATGTTAAAATTTCATCCATATTGACCATTTTGGGAACGTTCGACAGGTCCGGAGTCATCGTTTTTCATCAGAAAATGGATTTTTGGGACTGTACCAAAAATGATTCAAAATGTCAATTGGATCGTGCCTCATGTTGAATAACCACTTTTTAACCCCTCAGAGTGACCAAAATGGCCATTTTTACAGAGTTTTGCTTACTCAAAAGCTTCAATTTTGACCAATTTCAGGCACATAAATGACTTTAAACACACTTGATTTAGTTGAAAAAGTCATAATTCACATCCAACAGTCATTTAGAGTCAAAAGATTAAATGTTACAATTTCATCCATATTGACCATTTTGGAACCGTTCGACAGGTCCGGAGTCATCGTTTTTCATCAGAAAATGGATTTTTGGGACTGTACCAAAAATGATTCAAAATGTCAAATGGATCGTGCCTCATGTTGAATAACCACTTTTTAACCCCTCAGAGTGACCAACATTGCCATTTTTACAGAGTTTCGCTTACTCAAAAGCTTCAATTTTGACCAATTTCAGGCACAGAAATGACTTTAAACACACTTATTTTAGTCGAAAAGGTCATAATTCACATCCAACAGTCATTTGGAGTCAAAAGATTAAATGTCAAAATTTCATCCATATTGACCATTTTGGGAACGTTCGACAGGTCCGGAGTCATCGTTTTTCATCAGAAAATTGATTTTTGGGACTGTACCAAAAATGATTCAAAATGTCAATTGGATCGTGCCTCAAGTTGAATAACCACTTTTTAACCCCTCAGAGTGACCAAAATGGCCATTTTTACAGAGTTTTGCTTACTCAAAAGCTTCAATTTTGACCAATTTCAGGCACATAAATGACTTTAAACACACTTATTTTAGTTGAAAAAGTCATAATTCACATCCAACAGTCATTTAGGGTCAAAAGATTAAATGTTAAAATTTCATCCATATTGACCATTTTGGAAACGTTCGACAGGTCCGGAGTCATCGTTTTTCATCAGAAAATTGATTTTTGGGACTGTACCAAAAATGATTCAAAATGTCAAATGGATCGTGCCTCATGTTGAATAACCACTTTTTAACCCCTCAGAGTGACCAACATTGCCATTTTTACAGAGTTTTGCTTACTCAAAAGCTTCAATTTTGACCAATTTCAGGCACATAAATGACTTTAAACACACTTATTTTAGTTGAAAAAGTCATAATTCCCATCCAACAGTCATTTGGAGTCAAAAGATTAAATGTTAAAATTTCATCCATATTGACCATTTTGGAATCGTTCGACAGGTCCGGAGTCATCGTTTTTCATCAGAAAATGGATTTTTGGGACTGTACCAAAAATGATTCAAAATGTCAAATGGATCGTGCCTCATGTTGAATAACCACTTTTTAACCCCTCAGAGTGACCAAAATGGCCATTTTTACAGAGTTTTGCTTACTCAAAAGCTTCAATTTTGACCAATTTCAGGCACATAAATGACTTTAAACACACTTATTTTAGTTGAAAAAGTCATAATTCACATCCAACAGTCATTGAGAGTCAAAAGATTAAATGTTAAAATTTCATCCATATTGACCATTTTGGAAACGTTCGACAGGTCCGGAGTCATCGTTTTTCATCAGAAAATTGGATTTTTGGGACTGTACCAAAAATGATTCAAAATGTCAAATGGATCGTGCCTCATGTTGAATAACCACTTTTTAACCCCTCAGAGTGACCAAAATGGCCATTTTTACAGAGTTTTGCTTACTCAAAAGCTTTAATTTTGACCAATTTCAGGCGCATAAATGATTTTAAACACACTTATTTTAGTTGAAAAAGTCATAATTCACATCCAACAGTCATTTAGAGTCAAAAGATTACATGTTAAAATTTCATCCATATTGACCATTTTGGAATCGTTCGACAGGTCCGGAGTCATCGTTTTTCATCAGAAAATGGATTTTTGGGACTGTACCAAAAATGATTCAAAATGTCAATTGGATCGTGCCTCATGTTGAATAACCACTTTTTAACCCCTCAGAGTGACCAAAATTGCCATTCTTACAGAGTTTTTGCTTATTCAAAAGCTTTAATTTTGACCAATTTCAGGCACATAAATGACTTTAAACACACTTATTTTAGTTGAAAAAGTCATAATTCCCATCCAACAGTCATTTGGAGTCAAAAGATTAAATGTTAAAATTTCATCCATATTGACCATTTTGGGAACGTTCGACAGGTCCGGAGTCATCGTTTTTCATCAGAAAATGGATTTTGGGACTGTACCAAAAATGATTCAAAATGTCAAATGGATCGTGCCTCATGTTGAATAACCACTTTTTAATCCCTCAGAGTGACCAAAATTGCCATTTTTACAGAGTTTTTGCTTATTCAAAAGCTTTAATTTTGACCAATTTCAGGCACATAAATGACTTTAAACACACTTATTTTAGTTGAAAAAGTCATTATTCACATCCAACAGTCATTTAGAGTCAAAAGATTAAATGTTAAAATTTCATCCATATTGACCATTTTGGGAATGTTCGACAGGTCCGGAGTCATCGTTTTTCATCAGAAAATGGATTTTTGGGACTGTACCAAAAATGATTCAAAATGTCAAGTGGATCGTGCCTCATGTTGAATAACCACTTTTTAACCCCTCAGAGTGACCAACATTGCCATTTTTACAGAGTTTCGCTTACTCAAAAGCTTCAATTTTGACCAATTTCAGGCACAGAAATGACTTTAAACACACTTATTTTAGTCGAAAAGGTCATAATTCACATCCAACAGTCATTTGGAGTCAAAAGATTAAATGTTAAAATTTCATCCATATTGACCATTTTGGGAACGTTCGACAGGTCCGGAGTCATCGTTTTTCATCAGAAAATGGATTTTTGGGACTGTACCAAAAATGATTCAAAATGTCAATTGGATCGTGACTCATGTTGAATAACCACTTTTTAACCCCTCAGAGTGACCAAAATGGCCATTTTTACAGAGTTTTGCTTACTCAAAAGCTTCAATTTTGACCAATTTCAGGCACATAAATGACTTTAAACACACTTGATTTAGTTGAAAAAGTCATAATTCACATCCAACAGTCATTTAGAGTCAAAAGATTAAATGTTACAATTTCATCGATATTGACCATTTTGGAAAAGTTCGACAGGTCCGGAGTCATCGTTTTTCATCAGAAAATGGATTTTTGGGACTGTACCAAAAATGATTCAAAATGTCAAATGGATCGTGCCTCATGTTGAATAACCACTTTTTAACCCCTCAGAGTGACCAACATTGCCATTTTTACAGAGTTTCGCTTACTCAAAAGCTTCAATTTTGACCAATTTCAGGCACAGAAATGACTTTAAACACACTTATTTTAGTCGAAAAGGTCATAATTCACATCCAACAGTCATTTGGAGTCAAAAGATTAAATGTCAAAATTTCATCCATATTGACCATTTTGGGAACGTTCGACAGGTCCGGAGTCATCGTTTTTCATCAGAAAATGGATTTTTGGGACTGTACCAAAAATGATTCAAAATGTCAATTGGATCGTGCCTCAAGTTGAATAACCACTTTTTAACCCCTCAGAGTGACCAAAATGGCCATTTTTACAGAGTTTTGCTTACTCAAAAGCTTCAATTTTGACCAATTTCAGGCACATAAATGACTTTAAACACACTTATTTTAGTTGAAAAAGTCATAATTCACATCCAACAGTCATTGAGAGTCAAAAGATTAAATGTTAAAATTTCATCCATATTGACCATTTTGGAATCGTTCGACAGGTCCGGAGTCATTGTTTTTCATCAGAAAATGGATTTTTGGGACTGTACCAAAAATGATTCAAAATGTCAATTGGATCGTGCCTCATGTTGAATAACCACTTTTTAACCCCTCAGAGTGACCAAAATTGCCATTTTTACAGAGTTTTTGCTTATTCAAAAGCTTTAATTTTGACCAATTTCAGGCACATAAATGACTTTAAACACACTTATTTTAGTTGAAAAAGTCATAATTCACATCCAACAGTCATTTAGAGTCAAAAGATTAAATGTTAAAATTTCATCCATATTGACCATTTTGGGAATGTTCGACAGGTCCGGAGTCATCGTTTTTCATCAGAAAATGGATTTTTGGGACTGTACCAAAAATGATTCAAAATGTCAAGTGGATCGTGCCTCATGTTGAATAACCACTTTTTAACCCCTCAGAGTGACCAACATTGCCATTTTTACAGAGTTTCGCTTACTCAAAAGCTTCAATTTTGACCAATTTCAGGCACAGAAATGACTTTAAACACACTTATTTTAGTCGAAAAGGTCATAATTCACATCCAACAGTCATTTGGAGTCAAAAGATTAAATGTTAAAATTTCATCCATATTGACCATTTTGGGAACGTTCGACAGGTCCGGAGTCATCGTTTTTCATCAGAAAATGGATTTTTGGGACTGTACCAAAAATGATTCAAAATGTCAATTGGATCGTGACTCATGCTGAATAACCACTTTTTAACCCCTCAGAGTGACCAAAATGGCCATTTTTACAGAGTTTTGCTTACTCAAAAGCTTCAATTTTGACCAATTTCAGGCACATAAATGACTTTAAACACACTTGATTTAGTTGAAAAAGTCATAATTCACATCCAACAGTCATTTAGAGTCAAAAGATTAAATGTTACAATTTCATCGATATTGACCATTTTGGAAAAGTTCGACAGGTCCGGAGTCATCGTTTTTCATCAGAAAATTGATTTTTGGGACTGTACCAAAAATGATTCAAAATGTCAAATGGATCGTGCCTCATGTTGAATAACCACTTTTTAACCCCTCAGAGTGACCAACATTGCCATTTTTACAGAGTTTCGCTTACTCAAAAGCTTCAATTTTGACCAATTTCAGGCACAGAAATGACTTTAAACACACTTATTTTAGTCGAAAAGGTCATAATTCACATCCAACAGTCATTTGGAGTCAAAAGATTAAATGTCAAAATTTCATCCATATTGACCATTTTGGGAACGTTCGACAGGTCCGGAGTCATCGTTTTTCATCAGAAAATGGATTTTTGGGACTGTACCAAAAATGATTCAAAATGTCAATTGGATCGTGCCTCAAGTTGAATAACCACTTTTTAACCCCTCAGAGTGACCAAAATGGCCATTTTTACAGAGTTTTGCTTACTCAAAAGCTTCAATTTTGACCAATTTCAGGCACATAAATGACTTTAAACACACTTATTTTAGTTGAAAAAGTCATAATTCACATCCAACAGTCATTGAGAGTCAAAAGATTAAATGTTAAAATTTCATCCATATTGACCATTTTGGAATCGTTCGACAGGTCCGGAGTCATTGTTTTTCATCAGAAAATGGATTTTTGGGACTGTACCAAAAATTATTCAAAATGTCAATTGGATCGTGCCTCATGTTGAATAACCACTTTTTAACCCCTCAGAGTGACCAAAATTGCCATTTTTACAGAGTTTTTGCTTATTCAAAAGCTTTAATTTTGACCAATTTCAGGCACATAAATGACTTTAAACACACTTATTTTAGTTGAAAAAGTCATAATTCACATCCAACAGTCATTTAGAGTCAAAAGATTAAATGTTAAAATTTCATCCATATTGACCATTTTGGGAACGTTCGACAGGTCCGGAGTCATCGTTTTTCATCAGAAAATGGATTTTTGGGACTGTACCAAAAATGATTCAAAATGTCAATTGGATCGTGCCTCATGTTGAATAACCACTTTTTAACCCCTCAGAGTGACCAAAATGGCCATTTTTACAGAGTTTTGCTTACTCAAAAGCTTCAATTTTGACCAATTTCAGGCACATAAATGACTTTAAACACACTTGATTTAGTTGAAAAAGTCATAATTCACATCCAACAGTCATTTAGAGTCAAAAGATTAAATGTTACAATTTCATCCATATTGACCATTTTGGAAACGTTCGACAGGTCCGGAGTCATCGTTTTTCATCAGAAAATGGATTTTTGGGACTGTACCAAAAATGATTCAAAATGTCAAATGGATCGTGCCTCATGTTGAATAACCACTTTTTAACCCCTCAGAGTGACCAACATTGCCATTTTTACAGAGTTTCGCTTACTCAAAAGCTTCAATTTTGACCAATTTCAGGCACAGAAATGACTTTAAACACACTTATTTTAGTCGAAAAGGTCATAATTCACATCCAACAGTCATTTGGAGTCAAAAGATTAAATGTCAAAATTTCATCCATATTGACCATTTTGGGAACGTTCGACAGGTCCGGAGTCATCGTTTTTCATCAGAAAATGGATTTTTGGGACTGTACCAAAAATGATTCAAAATGTCAATTGGATCGTGCCTCAAGTTGAATAACCACTTTTTAACCCCTCAGAGTGACCAAAATGGCCATTTTTACAGAGTTTTGCTTACTCAAAAGCTTCAATTTTGACCAATTTCAGGCACATAAATGACTTTAAACACACTTATTTTAGTTGAAAAAGTCATAATTCACATCCAACAGTCATTGAGAGTCAAAAGATTAAATGTTAAAATTTCATCCATATTGACCATTTTGGAAACGTTCGACAGGTCCGGAGTCATCGTTTTTCATCAGAAAATTGATTTTTGGGACTGTACCAAAAATGATTCAAAATGTCAAATGGATCGTGCCTCATGTTGAATAACCACTTTTTAACCCCTCAGAGTGACCAAAATGGCCATTTTTACAGAGTTTTGCTTACTCAAAAGCTTTAGTTTTGACCAATTTCAGGCGCATAAATGATTTTAAACACACTTATTTTAGTTGAAAAAGTCATAATTCACATCCAACAGTCATTTAGAGTCAAAAGATTACATGTTAAAATTTCATCCATATTGACCATTTTGGAATCGTTCGACAGGTCCGGAGTCATCGTTTTTCATCAGAAAATGGATTTTTGGGACTGTACCAAAAATGATTCAAAATGTCAATTGGATCGTGCCTCATGTTGAATAACCACTTTTTAACCCCTCAGAGTGACCAAAATTGCCATTTTTACAGAGTTTTTGCTTATTCAAAAGCTTTAATTTTGACCAATTTCAGGCACATAAATGACTTTAAACACACTTATTTTAGTTGAAAAAGTCATAATTCCCATCCAACAGTCATTTGGAGTCAAAAGATTAAATGTTAAAATTTCATCCATATTGACCATTTTGGGAACGTTCGACAGGTCCGGAGTCATCGTTTTTCATCAGAAAATGGATTTTGGGACTGTACCAAAAATGATTCAAAATGTCAAATGGATCGTGCCTCATGTTGAATAACCACTTTTTAACCCCTCAGAGTGACCAAAATTGCCATTTTTACAGAGTTTTTGCTTATTCAAAAGCTTTAATTTTGACCAATTTCAGGCACATAAATGACTTTAAACACACTTATTTTAGTTGAAAAAGTCATTATTCACATCCAACAGTCATTTAGAGTCAAAAGATTAAATGTTAAAATTTCATCCATATTGACCATTTTGGGAATGTTCGACAGGTCCGGAGTCATCGTTTTTCATCAGAAAATGGATTTTTGGGACTGTACCAAAAATGATTCAAAATGTCAAATGGATCGTGCCTCATGTTGAATAACCACTTTTTAACCCCTCAGAGTGACCAACATTGCCATTTTTACAGAGTTTCGCTTACTCAAAAGCTTCAATTTTGACCAATTTCAGGCACAGAAATGACTTTAAACACACTTATTTTAGTCGAAAAGGTCATAATTCACATCCAACAGTCATTTGGAGTCAAAAGATTAAATGTTAAAATTTCATCCATATTGACCATTTTGGGAACGTTCGACAGGTCCGGAGTCATCGTTTTTCATCAGAAAATGGATTTTTGGGACTGTACCAAAAATGATTCAAAATGTCAATTGGATCGTGCCTCATGTTGAATAACCACTTTTTAACCCCTCAGAGTGACCAACATTGCCATTTTTACAGAGTTTCGCTTACTCAAAAGCTTCAATTTTGACCAATTTCAGGCACAGAAATGACTTTAAACACACTTATTTTAGTCGAAAAGGTCATAATTCACATCCAACAGTCATTTGGAGTCAAAAGATTAAATGTCAAAATTTCATCCATATTGACCATTTTGGGAACGTTCGACAGGTCCGGAGTCATCGTTTTTCATCAGAAAATGGATTTTTGGGACTGTACCAAAAATGATTCAAAATGTCAAGTGGATCGTGCCTCATGTTGAATAACCACTTTTTAACCCCTCAGAGTGACCAACATTGCCATTTTTACAGAGTTTCGCTTACTCAAAAGCTTCAATTTTGACCAATTTCAGGCACAGAAATGACTTTAAACACACTTATTTTAGTCGAAAAGGTCATAATTCACATCCAACAGTCATTTGGAGTCAAAAGATTAAATGTTAAAATTTCATCCATATTGACCATTTTGGGAACGTTCGACAGGTCCGGAGTCATCGTTTTTCATCAGAAAATGGATTTTTGGGACTGTACCAAAAATGATTCAAAATGTCAATTGGATCGTGACTCATGTTGAATAACCACTTTTTAACCCCTCAGAGTGACCAAAATGGCCATTTTTACAGAGTTTTGCTTACTCAAAAGCTTCAATTTTGACCAATTTCAGGCACATAAATGACTTTAAACACACTTGATTTAGTTGAAAAAGTCATAATTCACATCCAACAGTCATTTAGAGTCAAAAGATTAAATGTTACAATTTCATCGATATTGACCATTTTGGAAAAGTTCGACAGGTCCGGAGTCATCGTTTTTCATCAGAAAATGGATTTTTGGGACTGTACCAAAAATGATTCAAAATGTCAAATGGATCGTGCCTCATGTTGAATAACCACTTTTTAACCCCTCAGAGTGACCAACATTGCCATTTTTACAGAGTTTCGCTTACTCAAAAGCTTCAATTTTGACCAATTTCAGGCACAGAAATGACTTTAAACACACTTATTTTAGTCGAAAAGGTCATAATTCACATCCAACAGTCATTTGGAGTCAAAAGATTAAATGTCAAAATTTCATCCATATTGACCATTTTGGGAACGTTCGACAGGTCCGGAGTCATCGTTTTTCATCAGAAAATGGATTTTTGGGACTGTACCAAAAATGATTCAAAATGTCAATTGGATCGTGCCTCAAGTTGAATAACCACTTTTTAACCCCTCAGAGTGACCAAAATGGCCATTTTTACAGAGTTTTGCTTACTCAAAAGCTTCAATTTTGACCAATTTCAGGCACATAAATGACTTTAAACACACTTATTTTAGTTGAAAAAGTCATAATTCACATCCAACAGTCATTGAGAGTCAAAAGATTAAATGTTAAAATTTCATCCATATTGACCATTTTGGAATCGTTCGACAGGTCCGGAGTCATTGTTTTTCATCAGAAAATGGATTTTTGGGACTGTACCAAAAATGATTCAAAATGTCAATTGGATCGTGCCTCATGTTGAATAACCACTTTTTAACCCCTCAGAGTGACCAAAATTGCCATTTTTACAGAGTTTTTGCTTATTCAAAAGCTTTAATTTTGACCAATTTCAGGCACATAAATGACTTTAAACACACTTATTTTAGTTGAAAAAGTCATAATTCACATCCAACAGTCATTTAGAGTCAAAAGATTAAATGTTAAAATTTCATCCATATTGACCATTTTGGGAACGTTCGACAGGTCCGGAGTCATCGTTTTTCATCAGAAAATGGATTTTTGGGACTGTACCAAAAATGATTCAAAATGTCAATTGGATCGTGCCTCATGTTGAATAACCACTTTTTAACCCCTCAGAGTGACCAAAATGGCCATTTTTACAGAGTTTTGCTTACTCAAAAGCTTCAATTTTGACCAATTTCAGGCACATAAATGACTTTAAACACACTTGATTTAGTTGAAAAAGTCATAATTCACATCCAACAGTCATTTAGAGTCAAAAGATTAAATGTTACAATTTCATCCATATTGACCATTTTGGAAACGTTCGACAGGTCCGGAGTCATCGTTTTTCATCAGAAAATGGATTTTTGGGACTGTACCAAAAATGATTCAAAATGTCAAATGGATCGTGCCTCATGTTGAATAACCACTTTTTAACCCCTCAGAGTGACCAACATTGCCATTTTTACAGAGTTTCGCTTACTCAAAAGCTTCAATTTTGACCAATTTCAGGCACAGAAATGACTTTAAACACACTTATTTTAGTCGAAAAGGTCATAATTCACATCCAACAGTCATTTGGAGTCAAAAGATTAAATGTCAAAATTTCATCCATATTGACCATTTTGGGAACGTTCGACAGGTCCGGAGTCATCGTTTTTCATCAGAAAATGGATTTTTGGGACTGTACCAAAAATGATTCAAAATGTCAATTGGATCGTGCCTCAAGTTGAATAACCACTTTTTAACCCCTCAGAGTGACCAAAATGGCCATTTTTACAGAGTTTTGCTTACTCAAAAGCTTCAATTTTGACCAATTTCAGGCACATAAATGACTTTAAACACACTTATTTTAGTTGAAAAAGTCATAATTCACATCCAACAGTCATTGAGAGTCAAAAGATTAAATGTTAAAATTTCATCCATATTGACCATTTTGGAAACGTTCGACAGGTCCGGAGTCATCGTTTTTCATCAGAAAATTGATTTTTGGGACTGTACCAAAAATGATTCAAAATGTCAAATGGATCGTGCCTCATGTTGAATAACCACTTTTTAACCCCTCAGAGTGACCAAAATGGCCATTTTTACAGAGTTTTGCTTACTCAAAAGCTTTAGTTTTGACCAATTTCAGGCGCATAAATGATTTTAAACACACTTATTTTAGTTGAAAAAGTCATAATTCACATCCAACAGTCATTTAGAGTCAAAAGATTACATGTTAAAATTTCATCCATATTGACCATTTTGGAATCGTTCGACAGGTCCGGAGTCATCGTTTTTCATCAGAAAATGGATTTTTGGGACTGTACCAAAAATGATTCAAAATGTCAATTGGATCGTGCCTCATGTTGAATAACCACTTTTTAACCCCTCAGAGTGACCAAAATTGCCATTTTTACAGAGTTTTTGCTTATTCAAAAGCTTTAATTTTGACCAATTTCAGGCACATAAATGACTTTAAACACACTTATTTTAGTTGAAAAAGTCATAATTCCCATCCAACAGTCATTTGGAGTCAAAAGATTAAATGTTAAAATTTCATCCATATTGACCATTTTGGGAACGTTCGACAGGTCCGGAGTCATCGTTTTTCATCAGAAAATGGATTTTGGGACTGTACCAAAAATGATTCAAAATGTCAAATGGATCGTGCCTCATGTTGAATAACCACTTTTTAACCCCTCAGAGTGACCAAAATTGCCATTTTTACAGAGTTTTTGCTTATTCAAAAGCTTTAATTTTGACCAATTTCAGGCACATAAATGACTTTAAACACACTTATTTTAGTTGAAAAAGTCATTATTCACATCCAACAGTCATTTAGAGTCAAAAGATTAAATGTTAAAATTTCATCCATATTGACCATTTTGGGAATGTTCGACAGGTCCGGAGTCATCGTTTTTCATCAGAAAATGGATTTTTGGGACTGTACCAAAAATGATTCAAAATGTCAAATGGATCGTGCCTCATGTTGAATAACCACTTTTTAACCCCTCAGAGTGACCAACATTGCCATTTTTACAGAGTTTCGCTTACTCAAAAGCTTCAATTTTGACCAATTTCAGGCACAGAAATGACTTTAAACACACTTATTTTAGTCGAAAAGGTCATAATTCACATCCAACAGTCATTTGGAGTCAAAAGATGAAATGTTAAAATTTCATCCATATTGACCATTTTGGGAACGTTCGACAGGTCCGGAGTCATCGTTTTTCATCAGAAAATGGATTTTTGGGACTGTACCAAAAATGATTCAAAATGTCAATTGGATCGTGCCTCATGTTGAATAACCACTTTTTAACCCCTCAGAGTGACCAAAATGGCCATTTTTACAGAGTTTTGCTTACTCAAAAGCTTTAATTTTGACCAATTTCAGGCGCATAAATGATTTTAAACAAACTTATTTTAGTTGAAAAAGTCATAATTCACATCCAACAGTCATTTAGAGTCAAAAGATGAAATGTTAAAATTTCATCCATATTGACCATTTTGGGAACGTTCGACAGGTCCGGAGTCATCGTTTTTCATCAGAAAATGGATTTTTGGGACTGTACCAAAAATGATTCAAAATGTCAATTGGATCGTGCCTCATGTTGAATAACCACTTTTTAACCCCTCAGAGTGACCAAAATGGCCATTTTTACAGAGTTTTGCTTACTCAAAAGCTTCAATTTTGACCAATTTCAGGCACATAAATGACTTTAAACACACTTGATTTAGTTGAAAAAGTCATAATTCACATCCAACAGTCATTTAGAGTCAAAAGATTAAATGTTACAATTTCATCCATATTGACCATTTTGGAAACGTTCGACAGGTCCGGAGTCATCGTTTTTCATCAGAAAATGGATTTTTGGGACTGTACCAAAAATGATTCAAAATGTCAAATGGATCGTGCCTCATGTTGAATAACCACTTTTTAACCCCTCAGAGTGACCAACATTGCCATTTTTACAGAGTTTCGCTTACTCAAAAGCTTCAATTTTGACCAATTTCAGGCACAGAAATGACTTTAAACACACTTATTTTAGTCGAAAAGGTCATAATTCACATCCAACAGTCATTTTGAGTCAAAAGATTAAATGACAAAATTTCATCCATATTGACCATTTTGGGAACGTTCGACAGGTCCGGAGTCATCGTTTTTCATCAGAAAATGGATTTTTGGGACTGTACCAAAAATGATTCAAAATGTCAATTGGATCGTGCCTCAAGTTGAATAACCACTTTTTAACCCCTCAGAGTGACCAAAATGGCCATTTTTACAGAGTTTTGCTTACTCAAAAGCTTCAATTTTGACCAATTTCAGGCACATAAATGACTTTAAACACACTTATTTTAGTCGAAAAGGTCATAATTCACATCCAACAGTCATTTGGAGTCAAAAGATTAAATGTTAAAATTTCATCCATATTGACCATTTTGGGAACGTTCGACAGGTCCGGAGTCATCGTTTTTCATCAGAAAATGGATTTTTGGGACTGTACCAAAAATGATTCAAAATGTCAAATGGATCGTGCCTCATGTTGAATAACCACTTTTTAACCCCTCAGAGTGACCAAAATGGCCATTTGTACAGAGTTTTGCTTACTCAAAAGCTTCAATTTTGACCAATTTCAGGCACATAAATGACTTTAAACACACTTATTTTAGTTGAAAAAGTCATAATTCCCATCCAACAGTCATTTGGAGTCAAAAGATTAAATGTTAAAATTTCATCCATATTGACCATTTTGGGAACGTTCGACAGGTCCGGAGTCATCGTTTTTCATCAGAAAATGGATTTTTGGGACTGTACCAAAAATGATTCAAAATGTCAAATGGATCGTGCCTCATGTTGAATAACCACTTTTTAACCCCTCAGAGTGACCAAAATGGCCATTTTTACAGAGTTTTGCTTACTCAAAAGCTTCAATTTTGACCAATTTCAGGCACATAAATGACTTTAAACACACTTATTTTAGTTGAAAAAGTCATAATTCCCATCCAACAGTCATTTGGAGTCAAAAGATTAAATGTTAAAATTTCATCCATATTGACCATTTTGGGAACGTTCGACAGGTCCGGAGTCATCGTTTTTCATCAGAAAATGGATTTTTGGGACTGTACCAAAAATGATTCAAAATGTCAAATGGATCGTGCCTCATGTTGAATAACCACTTTTTAACCCCTCAGAGTGACCAAAATTGCCATTTTTACAGAGTTTTTGCTTATTCAAAAGCTTTAATTTTGACCAATTTCAGGCACATAAATGACTTTAAACACACTTATTTTAGTTGAAAAAGTCATAATTCACATCCAACAGTCATTTAGAGTCAAAAGATTAAATGTTAAAATTTCATCCATATTGACCATTTTGGGAACGTTCGACAGGTCCGGAGTCATCGTTTTTCATCAGAAAATGGATTTTTGGGACTGTACCAAAAATGATTCAAAATGTCAATTGGATCGTGCCTCATGTTGAATAACCACTTTTTAACCCCTCAGAGTGACCAAAATGGCCATTTTTACAGAGTTTTGCTTACTCAAAAGCTTCAATTTTGACCAATTTCAGGCACATAAATGACTTTAAACACACTTGATTTAGTTGAAAAAGTCATAATTCACATCCAACAGTCATTTAGAGTCAAAAGATTAAATGTTACAATTTCATCCATATTGACCATTTTGGAACCGTTCGACAGGTCCGGAGTCATCGTTTTCCATCAGAAAATGGATTTTTGGGACTGTACCAAAAATGATTCAAAATGTCAAATGGATCGTGCCTCATGTTGAATAACCACTTTTTAACCCCTCAGAGTGACCAACATTGCCATTTTTACAGAGTTTCGCTTACTCAAAAGCTTCAATTTTGACCAATTTCAGGCACAGAAATGACTTTAAACACACTTATTTTAGTCGAAAAGGTCATAATTCACATCCAACAGTCATTTGGAGTCAAAAGATTAAATGTCAAAATTTCATCCATATTGACCATTTTGGGAACGTTCGACAGGTCCGGAGTCATCGTTTTTCATCAGAAAATTGATTTTTGGGACTGTACCAAAAATGATTCAAAATGTCAATTGGATCGTGCCTCAAGTTGAATAACCACTTTTTAACCCCTCAGAGTGACCAAAATGGCCATTTTTACAGAGTTTTGCTTACTCAAAAGCTTCAATTTTGACCAATTTCAGGCACATAAATGACTTTAAACACACTTATTTTAGTTGAAAAAGTCATAATTCACATCCAACAGTCATTTAGGGTCAAAAGATTAAATGTTAAAATTTCATCCATATTGACCATTTTGGAAACGTTCGACAGGTCCGGAGTCATCGTTTTTCATCAGAAAATTGATTTTTGGGACTGTACCAAAAATGATTCAAAATGTCAAATGGATCGTGCCTCATGTTGAATAACCACTTTTTAACCCCTCAGAGTGACCAACATTGCCATTTTTACAGAGTTTTGCTTACTCAAAAGCTTCAATTTTGACCAATTTCAGGCACATAAATGACTTTAAACACACTTATTTTAGTTGAAAAAGTCATAATTCCCATCCAACAGTCATTTGGAGTCAAAAGATTAAATGTTAAAATTTCATCCATATTGACCATTTTGGAATCGTTCGACAGGTCCGGAGTCATCGTTTTTCATCAGAAAATGGATTTTTGGGACTGTACCAAAAATGATTCAAAATGTCAAATGGATCGTGCCTCATGTTGAATAACCACTTTTTAACCCCTCAGAGTGACCAAAATGGCCATTTTTACAGAGTTTTGCTTACTCAAAAGCTTCAATTTTGACCAATTTCAGGCACATAAATGACTTTAAACACACTTATTTTAGTTGAAAAAGTCATAATTCACATCCAACAGTCATTGAGAGTCAAAAGATTAAATGTTAAAATTTCATCCATATTGACCATTTTGGAAACGTTCGACAGGTCCGGAGTCATCGTTTTTCATCAGAAAATTGGATTTTTGGGACTGTACCAAAAATGATTCAAAATGTCAAATGGATCGTGCCTCATGTTGAATAACCACTTTTTAACCCCTCAGAGTGACCAAAATGGCCATTTTTACAGAGTTTTGCTTACTCAAAAGCTTTAATTTTGACCAATTTCAGGCGCATAAATGATTTTAAACACACTTATTTTAGTTGAAAAAGTCATAATTCACATCCAACAGTCATTTAGAGTCAAAAGATTACATGTTAAAATTTCATCCATATTGACCATTTTGGAATCGTTCGACAGGTCCGGAGTCATCGTTTTTCATCAGAAAATGGATTTTTGGGACTGTACCAAAAATGATTCAAAATGTCAATTGGATCGTGCCTCATGTTGAATAACCACTTTTTAACCCCTCAGAGTGACCAAAATTGCCATTCTTACAGAGTTTTTGCTTATTCAAAAGCTTTAATTTTGACCAATTTCAGGCACATAAATGACTTTAAACACACTTATTTTAGTTGAAAAAGTCATAATTCCCATCCAACAGTCATTTGGAGTCAAAAGATTAAATGTTAAAATTTCATCCATATTGACCATTTTGGGAACGTTCGACAGGTCCGGAGTCATCGTTTTTCATCAGAAAATGGATTTTGGGACTGTACCAAAAATGATTCAAAATGTCAAATGGATCGTGCCTCATGTTGAATAACCACTTTTTAACCCCTCAGAGTGACCAAAATTGCCATTTTTACAGAGTTTTTGCTTATTCAAAAGCTTTAATTTTGACCAATTTCAGGCACATAAATGACTTTAAACACACGTATTTTAGTTGAAAAAGTCATTATTCACATCCAACAGTCATTTAGAGTCAAAAGATTAAATGTTAACATTTCATCCATATTGACCATTTTGGGAATGTTCGACAGGTCCGGAGTCATCGTTTTTCATCAGAAAATGGATTTTTGGGACTGTACCAAAAATGATTCAAAATGTCAAGTGGATCGTGCCTCATGTTGAATAACCACTTTTTAACCCCTCAGAGTGACCAACATTGCCATTTTTACAGAGTTTCGCTTACTCAAAAGCTTCAATTTTGACCAATTTCAGGCACAGAAATGACTTTAAACACACTTATTTTAGTCGAAAAGGTCATAATTCACATCCAACAGTCATTTGGAGTCAAAAGATTAAATGTTAAAATTTCATCCATATTGACCATTTTGGGAACGTTCGACAGGTCCGGAGTCATCGTTTTTCATCAGAAAATGGATTTTTGGGACTGTACCAAAAATGATTCAAAATGTCAATTGGATCGTGACTCATGTTGAATAACCACTTTTTAACCCCTCAGAGTGACCAAAATGGCCATTTTTACAGAGTTTTGCTTACTCAAAAGCTTCAATTTTGACCAATTTCAGGCACATAAATGACTTTAAACACACTTGATTTAGTTGAAAAAGTCATAATTCACATCCAACAGTCATTTAGAGTCAAAAGATTAAATGTTACAATTTCATCGATATTGACCATTTTGGAAAAGTTCGACAGGTCCGGAGTCATCGTTTTTCATCAGAAAATGGATTTTTGGGACTGTACCAAAAATGATTCAAAATGTCAAATGGATCGTGCCTCATGTTGAATAACCACTTTTTAACCCCTCAGAGTGACCAACATTGCCATTTTTACAGAGTTTCGCTTACTCAAAAGCTTCAATTTTGACCAATTTCAGGCACAGAAATGACTTTAAACACACTTATTTTAGTCGAAAAGGTCATAATTCACATCCAACAGTCATTTGGAGTCAAAAGATTAAATGTCAAAATTTCATCCATATTGACCATTTTGGGAACGTTCGACAGGTCCGGAGTCATCGTTTTTCATCAGAAAATGGATTTTTGGGACTGTACCAAAAATGATTCAAAATGTCAATTGGATCGTGCCTCAAGTTGAATAACCACTTTTTAACCCCTCAGAGTGACCAAAATGGCCATTTTTACAGAGTTTTGCTTACTCAAAAGCTTCAATTTTGACCAATTTCAGGCACATAAATGACTTTAAACACACTTATTTTAGTTGAAAAAGTCATAATTCACATCCAACAGTCATTGAGAGTCAAAAGATTAAATGTTAAAATTTCATCCATATTGACCATTTTGGAATCGTTCGACAGGTCCGGAGTCATTGTTTTTCATCAGAAAATGGATTTTTGGGACTGTACCAAAAATGATTCAAAATGTCAATTGGATCGTGCCTCATGTTGAATAACCACTTTTTAACCCCTCAGAGTGACCAAAATTGCCATTTTTACAGAGTTTTTGCTTATTCAAAAGCTTTAATTTTGACCAATTTCAGGCACATAAATGACTTTAAACACACTTATTTTAGTTGAAAAAGTCATAATTCACATCCAACAGTCATTTAGAGTCAAAAGATTAAATGTTAAAATTTCATCCATATTGACCATTTTGGGAATGTTCGACAGGTCCGGAGTCATCGTTTTTCATCAGAAAATGGATTTTTGGGACTGTACCAAAAATGATTCAAAATGTCAAGTGGATCGTGCCTCATGTTGAATAACCACTTTTTAACCCCTCAGAGTGACCAACATTGCCATTTTTACAGAGTTTCGCTTACTCAAAAGCTTCAATTTTGACCAATTTCAGGCACAGAAATGACTTTAAACACACTTATTTTAGTCGAAAAGGTCATAATTCACATCCAACAGTCATTTGGAGTCAAAAGATTAAATGTTAAAATTTCATCCATATTGACCATTTTGGGAACGTTCGACAGGTCCGGAGTCATCGTTTTTCATCAGAAAATGGATTTTTGGGACTGTACCAAAAATGATTCAAAATGTCAATTGGATCGTGACTCATGCTGAATAACCACTTTTTAACCCCTCAGAGTGACCAAAATGGCCATTTTTACAGAGTTTTGCTTACTCAAAAGCTTCAATTTTGACCAATTTCAGGCACATAAATGACTTTAAACACACTTGATTTAGTTGAAAAAGTCATAATTCACATCCAACAGTCATTTAGAGTCAAAAGATTAAATGTTACAATTTCATCGATATTGACCATTTTGGAAAAGTTCGACAGGTCCGGAGTCATCGTTTTTCATCAGAAAATGGATTTTTGGGACTGTACCAAAAATGATTCAAAATGTCAAATGGATCGTGCCTCATGTTGAATAACCACTTTTTAACCCCTCAGAGTGACCAACATTGCCATTTTTACAGAGTTTCGCTTACTCAAAAGCTTCAATTTTGACCAATTTCAGGCACAGAAATGACTTTAAACACACTTATTTTAGTCGAAAAGGTCATAATTCACATCCAACAGTCATTTGGAGTCAAAAGATTAAATGTCAAAATTTCATCCATATTGACCATTTTGGGAACGTTCGACAGGTCCGGAGTCATCGTTTTTCATCAGAAAATGGATTTTTGGGACTGTACCAAAAATGATTCAAAATGTCAATTGGATCGTGCCTCAAGTTGAATAACCACTTTTTAACCCCTCAGAGTGACCAAAATGGCCATTTTTACAGAGTTTTGCTTACTCAAAAGCTTCAATTTTGACCAATTTCAGGCACATAAATGACTTTAAACACACTTATTTTAGTTGAAAAAGTCATAATTCACATCCAACAGTCATTGAGAGTCAAAAGATTAAATGTTAAAATTTCATCCATATTGACCATTTTGGAATCGTTCGACAGGTCCGGAGTCATTGTTTTTCATCAGAAAATGGATTTTTGGGACTGTACCAAAAATTATTCAAAATGTCAATTGGATCGTGCCTCATGTTGAATAACCACTTTTTAACCCCTCAGAGTGACCAAAATTGCCATTTTTACAGAGTTTTTGCTTATTCAAAAGCTTTAATTTTGACCAATTTCAGGCACATAAATGACTTTAAACACACTTATTTTAGTTGAAAAAGTCATAATTCACATCCAACAGTCATTTAGAGTCAAAAGATTAAATGTTAAAATTTCATCCATATTGACCATTTTGGGAACGTTCGACAGGTCCGGAGTCATCGTTTTTCATCAGAAAATGGATTTTTGGGACTGTACCAAAAATGATTCAAAATGTCAATTGGATCGTGCCTCATGTTGAATAACCACTTTTTAACCCCTCAGAGTGACCAAAATGGCCATTTTTACAGAGTTTTGCTTACTCAAAAGCTTCAATTTTGACCAATTTCAGGCACATAAATGACTTTAAACACACTTGATTTAGTTGAAAAAGTCATAATTCACATCCAACAGTCATTTAGAGTCAAAAGATTAAATGTTACAATTTCATCCATATTGACCATTTTGGAAACGTTCGACAGGTCCGGAGTCATCGTTTTTCATCAGAAAATGGATTTTTGGGACTGTACCAAAAATGATTCAAAATGTCAAATGGATCGTGCCTCATGTTGAATAACCACTTTTTAACCCCTCAGAGTGACCAACATTGCCATTTTTACAGAGTTTCGCTTACTCAAAAGCTTCAATTTTGACCAATTTCAGGCACAGAAATGACTTTAAACACACTTATTTTAGTCGAAAAGGTCATAATTCACATCCAACAGTCATTTGGAGTCAAAAGATTAAATGTCAAAATTTCATCCATATTGACCATTTTGGGAACGTTCGACAGGTCCGGAGTCATCGTTTTTCATCAGAAAATGGATTTTTGGGACTGTACCAAAAATGATTCAAAATGTCAATTGGATCGTGCCTCAAGTTGAATAACCACTTTTTAACCCCTCAGAGTGACCAAAATGGCCATTTTTACAGAGTTTTGCTTACTCAAAAGCTTCAATTTTGACCAATTTCAGGCACATAAATGACTTTAAACACACTTATTTTAGTTGAAAAAGTCATAATTCACATCCAACAGTCATTGAGAGTCAAAAGATTAAATGTTAAAATTTCATCCATATTGACCATTTTGGAAACGTTCGACAGGTCCGGAGTCATCGTTTTTCATCAGAAAATTGATTTTTGGGACTGTACCAAAAATGATTCAAAATGTCAAATGGATCGTGCCTCATGTTGAATAACCACTTTTTAACCCCTCAGAGTGACCAAAATGGCCATTTTTACAGAGTTTTGCTTACTCAAAAGCTTTAGTTTTGACCAATTTCAGGCGCATAAATGATTTTAAACACACTTATTTTAGTTGAAAAAGTCATAATTCACATCCAACAGTCATTTAGAGTCAAAAGATTACATGTTAAAATTTCATCCATATTGACCATTTTGGAATCGTTCGACAGGTCCGGAGTCATCGTTTTTCATCAGAAAATGGATTTTTGGGACTGTACCAAAAATGATTCAAAATGTCAATTGGATCGTGCCTCATGTTGAATAACCACTTTTTAACCCCTCAGAGTGACCAAAATTGCCATTTTTACAGAGTTTTTGCTTATTCAAAAGCTTTAATTTTGACCAATTTCAGGCACATAAATGACTTTAAACACACTTATTTTAGTTGAAAAAGTCATAATTCCCATCCAACAGTCATTTGGAGTCAAAAGATTAAATGTTAAAATTTCATCCATATTGACCATTTTGGGAACGTTCGACAGGTCCGGAGTCATCGTTTTTCATCAGAAAATGGATTTTGGGACTGTACCAAAAATGATTCAAAATGTCAAATGGATCGTGCCTCATGTTGAATAACCACTTTTTAACCCCTCAGAGTGACCAAAATTGCCATTTTTACAGAGTTTTTGCTTATTCAAAAGCTTTAATTTTGACCAATTTCAGGCACATAAATGACTTTAAACACACTTATTTTAGTTGAAAAAGTCATTATTCACATCCAACAGTCATTTAGAGTCAAAAGATTAAATGTTAAAATTTCATCCATATTGACCATTTTGGGAATGTTCGACAGGTCCGGAGTCATCGTTTTTCATCAGAAAATGGATTTTTGGGACTGTACCAAAAATGATTCAAAATGTCAAATGGATCGTGCCTCATGTTGAATAACCACTTTTTAACCCCTCAGAGTGACCAACATTGCCATTTTTACAGAGTTTCGCTTACTCAAAAGCTTCAATTTTGACCAATTTCAGGCACAGAAATGACTTTAAACACACTTATTTTAGTCGAAAAGGTCATAATTCACATCCAACAGTCATTTGGAGTCAAAAGATTAAATGTTAAAATTTCATCCATATTGACCATTTTGGGAACGTTCGACAGGTCCGGAGTCATCGTTTTTCATCAGAAAATGGATTTTTGGGACTGTACCAAAAATGATTCAAAATGTCAATTGGATCGTGCCTCATGTTGAATAACCACTTTTTAACCCCTCAGAGTGACCAAAATGGCCATTTTTACAGAGTTTTGCTTACTCAAAAGCTTTAATTTTGACCAATTTCAGGCGCATAAATGATTTTAAACAAACTTATTTTAGTTGAAAAAGTCATAATTCACATCCAACAGTCATTTGGAGTCAAAAGATTAAATGTTAAAATTTCATCCATATTGACCATTTTGGGAACGTTCGACAGGTCCGGAGTCATCGTTTTTCATCAGAAAATGGATTTTTGGGACTGTACCAAAAATGATTCAAAATGTCAAATGGATCGTGCCTCATGTTGAATAACCACTTTTTAACCCCTCAGAGTGACCAAAATGGCCATTTTTACAGAGTTTTGCTTACTCAAAAGCTTCAATTTTGACCAATTTCAGGCACATAAATGACTTTAAACACACTTATTTTAGTTGAAAAAGTCATAATTCCCATCCAACAGTCATTTGGAGTCAAAAGATTAAATGTTAAAATTTCATCCATATTGACCATTTTGGGAACGTTCGACAGGTCCGGAGTCATCGTTTTTCATCAGAAAATGGATTTTTGGGACTGTACCAAAAATGATTCAAAATGTCAAATGGATCGTGCCTCATGTTGAATAACCACTTTTTAACCCCTCAGAGTGACCAAAATTGCCATTTTTACAGAGTTTTTGCTTATTCAAAAGCTTTAATTTTGACCAATTTCAGGCACATAAATGACTTTAAACACACTTATTTTAGTTGAAAAAGTCATAATTCACATCCAACAGTCATTTAGAGTCAAAAGATTAAATGTTAAAATTTCATCCATATTGACCATTTTGGGAACGTTCGACAGGTCCGGAGTCATCGTTTTTCATCAGAAAATGGATTTTTGGGACTGTACCAAAAATGATTCAAAATGTCAATTGGATCGTGCCTCATGTTGAATAACCACTTTTTAACCCCTCAGAGTGACCAAAATGGCCATTTTTACAGAGTTTTGCTTACTCAAAAGCTTCAATTTTGACCAATTTCAGGCACATAAATGACTTTAAACACACTTGATTTAGTTGAAAAAGTCATAATTCACATCCAACAGTCATTTGGAGTCAAAAGATTAAATGTCAAAATTTCATCCATATTGACCATTTTGGGAACGTTCGACAGGTCCGGAGTCATCGTTTTTCATCAGAAAATGGATTTTTGGGACTGTACCAAAAATGATTCAAAATGTCAAATGGATCGTGCCTCATGTTGAATAACCACTTTTTAACCCCTCAGAGTGACCAAAATTGCCATTTTTACAGAGTTTTTGCTTATTCAAAAGCTTTAATTTTGACCAATTTCAGGCACATAAATGACTTTAAACACACTTATTTTAGTTGAAAAAGTCATAATTCACATCCAACAGTCATTTAGAGTCAAAAGATTAAATGTTAAAATTTCATCCATATTGACCATTTTGGGAACGTTCGACAGGTCCGGAGTCATCGTTTTTCATCAGAAAATGGATTTTTGGGACTGTACCAAAAATGATTCAAAATGTCAATTGGATCGTGCCTCATGTTGAATAACCACTTTTTAACCCCTCAGAGTGACCAAAATGGCCATTTTTACAGAGTTTTGCTTACTCAAAAGCTTCAATTTTGACCAATTTCAGGCACATAAATGACTTTAAACACACTTGATTTAGTTGAAAAAGTCATAATTCACATCCAACAGTCATTTGGAGTCAAAAGATTAAATGTCAAAATTTCATCCATATTGACCATTTTGGGAACGTTCGACAGGTCCGGAGTCATCGTTTTTCATCAGAAAATTGATTTTTGGGACTGTACCAAAAATGATTCAAAATGTCAATTGGATCGTGCCTCAAGTTGAATAACCACTTTTTAACCCCTCAGAGTGACCAAAATGGCCATTTTTACAGAGTTTTGCTTACTCAAAAGCTTCAATTTTGACCAATTTCAGGCACATAAATGACTTTAAACACACTTATTTTAGTTGAAAAAGTCATAATTCACATCCAACAGTCATTTAGGGTCAAAAGATTAAATGTTAAAATTTCATCCATATTGACCATTTTGGAAACGTTCGACAGGTCCGGAGTCATCGTTTTTCATCAGAAAATTGATTTTTGGGACTGTACCAAAAATGATTCAAAATGTCAAATGGATCGTGCCTCATGTTGAATAACCACTTTTTAACCCCTCAGAGTGACCAACATTGCCATTTTTACAGAGTTTTGCTTACTCAAAAGCTTCAATTTTGACCAATTTCAGGCACATAAATGACTTTAAACACACTTATTTTAGTTGAAAAAGTCATAATTCCCATCCAACAGTCATTTGGAGTCAAAAGATTAAATGTTAAAATTTCATCCATATTGACCATTTTGGGAACGTTCGACAGGTCCGGAGTCATCGTTTTTCATCAGAAAATGGATTTTTGGGACTGTACCAAAAATGATTCAAAATGTCAAATGGATCGTGCCTCATGTTGAATAACCACTTTTTAACCCCTCAGAGTGACCAAAATGGCCATTTTTACAGAGTTTTGCTTACTCAAAAGCTTCAATTTTGACCAATTTCAGGCACATAAATGACTTTAAACACACTTATTTTAGTTGAAAAAGTCATAATTCACATCCAACAGTCATTGAGAGTCAAAAGATTAAATGTTAAAATTTCATCCATATTGACCATTTTGGAAACGTTCGACAGGTCCGGAGTCATCGTTTTTCATCAGAAAATTGGATTTTTGGGACTGTACCAAAAATGATTCAAAATGTCAAATGGATCGTGCCTCATGTTGAATAACCACTTTTTAACCCCTCAGAGTGACCAAAATGGCCATTTTTACAGAGTTTTGCTTACTCAAAAGCTTTAATTTTGACCAATTTCAGGCGCATAAATGATTTTAAACACACTTATTTTAGTTGAAAAAGTCATAATTCACATCCAACAGTCATTTAGAGTCAAAAGATTACATGTTAAAATTTCATCCATATTGACCATTTTGGAATCGTTCGACAGGTCCGGAGTCATCGTTTTTCATCAGAAAATGGATTTTTGGGACTGTACCAAAAATGATTCAAAATGTCAATTGGATCGTGCCTCATGTTGAATAACCACTTTTTAACCCCTCAGAGTGACCAAAATTGCCATTCTTACAGAGTTTTTGCTTATTCAAAAGCTTTAATTTTGACCAATTTCAGGCACATAAATGACTTTAAACACACTTATTTTAGTTGAAAAAGTCATAATTCCCATCCAACAGTCATTTGGAGTCAAAAGATTAAATGTTAAAATTTCATCCATATTGACCATTTTGGGAACGTTCGACAGGTCCGGAGTCATCGTTTTTCATCAGAAAATGGATTTTGGGACTGTACCAAAAATGATTCAAAATGTCAAATGGATCGTGCCTCATGTTGAATAACCACTTTTTAACCCCTCAGAGTGACCAAAATTGCCATTTTTACAGAGTTTTTGCTTATTCAAAAGCTTTAATTTTGACCAATTTCAGGCACATAAATGACTTTAAACACACTTATTTTAGTTGAAAAAGTCATTATTCACATCCAACAGTCATTTAGAGTCAAAAGATTAAATGTTAAAATTTCATCCATATTGACCATTTTGGGAATGTTCGACAGGTCCGGAGTCATCGTTTTTCATCAGAAAATGGATTTTTGGGACTGTACCAAAAATGATTCAAAATGTCAAGTGGATCGTGCCTCATGTTGAATAACCACTTTTTAACCCCTCAGAGTGACCAACATTGCCATTTTTACAGAGTTTCGCTTACTCAAAAGCTTCAATTTTGACCAATTTCAGGCACAGAAATGACTTTAAACACACTTATTTTAGTCGAAAAGGTCATAATTCACATCCAACAGTCATTTGGAGTCAAAAGATTAAATGTTAAAATTTCATCCATATTGACCATTTTGGGAACGTTCGACAGGTCCGGAGTCATCGTTTTTCATCAGAAAATGGATTTTTGGGACTGTACCAAAAATGATTCAAAATGTCAATTGGATCGTGACTCATGTTGAATAACCACTTTTTAACCCCTCAGAGTGACCAAAATGGCCATTTTTACAGAGTTTTGCTTACTCAAAAGCTTCAATTTTGACCAATTTCAGGCACATAAATGACTTTAAACACACTTGATTTAGTTGAAAAAGTCATAATTCACATCCAACAGTCATTTAGAGTCAAAAGATTAAATGTTACAATTTCATCGATATTGACCATTTTGGAAAAGTTCGACAGGTCCGGAGTCATCGTTTTTCATCAGAAAATGGATTTTTGGGACTGTACCAAAAATGATTCAAAATGTCAAATGGATCGTGCCTCATGTTGAATAACCACTTTTTAACCCCTCAGAGTGACCAACATTGCCATTTTTACAGAGTTTCGCTTACTCAAAAGCTTCAATTTTGACCAATTTCAGGCACAGAAATGACTTTAAACACACTTATTTTAGTCGAAAAGGTCATAATTCACATCCAACAGTCATTTGGAGTCAAAAGATTAAATGTCAAAATTTCATCCATATTGACCATTTTGGGAACGTTCGACAGGTCCGGAGTCATCGTTTTTCATCAGAAAATGGATTTTTGGGACTGTACCAAAAATGATTCAAAATGTCAATTGGATCGTGCCTCAAGTTGAATAACCACTTTTTAACCCCTCAGAGTGACCAAAATGGCCATTTTTACAGAGTTTTGCTTACTCAAAAGCTTCAATTTTGACCAATTTCAGGCACATAAATGACTTTAAACACACTTATTTTAGTTGAAAAAGTCATAATTCACATCCAACAGTCATTGAGAGTCAAAAGATTAAATGTTAAAATTTCATCCATATTGACCATTTTGGAATCGTTCGACAGGTCCGGAGTCATTGTTTTTCATCAGAAAATGGATTTTTGGGACTGTACCAAAAATGATTCAAAATGTCAATTGGATCGTGCCTCATGTTGAATAACCACTTTTTAACCCCTCAGAGTGACCAAAATTGCCATTTTTACAGAGTTTTTGCTTATTCAAAAGCTTTAATTTTGACCAATTTCAGGCACATAAATGACTTTAAACACACTTATTTTAGTTGAAAAAGTCATAATTCACATCCAACAGTCATTTAGAGTCAAAAGATTAAATGTTAAAATTTCATCCATATTGACCATTTTGGGAACGTTCGACAGGTCCGGAGTCATCGTTTTTCATCAGAAAATGGATTTTTGGGACTGTACCAAAAATGATTCAAAATGTCAATTGGATCGTGCCTCATGTTGAATAACCACTTTTTAACCCCTCAGAGTGACCAAAATGGCCATTTTTACAGAGTTTTGCTTACTCAAAAGCTTCAATTTTGACCAATTTCAGGCACATAAATGACTTTAAACACACTTGATTTAGTTGAAAAAGTCATAATTCACATCCAACAGTCATTTAGAGTCAAAAGTTAAATGTTACAATTTCATCCATATTGACCATTTTGGAAACGTTCGACAGGTCCGGAGTCATCGTTTTTCATCAGAAAATGGATTTTTGGGACTGTACCAAAAATGATTCAAAATGTCAAATGGATCGTGCCTCATGTTGAATAACCACTTTTTAACCCCTCAGAGTGACCAACATTGCCATTTTTACAGAGTTTCGCTTACTCAAAAGCTTCAATTTTGACCAATTTCAGGCACAGAAATGACTTTAAACACACTTATTTTAGTCGAAAAGGTCATAATTCACATCCAACAGTCATTTGGAGTCAAAAGATTAAATGTCAAAATTTCATCCATATTGACCATTTTGGGAACGTTCGACAGGTCCGGAGTCATCGTTTTTCATCAGAAAATGGATTTTTGGGACTGTACCAAAAATGATTCAAAATGTCAATTGGATTGTGCCTCAAGTTGAATAACCACTTTTTACCCCCTCAGAGTGACCAAAATGGCCATTTTTACAGAGTTTTGCTTACTCAAAAGCTTCAATTTTGACCAATTTCAGGCACATAAATGACTTTAAACACACTTATTTTAGTTGAAAAAGTCATAATTCACATCCAACAGTCATTGAGAGTCAAAAGATTAAATGTTAAAATTTCATCCATATTGACCATTTTGGAAACGTTCGACAGGTCCGGAGTCATCATTTTTCATCAGAAAATTGATTTTTGGGACTGTACCAAAAATGATTCAAAATGTCAAATGGATCGTGCCTCATGTTGAATAACCACTTTTTAACCCCTCAGAGTGACCAAAATGGCCATTTTTACAGAGTTTTGCTTACTCAAAAGCTTTAGTTTTGACCAATTTCAGGCGCATAAATGATTTTAAACACACTTATTTTAGTTGAAAAAGTCATAATTCACATCCAACAGTCATTTAGAGTCAAAAGATTACATGTTAAAATTTCATCCATATTGACCATTTTGGAATCGTTCGACAGGTCCGGAGTCATCGTTTTTCATCAGAAAATGGATTTTTGGGACTGTACCAAAAATGATTCAAAATGTCAATTGGATCGTGCCTCATGTTGAATAACCACTTTTTAACCCCTCAGAGTGACCAAAATTGCCATTTTTACAGAGTTTTTGCTTATTCAAAAGCTTTAATTTTGACCAATTTCAGGCACATAAATGACTTTAAACACACTTATTTTAGTTGAAAAAGTCATAATTCCCATCCAACAGTCATTTGGAGTCAAAAGATTAAATGTTAAAATTTCATCCATATTGACCATTTTGGGAACGTTCGACAGGTCCGGAGTCATCGTTTTTCATCAGAAAATGGATTTTGGGACTGTACCAAAAATGATTCAAAATGTCAAATGGATCGTGCCTCATGTTGAATAACCACTTTTTAACCCCTCAGAGTGACCAAAATTGCCATTTTTACAGAGTTTTTGCTTATTCAAAAGCTTTAATTTTGACCAATTTCAGGCACATAAATGACTTTAAACACACTTATTTTAGTTGAAAAAGTCATTATTCACATCCAACAGTCATTTAGAGTCAAAAGATTAAATGTTAAAATTTCATCCATATTGACCATTTTGGGAATGTTCGACAGGTCCGGAGTCATCGTTTTTCATCAGAAAATGGATTTTTGGGACTGTACCAAAAATGATTCAAAATGTCAAATGGATCGTGCCTCATGTTGAATAACCACTTTTTAACCCCTCAGAGTGACCAACATTGCCATTTTTACAGAGTTTCGCTTACTCAAAAGCTTCAATTTTGACCAATTTCAGGCACAGAAATGACTTTAAACACACTTATTTTAGTCGAAAAGGTCATAATTCACATCCAACAGTCATTTGGAGTCAAAAGATTAAATGTTAAAATTTCATCCATATTGACCATTTTGGGAACGTTCGACAGGTCCGGAGTCATCGTTTTTCATCAGAAAATGGATTTTTGGGACTGTACCAAAAATGATTCAAAATGTCAATTGGATCGTGCCTCATGTTGAATAACCACTTTTTAACCCCTCAGAGTGACCAAAATGGCCATTTTTACAGAGTTTTGCTTACTCAAAAGCTTTAATTTTGACCAATTTCAGGCGCATAAATGATTTTAAACAAACTTATTTTAGTTGAAAAAGTCATAATTCACATCCAACAGTCATTTAGAGTCAAAAGATGAAATGTTAAAATTTCATCCATATTGACCATTTTGGGAACGTTCGACAGGTCCGGAGTCATCGTTTTTCATCAGAAAATGGATTTTTGGGACTGTACCAAAAATGATTCAAAATGTCAATTGGATCGTGCCTCATGTTGAATAACCACTTTTTAACCCCTCAGAGTGACCAAAATGGCCATTTTTACAGAGTTTTGCTTACTCAAAAGCTTCAATTTTGACCAATTTCAGGCACATAAATGACTTTAAACACACTTGATTTAGTTGAAAAAGTCATAATTCACATCCAACAGTCATTTAGAGTCAAAAGATTAAATGTTACAATTTCATCCATATTGACCATTTTGGAAACGTTCGACAGGTCCGGAGTCATCGTTTTTCATCAGAAAATGGATTTTTGGGACTGTACCAAAAATGATTCAAAATGTCAAATGGATCGTGCCTCATGTTGAATAACCACTTTTTAACCCCTCAGAGTGACCAACATTGCCATTTTTACAGAGTTTCGCTTACTCAAAAGCTTCAATTTTGACCAATTTCAGGCACAGAAATGACTTTAAACACACTTATTTTAGTCGAAAAGGTCATAATTCACATCCAACAGTCATTTGGAGTCAAAAGATTAAATGACAAAATTTCATCCATATTGACCATTTTGGGAACGTTCGACAGGTCCGGAGTCATCGTTTTTCATCAGAAAATGGATTTTTGGGACTGTACCAAAAATGATTCAAAATGTCAATTGGATCGTGCCTCAAGTTGAATAACCACTTTTTAACCCCTCAGAGTGACCAAAATGGCCATTTTTACAGAGTTTTGCTTACTCAAAAGCTTCAATTTTGACCAATTTCAGGCACATAAATGACTTTAAACACACTTATTTTAGTTGAAAAAGTCATAATTCACATCCAACAGTCATTGAGAGTCAAAAGATTAAATGTTAAAATTTCATCCATATTGACCATTTTGGAATCGTTCGACAGGTCCGGAGTCATCGTTTTTCATCAGAAAATGGATTTTTGGGACTGTACCAAAAATGATTCAAAATGTCAATTGGATCGTGCCTCATGTTGAATAACCACTTTTTAACCCCTCAGAGTGACCAAAATTGCCATTTTTACAGAGTTTTTGCTTATTCAAAAGCTTCAATTTTGACCAATTTCAGGCACATAAATGACTTTAAACACACTTATTTTAGTCGAAAAGGTCATAATTCACATCCAACAGTCATTTGGAGTCAAAAGATTAAATGTTAAAATTTCATCCATATTGACCATTTTGGGAACGTTCGACAGGTCCGGAGTCATCGTTTTTCATCAGAAAATGGATTTTTGGGACTGTACCAAAAATGATTCAAAATGTCAAATGGATCGTGCCTCATGTTGAATAACCACTTTTTAACCCCTCAGAGTGACCAAAATGGCCATTTTTACAGAGTTTTGCTTACTCAAAAGCTTCAATTTTGACCAATTTCAGGCACATAAATGACTTTAAAGACACTTATTTTAGTTGAAAAAGTCATAATTCCCATCCAACAGTCATTTGGAGTCAAAAGATTAAATGTTAAAATTTCATCCATATTGACCATTTTGGGAACGTTCGACAGGTCCGGAGTCATCGTTTTTCATCAGAAAATGGATTTTTGGGACTGTACCAAAAATGATTCAAAATGTCAAATGGATCGTGCCTCATGTTGAATAACCACTTTTTAACCCCTCAGAGTGACCAAAATTGCCATTTTTACAGAGTTTTTGCTTATTCAAAAGCTTTAATTTTGACCAATTTCAGGCACATAAATGACTTTAAACACACTTATTTTAGTTGAAAAAGTCATAATTCACATCCAACAGTCATTTAGAGTCAAAAGATTAAATGTTAAAATTTCATCCATATTGACCATTTTGGGAACGTTCGACAGGTCCGGAGTCATCGTTTTTCATCAGAAAATGGATTTTTGGGACTGTACCAAAAATGATTCAAAATGTCAATTGGATCGTGCCTCATGTTGAATAACCACTTTTTAACCCCTCAGAGTGACCAAAATGGCCATTTTTACAGAGTTTTGCTTACTCAAAAGCTTCAATTTTGACCAATTTCAGGCACATAAATGACTTTAAACACACTTGATTTAGTTGAAAAAGTCATAATTCACATCCAACAGTCATTTAGAGTCAAAAGATTAAATGTTACAATTTCATCCATATTGACCATTTTGGAACCGTTCGACAGGTCCGGAGTCATCGTTTTTCATCAGAAAATGGATTTTTGGGACTGTACCAAAAATGATTCAAAATGTCAAATGGATCGTGCCTCATGTTGAATAACCACTTTTTAACCCCTCAGAGTGACCAACATTGCCATTTTTACAGAGTTTCGCTTACTCAAAAGCTTCAATTTTGACCAATTTCAGGCACAGAAATGACTTTAAACACACTTATTTTAGTCGAAAAGGTCATAATTCACATCCAACAGTCATTTGGAGTCAAAAGATTAAATGTCAAAATTTCATCCATATTGACCATTTTGGGAACGTTCGACAGGTCCGGAGTCATCGTTTTTCATCAGAAAATTGATTTTTGGGACTGTACCAAAAATGATTCAAAATGTCAATTGGATCGTGCCTCAAGTTGAATAACCACTTTTTAACCCCTCAGAGTGACCAAAATGGCCATTTTTACAGAGTTTTGCTTACTCAAAAGCTTCAATTTTGACCAATTTCAGGCACATAAATGACTTTAAACACACTTATTTTAGTTGAAAAAGTCATAATTCACATCCAACAGTCATTTAGGGTCAAAAGATTAAATGTTAAAATTTCATCCATATTGACCATTTTGGAAACGTTCGACAGGTCCGGAGTCATCGTTTTTCATCAGAAAATTGATTTTTGGGACTGTACCAAAAATGATTCAAAATGTCAAATGGATCGTGCCTCATGTTGAATAACCACTTTTTAACCCCTCAGAGTGACCAACATTGCCATTTTTACAGAGTTTTGCTTACTCAAAAGCTTCAATTTTGACCAATTTCAGGCACATAAATGACTTTAAACACACTTATTTTAGTTGAAAAAGTCATAATTCCCATCCAACAGTCATTTGGAGTCAAAAGATTAAATGTTAAAATTTCATCCATATTGACCATTTTGGAATCGTTCGACAGGTCCGGAGTCATCGTTTTTCATCAGAAAATGGATTTTTGGGACTGTACCAAAAATGATTCAAAATGTCAAATGGATCGTGCCTCATGTTGAATAACCACTTTTTAACCCCTCAGAGTGACCAAAATGGCCATTTTTACAGAGTTTTGCTTACTCAAAAGCTTTAATTTTGACCAATTTCAGGCGCATAAATGATTTTAAACACACTTATTTTAGTTGAAAAAGTCATAATTCACATCCAACAGTCATTTAGAGTCAAAAGATTACATGTTAAAATTTCATCCATATTGACCATTTTGGAATCGTTCGACAGGTCCGGAGTCATCGTTTTTCATCAGAAAATGGATTTTTGGGACTGTACCAAAAATGATTCAAAATGTCAATTGGATCGTGCCTCATGTTGAATAACCACTTTTTAACCCCTCAGAGTGACCAAAATGGCCATTTTTACAGAGTTTTGCTTACTCAAAAGCTTTAATTTTGACCAATTTCAGGCGCATAAATGATTTTAAACAAACTTATTTTAGTTGAAAAAGTCATAATTCACATCCAACAGTCATTTAGAGTCAAAAGATTACATGTTAAAATTTCATCCATATTGACCATTTTGGAAACGTTCGACAGGTCCGGAGTCATCGTTTTTCATCAGAAAATGGATTTTTGGGACTGTACCAAAAATGATTCAAAATATCAAATGGATCGTGCCTCATGTTGAATAACCACTTTTTAACCCCTCAGAGTGACCAAAATTGCCATTTTTACAGAGTTTTTGCTTATTCAAAAGCTTTAATTTTGACCAATTTCAGGCACATAAATGACTTTAAACACACTTATTTTAGTTGAAAAAGTCATAATTCCCATCCAACAGTCATTTGGAGTCAAAAGATTAAATGTTAAAATTTCATCCATATTGACCATTTTGGGAACGTTCGACAGGTCCGGAGTCATCGTTTTTCATCAGGAAATGGATTTTTGGGACTGTACCAAAAATGATTCAAAATGTCAAATGGATCGTGCCTCATGTTGAATAACCACTTTTTAACCCCTCAGAGTGACCAAAATTGCCATTTTTACAGAGTTTTTGCTTATTCAAAAGCTTTAATTTTGACCAATTTCAGGCACATAAATGACTTTAAACACACTTATTTTAGTTGAAAAAGTCATAATTCACATCCAACAGTCATTTAGAGTCAAAAGATTAAATGTTAAAATTTCATCCATATTGACCATTTTGGGAACGTTCGACAGGTCCGGAGTCATCGTTTTTCATCAGGAAATGGATTTTTGGGACTGTACCAAAAATGATTCAAAATGTCAAATGGATCGTGCCTCATGTTGAATAACCACTTTTTAACCCCTCAGAGTGACCAACATTGCCATTTTTACAGAGTTTCGCTTACTCAAAAGCTTCAATTTTGACCAATTTCAGGCACAGAAATGACTTTAAACACACTTATTTTAGTCGAAAAGGTCATAATTCACATCCAACAGTCATTTGGAGTCAAAAGATTAAATGTCAAAATTTCATCCATATTGACCATTTTGGGAACGTTCGACAGGTCCGGAGTCATCGTTTTTCATCAGAAAATGGATTTTTGGGACTGTACCAAAAATGATTCAAAATGTCAATTGGATCGTGCCTCAAGTTGAATAACCACTTTTTAACCCCTCAGAGTGACCAAAATGGCCATTTTTACAGAGTTTTGCTTACTCAAAAGCTTCAATTTTGACCAATTTCAGGCACATAAATGACTTTAAACACACTTATTTTAGTTGAAAAAGTCATAATTCACATCCAACAGTCATTGAGAGTCAAAAGATTAAATGTTAAAATTTCATCCATATTGACCATTTTGGAAACGTTCGACAGGTCCGGAGTCATCGTTTTTCATCAGAAAATTGGATTTTTGGGACTGTACCAAAAATGATTCAAGATGTCAAATGGATCGTGCCTCATGTTGAATAACCACTTTTTAACCCCTCAGAGTGACCAAAATGGCCATTTTTACAGAGTTTTGCTTACTCAAAAGCTTTAATTTTGACCAATTTCAGGCGCATAAATGATTTTAAACACACTTATTTTAGTTGAAAAAGTCATAATTCACATCCAACAGTCATTTAGAGTCAAAAGATTACATGTTAAAATTTCATCCATATTGACCATTTTGGAATCGTTCGACAGGTCCGGAGTCATCGTTTTTCATCAGAAAATGGATTTTTGGGACTGTACCAAAAATGATTCAAAATGTCAATTGGATCATGCCTCATGTTGAATAACCACTTTTTAACCCCTCAGAGTGACCAAAATTGCCATTCTTACAGAGTTTTTGCTTATTCAAAAGCTTTAATTTTGACCAATTTCAGGCACATAAATGACTTTAAACACACTTATTTTAGTTGAAAAAGTCATAATTCCCATCCAACAGTCATTTGGAGTCAAAAGATTAAATGTTAAAATTTCATCCATATTGACCATTTTGGGAACGTTCGACAGGTCCGGAGTCATCGTTTTTCATCAGAAAATGGATTTTGGGACTGTACCAAAAATGATTCAAAATGTCAAATGGATCGTGCCTCATGTTGAATAACCACTTTTTAACCCCTCAGAGTGACCAAAATTGCCATTTTTACAGAGTTTTTGCTTATTCAAAAGCTTTAATTTTGACCAATTTCAGGCACATAAATGACTTTAAACACACTTATTTTAGTTGAAAAAGTCATTATTCACATCCAACAGTCATTTAGAGTCAAAAGATTAAATGTTAAAATTTCATCCATATTGACCATTTTGGGAATGTTCGACAGGTCCGGAGTCATCGTTTTTCATCAGAAAATGGATTTTTGGGACTGTACCAAAAATGATTCAAAATGTCAAGTGGATCGTGCCTCATGTTGAATAACCACTTTTTAACCCCTCAGAGTGACCAACATTGCCATTTTTACAGAGTTTCGCTTACTCAAAAGCTTCAATTTTGACCAATTTCAGGCACAGAAATGACTTTAAACACACTTATTTTAGTCGAAAAGGTCATAATTCACATCCAACAGTCATTTGGAGTCAAAAGATTAAATGTTAAAATTTCATCCATATTGACCATTTTGGGAACG
Organism: Lissotriton vulgaris; assembly: GCF_964263255.1. Taxonomy (NCBI): domain Eukaryota; kingdom Metazoa; phylum Chordata; class Amphibia; order Caudata; family Salamandridae; genus Lissotriton; species Lissotriton vulgaris. Next base: position 60,000 of record NW_028250685.1, read on the forward strand.
TTCGACAGGTCCGGAGTCATCGTTTTTCATCAGAAAATGGATTTTTGGGACTGTACCAAAAATGATTCAAAATGTCAATTGGATCGTGACTCATGTTGAATAACCACTTTTTAACCCCTCAGAGTGACCAAAATGGCCATTTTTACAGAGTTTTGCTTACTCAAAAGCTTCAATTTTGACCAATTTCAGGCACATAAATGACTTTAAACACACTTGATTTAGTTGAAAAAGTCATAATTCACATCCAACAGTCATTTAGAGTCAAAAGATTAAATGTTACAATTTCATCGATATTGACCATTTTGGAAAAGTTCGACAGGTCCGGAGTCATCGTTTTTCATCAGAAAATGGATTTTTGGGACTGTACCAAAAATGATTCAAAATGTCAAATGGATCGTGCCTCATGTTGAATAACCACTTTTTAACCCCTCAGAGTGACCAACATTGCCATTTTTACAGAGTTTCGCTTACTCAAAAGCTTCAATTTTGACCAATTTCAGGCACAGAAATGACTTTAAACACACTTATTTTAGTCGAAAAGGTCATAATTCACATCCAACAGTCATTTGGAGTCAAAAGATTAAATGTCAAAATTTCATCCATATTGACCATTTTGGGAACGTTCGACAGGTCCGGAGTCATCGTTTTTCATCAGAAAATGGATTTTTGGGACTGTACCAAAAATGATTCAAAATGTCAATTGGATCGTGCCTCAAGTTGAATAACCACTTTTTAACCCCTCAGAGTGACCAAAATGGCCATTTTTACAGAGTTTTGCTTACTCAAAAGCTTCAATTTTGACCAATTTCAGGCACATAAATGACTTTAAACACACTTATTTTAGTTGAAAAAGTCATAATTCACATCCAACAGTCATTGAGAGTCAAAAGATTAAATGTTAAAATTTCATCCATATTGACCATTTTGGAATCGTTCGACAGGTCCGGAGTCATTGTTTTTCATCAGAAAATGGATTTTTGGGACTGTACCAAAAATGATTCAAAATGTCAATTGGATCGTGCCTCATGTTGAATAACCACTTTTTAACCCCTCAGAGTGACCAAAATTGCCATTTTTACAGAGTTTTTGCTTATTCAAAAGCTTTAATTTTGACCAATTTCAGGCACATAAATGACTTTAAACACACTTATTTTAGTTGAAAAAGTCATAATTCCCATCCAACAGTCATTTGGAGTCAAAAGATTAAATGTTAAAATTTCATCCATATTGACCATTTTGGGAACGTTCGACAGGTCCGGAGTCATCGTTTTTCATCAGAAAATGGATTTTGGGACTGTACCAAAAATGATTCAAAATGTCAAATGGATCGTGCCTCATGTTGAATAACCACTTTTTAACCCCTCAGAGTGACCAAAATTGCCATTTTTACAGAGTTTTTGCTTATTCAAAAGCTTTAATTTTGACCAATTTCAGGCACATAAATGACTTTAAACACACTTATTTTAGTTGAAAAAGTCATTATTCACATCCAACAGTCATTTAGAGTCAAAAGATTAAATGTTAAAATTTCATCCATATTGACCATTTTGGGAATGTTCGACAGGTCCGGAGTCATCGTTTTTCATCAGAAAATGGATTTTTGGGACTGTACCAAAAATGATTCAAAATGTCAAATGGATCGTGCCTCATGTTGAATAACCACTTTTTAACCCCTCAGAGTGACCAACATTGCCATTTTTACAGAGTTTCGCTTACTCAAAAGCTTCAATTTTGACCAATTTCAGGCACAGAAATGACTTTAAACACACTTATTTTAGTCGAAAAGGTCATAATTCACATCCAACAGTCATTTGGAGTCAAAAGATTAAATGTTAAAATTTCATCCATATTGACCATTTTGGGAACGTTCGACAGGTCCGGAGTCATCGTTTTTCATCAGAAAATGGATTTTTGGGACTGTACCAAAAATGATTCAAAATGTCAAATGGATCGTGCCTCATGTTGAATAACCACTTTTTAACCCCTCAGAGTGACCAAAATGGCCATTTTTACAGAGTTTTGCTTACTCAAAAGCTTCAATTTTGACCAATTTCAGGCACATAAATGACTTTAAACACACTTATTTTAGTTGAAAAAGTCATAATTCCCATCCAACAGTCATTTGGAGTCAAAAGATTAAATGTTAAAATTTCATCCATATTGACCATTTTGGGAACGTTCGACAGGTCCGGAGTCATCGTTTTTCATCAGAAAATGGATTTTTGGGACTGTACCAAAAATGATTCAAAATGTCAATTGGATGGTGCCTCATGTTGAATAACCACTTTTTAACCCCTCAGAGTGACCAAAATGGCCATTTTTACAGAGTTTTGCTTACTCAAAAGCTTCAATTTTGACCAATTTCAGGCACATAAATGACTTTAAACACACTTGATTTAGTTGAAAAAGTCATAATTCACATCCAACAGTCATTTAGAGTCAAAAGATTAAATGTTACAATTTCATCCATATTGACCATTTTGGAAACGTTCGACAGGTCCGGAGTCATCGTTTTTCATCAGAAAATGGATTTTTGGGACTGTACCAAAAATGATTCAAAATGTCAAATGGATCGTGCCTCATGTTGAATAACCACTTTTTAACCCCTCTGAGTGACCAACATTGCCATTTTTACAGAGTTTCGCTTACTCAAAAGCTTCAATTTTGACCAATTTCAGGCACAGAAATGACTTTAAACACACTTATTTTAGTCGAAAAGGTCATAATTCACATCCAACAGTCATTTGGAGTCAAAAGATTAAATGTCAAAATTTCATCCATATTGACCATTTTGGGAACGTTCGACAGGTCCGGAGTCATCGTTTTTCATCAGAAAATTGATTTTTGGGACTGTACCAAAAATGATTCAAAATGTCAATTGGATCGTGCCTCAAGTTGAATAACCACTTTTTAACCCCTCAGAGTGACCAAAATGGCCATTTTTACAGAGTTTTGCTTACTCAAAAGCTTCAATTTTGACCAATTTCAGGCACATAAATGACTTTAAACACACTTATTTTAGTTGAAAAAGTCATAATTCACATCCAACAGTCATTTAGAGTCAAAAGATTAAATGTTAAAATTTCATCCATATTGACCATTTTGGAAACGTTCGACAGGTCCGGAGTCATCGTTTTTCATCAGAAAATTGATTTTTGGGACTGTACCAAAAATGATTCAAAATGTCAAATGGATCGTGCCTCATGTTGAATAACCACTTTTTAACCCCACAGAGTGACCAACATTGCCATTTTTACAGAGTTTTGCTTACTCAAAAGCTTCAATTTTGACCAATTTCAGGCACATAAATGACTTTAAACACACTTATTTTAGTTGAAAAAGTCATAATTCCCATCCAACAGTCATTTGGAGTCAAAAGATTAAATGTTAAAATTTCATCCATATTGACCATTTTGGAATCGTTCGACAGGTCCGGAGTCATCGTTTTTCATCAGAAAATGGATTTTTGGGACTGTACCAAAAATGATTCAAAATGTCAATTGGATCGTGCCTCATGTTGAATAACCACTTTTTAACCCCTCAGAGTGACCAAAATGGCCATTTTTACAGAGTTTTGCTTACTCAAAAGCTTTAATTTTGACCAATTTCAGGCGCATAAATGATTTTAAACACACTTATTTTAGTTGAAAAAGTCATAATTCACATCCAACAGTCATTTAGAGTCAAAAGATTACATGTTAAAATTTCATCCATATTGACCATTTTGGAATTGTTCGACAGGTCCGGAGTCATCGTTTTTCATCAGAAAATGGATTTTTGGGACTGTACCAAAAATGATTCAAAATGTCAATTGGATCGTGCCTCATGTTGAATAACCACTTTTTCACCCCTCAGAGTGACCAAAATGGCCATTTTTACAGAGTTTTGCTTACTCAAAAGCTTTAATTTTGACCAATTTCAGGCGCATAAATGATTTTAAACAAACTTATTTTAGTTGAAAAAGTCATAATTCACATCCAACAGTCATTTAGAGTCAAAAGATTACATGTTAAAATTTCATCCATATTGACCATTTTGGAAACGTTCGACAGGTCCGGAGTCATGGTTTTTCATCAGAAAATGGATTTTTGGGACTGTACCAAAAATGATTCAAAATATCAAATGGATCGTGCCTCATGTTGAATAACCACTTTTTAACCCCTCAGAGTGACCAAAATTGACATTTTTACAGAGTTTTTGCTTATTCAAAAGCTTTAATTTTGACCAATTTCAGGCACATAAATGACTTTAAACACACTTATTTTAGTTGAAAAAGTCATAATTCACATCCAACAGTCATTTAGAGTCAAAAGATTAAATGTTAAAATTTCATCCATATTGACCATTTTGGGAACGTTCGACAGGTCCGGAGTCATCGTTTTTCATCAGAAAATGGATTTTTGGGACTGTACCAAAAATGATTCAAAATGTCAATTGGATCGTGCCTCATGTTGAATAACCACTTTTTAACCCCTCAGAGTGACCAAAATGGCCATTTTTACAGAGTTTTGCTTACTCAAAAGCTTCAATTTTGACCAATTTCAGGCACATAAATGACTTTAAACACACTTGATTTAGTTGAAAAAGTCATAATTCACATCCAACAGTCATTTAGAGTCAAAAGATTAAATGTTACAATTTCATCCATATTGACCATTTTGGAAACGTTCGACAGGTCCGGAGTCATCGTTTTCCATCAGAAAATGGATTTTTGGGACTGTACCAAAAATGATTCAAAATGTCAAATGGATCGTGCCTCATGTTGAATAACCACTTTTTACCCCTCAGAGTGACCAACATTGCCATTTTTACAGAGTTTCGCTTACTCAAAAGCTTCAATTTTGACCAATTTCAGGCACAGAAATGACTTTAAACACACTTATTTTAGTCGAAAAGGTCATAATTCACATCCAACAGTCATTTGGAGTCAAAAGATTAAATGTCAAAATTTCATCCATATTGACCATTTTGGGAACGTTCGACAGGTCCGGAGTCATCGTTTTTCATCAGAAAATGGATTTTTGGGACTGTACCAAAAATGATTCAAAATGTCAATTGGATCGTGCCTCAAGTTGAATAACCACTTTTTAACCCCTCAGAGTGACCAAAATGGCCATTTTTACAGAGTTTTGCTTACTCAAAAGCTTCAATTTTGACCAATTTCAGGCACATAAATGACTTTAAACACACTTATTTTAGTTGAAAAAGTCATAATTCACATCCAACAGTCATTGAGAGTCAAAAGATTAAATGTTAAAATTTCATCCATATTGACCATTTTGGAAACGTTCGACAGGTCCGGAGTCATTGTTTTTCATCAGAAAATTGATTTTTGGGACTGTACCAAAAATGATTCAAAATGTCAAATGGATCGTGCCTCATGTTGAATAACCACTTTTTAACCCCTCAGAGTGACCAAAATGGCCATTTTTACAGAGTTTTGCTTACTCAAAAGCTTTAATTTTGACCAATTTCAGGCGCATAAATGATTTTAAACACACTTATTTTAGTTGAAAAAGTCATAATTCACATCCAACAGTCATTTAGAGTCAAAAGATTACATGTTAAAATTTCATCCATATTGACCATTTTGGAATCGTTCGACAGGTCCGGAGTCATCGTTTTTCATCAGAAAATGGATTTTTGGGACTGTACCAAAAATGATTCAAAATGTCAATTGGATCGTGCCTCATGTTGAATAACCACTTTTTAACCCCTCAGAGTGACCAAAATTGCCATTTTTACAGAGTTTTTGCTTATTCAAAAGCTTTAATTTTGACCAATTTCAGGCACATAAATGACTTTAAACACACTTATTTTAGTTGAAAAAGTCATAATTCCCATCCAACAGTCATTTGGAGTCAAAAGATTAAATGTTAAAATTTCATCCATATTGACCATTTTGGGAACGTTCGACAGGTCCGGAGTCATCGTTTTTCATCAGAAAATGGATTTTGGGACTGTACCAAAAATGATTCAAAATGTCAAATGGATCGTGCCTCATGTTGAATAACCACTTTTTAACCCCTCAGAGTGACCAACATTGCCATTTTTACAGAGTTTTCCTTACTCAAAAGCTTCAATTTTGACCAATTTCAGGCACAGAAATGACTTTAAACACACTTATTTTAGTCGAAAAGGTCATAATTCACATCCAACAGTCATTTGGAGTCAAAAGATTAAATGTTAAAATTTCATCCATATTGACCATTTTGGGAACGTTCGACAGGTCCGGAGTCATCGTTTTTCATCAGAAAATGGATTTTTGGGACTGTACCAAAAATGATTCAAAATGTCAATTGGATCGTGCCTCATGTTGAATAACCACTTTTTCACCCCTCAGAGTGACCAAAATGGCCATTTTTACAGAGTTTTGCTTACTCAAAAGCTTTAATTTTGACCAATTTCAGGCGCATAAATGATTTTAAACAAACTTATTTTAGTTGAAAAAGTCATAATTCACATCCAACAGTCATTTAGAGTCAAAAGATTACATGTTAAAATTTCATCCATATTGACCATTTTGGAAACGTTCGACAGGTCCGGAGTCATGGTTTTTCATCAGAAAATGGATTTTTGGGACTGTACCAAAAATGATTCAAAATATCAAATGGATCGTGCCTCATGTTGAATAACCACTTTTTAACCCCTCAGAGTGACCAAAATTGACATTTTTACAGAGTTTTTGCTTATTCAAAAGCTTTAATTTTGACCAATTTCAGGCACATAAATGACTTTAAACACACTTATTTTAGTTGAAAAAGTCATAATTCACATCCAACAGTCATTTAGAGTCAAAAGATTAAATGTTAAAATTTCATCCATATTGACCATTTTGGGAACGTTCGACAGGTCCGGAGTCATCGTTTTTCATCAGAAAATGGATTTTTGGGACTGTACCAAAAATGATTCAAAATGTCAATTGGATCGTGCCTCATGTTGAATAACCACTTTTTAACCCCTCAGAGTGACCAAAATGGCCATTTTTACAGAGTTTTGCTTACTCAAAAGCTTCAATTTTGACCAATTTCAGGCACATAAATGACTTTAAACACACTTGATTTAGTTGAAAAAGTCATAATTCACATCCAACAGTCATTTAGAGTCAAAAGATTAAATGTTACAATTTCATCCATATTGACCATTTTGGAAACGTTCGACAGGTCCGGAGTCATCGTTTTCCATCAGAAAATGGATTTTTGGGACTGTACCAAAAATGATTCAAAATGTCAAATGGATCGTGCCTCATGTTGAATAACCACTTTTTACCCCTCAGAGTGACCAACATTGCCATTTTTACAGAGTTTCGCTTACTCAAAAGCTTCAATTTTGACCAATTTCAGGCACAGAAATGACTTTAAACACACTTATTTTAGTCGAAAAGGTCATAATTCACATCCAACAGTCATTTGGAGTCAAAAGATTAAATGTCAAAATTTCATCCATATTGACCATTTTGGGAACGTTCGACAGGTCCGGAGTCATCGTTTTTCATCAGAAAATGGATTTTTGGGACTGTACCAAAAATGATTCAAAATGTCAATTGGATCGTGCCTCAAGTTGAATAACCACTTTTTAACCCCTCAGAGTGACCAAAATGGCCATTTTTACAGAGTTTTGCTTACTCAAAAGCTTCAATTTTGACCAATTTCAGGCACATAAATGACTTTAAACACACTTATTTTAGTTGAAAAAGTCATAATTCACATCCAACAGTCATTGAGAGTCAAAAGATTAAATGTTAAAATTTCATCCATATTGACCATTTTGGAAACGTTCGACAGGTCCGGAGTCATCGTTTTTCATCAGAAAATTGATTTTTGGGACTGTACCAAAAATGATTCAAAATGTCAAATGGATCGTGCCTCATGTTGAATAACCACTTTTTAACCCCTCAGAGTGACCAAAATGGCCATTTTTACAGAGTTTTGCTTACTCAAAAGCTTTAATTTTGACCAATTTCAGGCGCATAAATGATTTTAAACACACTTATTTTAGTTGAAAAAGTCATAATTCACATCCAACAGTCATTTAGAGTCAAAAGATTACATGTTAAAATTTCATCCATATTGACCATTTTGGAATCGTTCGACAGGTCCGGAGTCATCGTTTTTCATCAGAAAATGGATTTTTGGGACTGTACCAAAAATGATTCAAAATGTCAATTGGATCGTGCCTCATGTTGAATAACCACTTTTTAACCCCTCAGAGTGACCAAAATTGCCATTTTTACAGAGTTTTTGCTTATTCAAAAGCTTTAATTTTGACCAATTTCAGGCACATAAATGACTTTAAACACACTTATTTTAGTTGAAAAAGTCATAATTCCCATCCAACAGTCATTTGGAGTCAAAAGATTAAATGTTAAAATTTCATCCATATTGACCATTTTGGGAACGTTCGACAGGTCCGGAGTCATCGTTTTTCATCAGAAAATGGATTTTGGGACTGTACCAAAAATGATTCAAAATGTCAAATGGATCGTGCCTCATGTTGAATAACCACTTTTTAACCCCTCAGAGTGACCAACATTGCCATTTTTACAGAGTTTTCCTTACTCAAAAGCTTCAATTTTGACCAATTTCAGGCACAGAAATGACTTTAAACACACTTATTTTAGTCGAAAAGGTCATAATTCACATCCAACAGTCATTTGGAGTCAAAAGATTAAATGTTAAAATTTCATCCATATTGACCATTTTGGGAACGTTCGACAGGTCCGGAGTCATCGTTTTTCATCAGAAAATGGATTTTTGGGACTGTACCAAAAATGATTCAAAATGTCAATTGGATCGTGCCTCATGTTAAATAACCACTTTTTAACCCCTCAGAGTGACCAAAATGGCCATTTTTACAGAGTTTTGCTTACTCAAAAGCTTTAATTTTGACCAATTTCAGGCGCATAAATGATTTTAAACAAACTTATTTTAGTTGAAAAAGTCATAATTCACATCCAACAGTCATTTAGAGTCAAAAGATTACATGTTAAAATTTCATCCATATTGACCATTTTGGAAACGTTCGACAGGTCCGGAGTCATCGTTTTTCATCAGAAAATGGATTTTTGGGACTGTACCAAAAATGATTCAAAATATCAAATGGATCGTGCCTCATGTTGAATAACCACTTTTTAACCCCTCAGAGTGACCAAAATTGCCATTTTTACAGAGTTTTTGCTTATTCAAAAGCTTTAATTTTGACCAATTTCAGGCACATAAATGACTTTAAACACACTTATTTTAGTTGAAAAAGTCATAATTCACATCCAACAGTCATTTAGAGTCTAAAGAGTAAATGTTAAAATTTCATCCATATTGACCATTTTGGGAACGTTCGACAGGTCCGGAGTCATCGTTTTTCATCAGAAAATGGATTTTTGGGACTGTACCAAAAATGATTCAAAATGTCAAATGGATCGTGCCTCATGTTGAATAACCACTTTTTAACCCCTCAGAGTGACCAAAATGGCCATTTTTACAGAGTTTTGCTTACTCAAAAGCTTCAATTTTGACCAATTTCAGGCACATAAATGACTTTAAACACACTTATTTTAGTTGAAAAAGTCATAATTCCCATCCAACAGTCATTTGGAGTCAAAAGATTAAATGTTAAAATTTCATCCATATTGACCATTTTGGGAACGTTCGACAGGTCCGGAGTCATCGTTTTTCATCAGAAAATGGATTTTTGGGACTGTACCAAAAATGATTCAAAATGTCAAATGGATCGTGCCTCATGTTGAATAACCACTTTTTAACCCCTCAGAGTGACCAAAATGGCCATTTTTACAGAGTTTTGCTTACTCAAAAGCTTCAATTTTGACCAATTTCAGGCACATAAATGACTTTAAACACACTTATTTTAGTTGAAAAAGTCATAATTCCCATCCAACAGTCATTTGGAGTCAAAAGATTAAATGTTAAAATTTCATCCATATTGACCATTTTGGGAACGTTCGACAGGTCCGGAGTCATCGTTTTTCATCAGAAAATGGATTTTTGGGACTGTACCAAAAATGATTCAAAATGTCAATTGGATCGTGCCTCATGTTGAATAACCACATTTTAACCCCTCAGAGTGACCAAAATGGCCATTTTTACAGAGTTTTGCTTACTCAAAAGCTTCAATTTTGACCAATTTCAGGCACATAAATGACTTTAAACACACTTGATTTAGTTGAAAAAGTCATAATTCACATCCAACAGTCATTTAGAGTCAAAAGATTAAATGTTACAATTTCATCCATATTGACCATTTTGGAAACGTTCGACAGGTCCGGAGTCATCGTTTTTCATCAGAAAATGGATTTTTGGGACTGTACCAAAAATGATTCAAAATGTCAAATGGATCGTGCCTCATGTTGAATAACCACTTTTTAACCCCTCAGAGTGACCAACATTGCCATTTTTACAGAGTTTCGCTTACTCAAAAGCTTCAATTTTGACCAATTTCAGGCACAGAAATGACTTTAAACACACTTATTTTAGTCGAAAAGGTCATAATTCACATCCAACAGTCATTTGGAGTCAAAAGATTAAATGTCAAAATTTCATCCATATTGACCATTTTGGGAACGTTCGACAGGTCCGGAGTCATCGTTTTTCATCAGAAAATTGATTTTTGGGACTGTACCAAAAATGATTCAAAATGTCAATTGGATCGTGCCTCAAGTTGAATAACCACTTTTTAACCCCTCAGAGTGACCAAAATGGCCATTTTTACAGAGTTTTGCTTACTCAAAAGCTTCAATTTTGACCAATTTCAGGCACATAAATGACTTTAAACACACTTATTTTAGTTGAAAAAGTCATAATTCACATCCAACAGTCATTTAGAGTCAAAAGATTAAATGTTAAAATTTCATCCATATTGACCATTTTGGAAACGTTCGACAGGTCCGGAGTCATCGTTTTTCATCAGAAAATTGATTTTTGGGACTGTACCAAAAATGATTCAAAATGTCAAATGGATCGTGCCTCATGTTGAATAACCACTTTTTAACCCCTCAGAGTGACCAACATTGCCATTTTTACAGAGTTTTGCTTACTCAAAAGCTTCAATTTTGACCAATTTCAGGCACATAAATGACTTTAAACACACTTATTTTAGTTGAAAAAGTCATAATTTCCATTCAACAGTCATTTGGAGTCAAAAGATTAAATGTTAAAATTTCATCCATATTGACCATTTTGGAATCGTTCGACAGGTCCGATGTTGTAAATATTTAATTTACTATCATAATTTCTATGCAGGTAAGTACTTAATCAAAAATAACTCAATCAGAAAGAAAAAACCAGAGTCCGTGGTGTTAGAGTTCTTAGGGGTTTTATTCCTTACAAAGGAATGGTCATGACTTGGCTATCATGTTCCCGCAACCACACAGGGTTCAGGAAGGGATAGAGAGCATATGCCACACAACTTTATTGACAATACATAGCTTATATACTTATTTTACGTCATATGAGGCAATAGAGTAGGCGTAACAGCTGAGAGAAGACAAGATAACAGTATCCACGTGTTACTAGTACGTAATCAGAAGGCGTGGACTAGGCGTGAACTGGAGGTGTGTGCTAGAAACGTCACCAGGTAGGTGTCACAGAAGGGGTGGCACTAACAGAAATGTGGCAATGTCAGCAGAAATCGGAAGCTTGGATGCGCGCGCAGCTACATGACGTGTGATTGACGTGAAACTGGAGGGTGCAGGGGACTTGACATTTACACTGACGGAAAGAGACAGAAGTCTGGCATGTCAGATCAACTTGTACTTTTATCATATCTGATATCTGATGTTTGGGAACCATACTATCGAGAGGGAAAGGTCTCTGGGGCAGAAGCTATTCTATACTGACTGTGAGTGCGTGTGTAAGCGCCTGAGTGTCTGCATGAGAAGCGTGGGGGCATGGGCCTTCCATGGGAGCATGGTAACAGAGGCTATGAATTACTTGCACAGAGACAGGTTGGCCCTTTGCTCTGCAGATGAGGGGGATGTTTACTGAAGCTAGTAGGCAGGAATGTATTTTCGAGGAGCGGAACAGATAACTCGAAGGTTATAGTCAGTCTTGGCAGGCAGCAGGCTGAGCTGAGCACGGTGGGCCGCGCTGGAAGTAAGTCAGAGTTCACGGGTACAGAGGCAGCCTGGGCTGAGGGTTTCAGAGTCAGAAGCCAGAAAAATGGCTCGATGGCAGAAATTCAGGGCCTACTTTGCCAGGGCAGGAAAAACATGTAAGGTACACTACAAAAAGACGTTGGCATAGCATACTTAGGAACGAACTATTCAACCCATTCAGGGTGGGTCTGAAAGAGGACATGTTAACGTTGGACGCAAATGTATTTGCGTCTTCGTAGCTGGCACAGGAGGGAAGTTACATGCACTTTAAGCTGGTACATGGAGTCGGTGGGGTACACGCTAGGGAACACAATCTTGACCATAAAATTTATATTTCCTCACCGGAGTCATCGTTTTTCATCAGAAAATGGATTTTTGGGACTGTACCAAAAATGATTCAAAATGTCAATTGGATCGTGCCTCATGTTGAATAACCACTTTTTAACCCCTCAGAGTGACCAAAATGGCCATTTTTACAGAGTTTTGCTTACTCAAAAGCTTTAATTTCGACCAATTTCAGGCGCATAAATGATTTTAAACAAACTTATTTTAGTTGAAAAAGTCATAATTCACATCCAACAGTCATTTAGAGTCAAAAGATTACATGTTAAAATTTCATCCATATTGACCATTTTGGAAACGTTCGACAGGTCCGGAGTCATCGTTTTTCATCAGAAAATGGATTTTTGGGACTGTACCAAAAATGATTCAAAATATCAAATGGATCGTGCTTCCATGTTGAATAACCACTTTTTAACCCCTCAGAGTGACCAAAATTGCCATTTTTACAGAGTTTTTGCTTATTCAAAAGCTTTAATTTTGACCAATTTCAGGCACATAAATGACTTTAAACACACTTATTTTAGTTGAAAAAGTCATAATTCCCATCCAACAGTCATTTGGAGTCAAAAGATTAAATGTTAAAATTTCATCCATATTGACCATTTTGGGAACGTTCGACAGGTCCGGAGTCATCGTTTTTCATCAGAAAATGGATTTTTGGGACTGTACCAAAAATGATTCAAAATGTCGATTGGATCGTGACTCATGTTGAATAACCACTTTTTAACCCCTCAGAGTGACCAAAATGGCCATTTTTACAGAGTTTTGCTTACTCAAAAGCTTCAATTTTGACCAATTTCAGGCACATAAATGACTTTAAACACACTTGATTTAGTTGAAAAAGTCATAATTCACATCCAACAGTCATTTAGAGTCAAAAGATTAAATGTTACAATTTCATCCATATTGACCATTTTGGAAACGTTCGACAGGTCCGGAGTCATCGTTTTTCATCAGAAAATGGATTTTTGGGACTGTACCAAAAATGATTCAATATGTCAAATGGATCGTGCCTCATGTTGAATAACCACTTTTTAACCCCTCAGAGTGACCAACATTGCCATTTTTACAGAGTTTCGCTTACTCAAAAGCTTCAATTTTGACCAATTTCAGGCACAGAAATGACTTTAAACACACTTATTTTAGTCGAAAAGGTCATAATTCACATCCAACAGTCATTTGGAGTCAAAAGATTAAATGTCAAAATTTCATCCATATTGACCATTTTGGGAACGTTCGACAGGTCCGGAGTCATCGTTTTTCATCAGAAAATGGATTTTTGGGACTGTACCAAAAATGATTCAAAATGTCAATTGGATCCTGCCTCAAGTTGAATAACCACTTTTTAACCCCTCAGAGTGACCAAAATGGCCATTTTTACAGAGTTTTGCTTACTCAAAAGCTTCAATTTTGACCAATTTCAGGCACATAAATGACTTAAAACACACTTATTTTAGTTGAAAAAGTCATAATTCACATCCAACAGTCATTGAGAGTCAAAAGATTAAATGTTAAAATTTCATCCATATTGACCATTTTGGAAACGTTCGACAGGTCGGGAGTCATCGTTTTTCATCAGAAAATTGATTTTTGGGACTGTACCAAAAATGATTCAAAATGTCAAATGGATCGTGCCTCATGTTGAATAACCACTTTTTAACCCCTCAGAGTGACCAACATTGCCATTTTTACAGAGTTTTGCTTACTCAAAAGCTTCAATTTTGACCAATTTCAGGCACATAAATGACTTTAAACACACTTATTTTAGTTGAAAAAGTCATAATTCCCATCCAACAGTCATTTGGAGTCAAAAGATTAAATGTTAAAATTTCATCCATATTGACCATTTTGGAATCGTTCGACAGGTCCGGAGTCATCGTTTTTTATCAGAAAATGGATTTTTGGGACTGTACCAAAAATGATTCAAAATGTCAATTGGATCGTGCCTCATGTTGAATAACCACTTTTTAACCCCTCAGAGTGACCAAAATTGCCATTTTTACAGAGTTTTTGCTTATTCAAAAGCTTTAATTTTGACCAATTTCAGGCACATAAATGACATTAAACACACTTATTTTAGTTGAAAAAGTCATAATTCCCATCCAACAGTCATTTGGAGTCAAAAGATTAAATGTTAAAATTTCATCCATATTGACCATTTTGGGAACGTTCGACAGGTCCGGAGTCATCGTTTTTCATCAGAAAATGGATTTTTGGGACTGTACCAAAAATGATTCAAAATGTCAAATGGATCGTGCCTCATGTTGAATAACCACTTTTTAACCCCTCAGAGTGACCAACATTGCCATTTTTACAGAGTTTCGCTTACTCAAAAGCTTCAATTTTGACCAATTTCAGGCACAGAAATGACTTTAAACACACTTATTTTAGTCGAAAAGGTCATAATTCACATCCAACAGTCATTTGGAGTCAAAAGATTAAATGTTAAAATTTCATCCATATTGACCATTTTGGGAACGTTCGACAGGTCCGGAGTCATCGTTTTTCATCAGAAAATGGATTTTTGGGACTGTACCAAAAATGATTCAAAATGTCAATTGGATCGTGCCTCATGTTGAATAACCACTTTTTAACCCCTCAGAGTGACCAAAATGGCCATTTTTACAGAGTTTTGCTTACTCAAAAGCTTTAATTTTGACCAATTTCAGGCGCATAAATGATTTTAAACAAACTTATTTTAGTTGAAAAAGTCATAATTCACATCCAACAGTCATTTAGAGTCAAAAGATTACATGTTAAAATTTCATCCATATTGACCATTTTGGAAACGTTCGACAGGTCCGGAGTCATCGTTTTTCATCAGAAAATGGATTTTTGGGACTGTACCAAAAATGATTCAAAATATCAAATGGATCGTGCTTCCATGTTGAATAACCACTTTTTAACCCCTCAGAGTGACCAAAATTGCCATTTTTACAGAGTTTTTGCTTATTCAAAAGCTTTAATTTTGACCAATTTCAGGCACATAAATGACTTTAAACACACTTATTTTAGTTGAAAAAGTCATAATTCATATTCAACAGTCATTTAGAGTCTAAAGATTAAATGTTAAAATTTCATCCATATTGACCATTTTGGGAACGTTCGACAGGTCCGGAGTCATCGTTTTTCATCAGAAAATGGATTTTTGGGACTGTACCAAAAATGATTCAAAATGTCAAATGGATCGTGCCTCATGTTGAATAACCACTTTTTAACCCCTCAGAGTGACCAAAATGGCCATTTTTACAGCGTTTTGCTTACTCAAAAGCTTCAATTTTGACCAATTTCAGGCACATAAATGACTTTAAACACACTTATTTTAGTTGAAAAAGTCATAATTCCCATCCAACAGTCATTTGGAGTCAAAAGATTAAATGTTAAAATTTCATCCATATTGACCATTTTGGGAACGTTCGACAGGTCCGGAGTCATCGTTTTTCATCAGAAAATGGATTTTTGGGACTGTACCAAAAATGATTCAAAATGTCAAATGGATCGTGCCTCATGTTGAATAACCACTTTTTAACCCCTCAGAGTGACCAAAATTGCCATTTTTACAGAGTTTTTGCTTATTCAAAAGCTTTAATTTTGACCAATTTCAGGCACATAAATGACTTTAAACACACTTATTTTAGTTGAAAAAGTCATAATTCACATCCAACAGTCATTTAGAGTCAAAAGATTAAATGTTAAAATTTCATCCATATTGACCATTTTGGGAACGTTTGACAGGTCCGGAGTCATCGTTTTTCATCAGAAAATTGATTTTTGGGACTGTACCAAAAATGATTTAAAATGTCAATTGGATCGTGCCTCATGTTGAATAACCACTTTTTAACCCCTCAGAGTGACCAAAATGGCCATTTTTACAGAGTTTTGCTTACTCAAAAGCTTCAATTTTGACCAATTTCAGGCACATAAATGACTTTAAACACACTTGATTTAGTTGAAAAAGTCATAATTCACATCCAACAGTCATTTAGAGTCAAAAGATTAAATGTTACAATTTCATCCATATTGACCATTTTGGAAACGTTCGACAGGTCCGGAGTCATCGTTTTTCATCAGAAAAAGGATTTTTGGGACTGTACCAAAAATGATTCAAAATGTCAAATGGATCGTGCCTCATGTTGAATAACCACTTTTTAACCCCTCAGAGTGACCAACATTGCCATTTTTACAGAGTTTCGCTTACTCAAAAGCTTCAATTTTGACCAATTTCAGGCACAGAAATGACTTTAAACACACTTATTTTAGTCGAAAAGGTCATAATTCACATCCAACAGTCATTTGGAGTCAAAAGATTAAATGTCAAAATTTCATCCATATTGACCATTTTGGGAACGTTCGACAGGTCCGGAGTCATCGTTTTTCATCAGAAAATTGATTTTTGGGACTGTACCAAAAATGATTCAAAATGTCAATTGGATCGTGCCTCAAGTTGAATAACCACTTTTTAACCCCTCAGAGTGACCAAAATGGCCATTTTTACAGCGTTTTGCTTACTCAAAAGCTTCAATTTTGACCAATTTCAGGCACATAAATGACTTTAAACACACTTATTTTAGTTGAAAAAGTCATAATTCCCATCCAACAGTCATTTGGAGTCAAAAGATTAAATGTTAAAATTTCATCCATATTGACCATTTTGGGAACGTTCGACAGGTCCGGAGTCATCGTTTTTCATCAGAAAATGGATTTTTGGGACTGTACCAAAAATGATTCAAAATGTCAAATGGATCGTGCCTCATGTTGAATAACCACTTTTTAACCCCTCAGATTGACCAAAATTGCCATTTTTACAGCGTTTTGCTTACTCAAAAGCTTCAATTTTGACCAATTTCAGGCACATAAATGACTTTAAACACACTTATTTTAGTTGAAAAAGTCATAATTCCCATCCAACAGTCATTTGGAGTCAAAAGATTAAATGTTAAAATTTCATCCATATTGACCATTTTGGGAACGTTCGACAGGTCCGGAGTCATCGTTTTTCATCAGAAAATGGATTTTTGGGACTGTACCAAAAATGATTCAAAATGTCAAATGGATCGTGCCTCATGTTGAATAACCACTTTTTAACCCCTCAGAGTGACCAAAATTGCCATTTTTACAGAGTTTTTGCTTATTCAAAAGCTTTAATTTTGACCAATTTCAGGCACATAAATGACTTTAAACACACTTATTTTAGTTGAAAAAGTCATAATTCACATCCAACAGTCATTTAGAGTCAAAAGATTAAATGTTAAAATTTCATCCATATTGACCATTTTGGGAACGTTTGACAGGTCCGGAGTCATCGTTTTTCATCAGAAAATGGATTTTTGGGACTGTACCAAAAATGATTCAAAATGTCAATTGGATCGTGCCTCATGTTGAATAACCACTTTTTAACCCCTCAGAGTGACCAAAATTGCCATTTTTACAGAGTTTTTGCTTATTCAAAAGCTTTAATTTTGACCAATTTCAGGCACATAAATGACTTTAAATACACTTATTTTAGTTGAAAAAGTCATAATTCACATTCAACAGTCATTTAGAGTCTAAAGATTAAATGTTAAAATTTCATCCATATTGACCATTTTGGGAACGTTCGACAGGTCCGGAGTCATCGTTTTTCATCAGAAAATGGATTTTTGGGACTGTACCAAAAATGATTCAAAATGTCAAATGGATCGTGCCTCATGTTGAATAACCACTTTTTAACCCCTCAGAGTGACCAAAATTGCCATTTTTACAGAGTTTTTGCTTATTCAAAAGCTTTAATTTTGACCAATTTCAGGCACATAAATGACTTTAAACACACTTATTTTAGTTGAAAAAGTCATAATTCACACCCAACAGTCATTTAGAGTCAAAAGATTAAATGTTAAAATTTCATCCATATTGACCATTTTGGGAACGTTTGACAGGTCCGGAGTCATCGTTTTTCATCAGAAAATGGATTTTTGGGACTGTACCAAAAATGATTCAAAATGTCAATTGGATCGTGCCTCATGTTGAATAACCACTTTTTAACCCCTCAGAGTGACCAAAATTGCCATTTTTACAGAGTTTTTGCTTATTCAAAAGCTTTAATTTTGACCAATTTCAGGCACATAAATGACTTTAAACACACTTATTTTAGTTGAAAAAGTCATAATTCACATTCAACAGTCATTTAGAGTCTAAAGATTAAATGTAAAAATTTCATCCATATTGACCATTTTGGGAACGTTCGACAGGTCCGGAGTCATCGTTTTTCATCAGAAAATGGATTTTTGGGACTGTACCAAAAATGATTCAAAATGTCAAATGGATCGTGCCTCATGTTGAATAACCACTTTTTAACCCCTCAGAGTGACCAAAATGGCCATTTTTACAGCGTTTTGCTTACTCAAAAGCTTCAATTTTGACCAATTTCAGGCACATAAATGACTTTAAACACACTTATTTTAGTTGAAAAAGTCATAATTCCCATCCAACAGTCATTTGGAGTCAAAAGATTAAATGTTAAAATTTCATCCATATTGACCATTTTGGGAACGTTCGACAGGTCCGGAGTCATCGTTTTTCATCAGAAAATGGATTTTTGGGACTGTACCAAAAATGATTCAAAATGTCAATTGGATCGTGCCTCAAGTTGAATAACCACTTTTTAACCCCTCAGAGTGACCAAAATGGCCATTTTTACAGCGTTTTGCTTACTCAAAAGCTTCAATTTTGACCAATTTCAGGCACATAAATGACTTTAAACACACTTATTTTAGTTGAAAAAGTCATAATTCCCATCCAACAGTCATTTGGAGTCAAAAGATTAAATGTTAAAATTTCATCCATATTGACCATTTTGGGAACGTTCGACAGGTCCGGAGTCATCGTTTTTCATCAGAAAATGGATTTTTGGGACTGTACCAAAAATGATTCAAAATGTCAAATGGATCGTGCCTCATGTTGAATAACCACTTTTGAACCCCTCAGATTGACCAAAATTGCCATTTTTACAGCGTTTTGCTTACTCAAAAGCTTCAATTTTGACCAATTTCAGGCACATAAATGACTTTAAACACACTTATTTTAGTTGAAAAAGTCATAATTCCCATCCAACAGTCATTTGGAGTCAAAAGATTAAATGTTAAAATTTCATCCATATTGACCATTTTGGGAACGTTCGACAGGTCCGGAGTCATCGTTTTTCATCAGAAAATGGATTTTTGGGACTGTACCAAAAATGATTCAAAATGTCAAATGGATCGTGCCTCATGTTGAATAACCACTTTTTAACCCCTCAGAGTGACCAAAATGGCCATTTTTACAGCGTTTTGCTTACTCAAAAGCTT
This sequence comes from Lissotriton vulgaris, assembly GCF_964263255.1. Classification (NCBI taxonomy): domain Eukaryota; kingdom Metazoa; phylum Chordata; class Amphibia; order Caudata; family Salamandridae; genus Lissotriton; species Lissotriton vulgaris. Next base: position 79,770 of record NW_028250685.1, read on the forward strand.
CAATTTTGACCAATTTCAGGCACATAAATGACTTTAAACACACTTATTTTAGTTGAAAAAGTCATAATTCCCATCCAACAGTCATTTGGAGTCAAAAGATTAAATGTTAAAATTTCATCCATATTGACCATTTTGGGAACGTTCGACAGGTCCGGAGTCATCGTTTTTCATCAGAAAATGGATTTTTGGGACTGTACCAAAAATGATTCAAAATGTCAATTGGATCGTGCCTCAAGTTGAATAACCACTTTTTAACCCCTCAGAGTGACCAAAATGGCCATTTTTACAGCGTTTTGCTTACTCAAAAGCTTCAATTTTGACCAATTTCAGGCACATAAATGACTTTAAACACACTTATTTTAGTTGAAAAAGTCATAATTCCCATCCAACAGTCATTTGGAGTCAAAAGATTAAATGTTAAAATTTCATCCATATTGACCATTTTGGGAACGTTCGACAGGTCCGGAGTCATCGTTTTTCATCAGAAAATGGATTTTTGGGACTGTACCAAAAATGATTCAAAATGTCAAATGGATCGTGCCTCATGTTGAATAACCACTTTTTAACCCCTCAGATTGACCAAAATTGCCATTTTTACAGCGTTTTGCTTACTCAAAAGCTTCAATTTTGACCAATTTCAGGCACATAAATGACTTTAAACACACTTATTTTAGTTGAAAAAGTCATAATTCCCATCCAACAGTCATTTGGAGTCAAAAGATTAAATGTTAAAATTTCATCCATATTGACCATTTTGGGAACGTTCGACAGGTCCGGAGTCATCGTTTTTCATCAGAAAATGGATTTTTGGGACTGTACCAAAAATGATTCAAAATGTCAAATGGATCGTGCCTCATGTTGAATAACCACTTTTTAACCCCTCAGAGTGACCAAAATTGCCATTTTTACAGAGTTTTTGCTTATTCAAAAGCTTTAATTTTGACCAATTTCAGGCACATAAATGACTTTAAACACACTTATTTTAGTTGAAAAAGTCATAATTCACATCCAACAGTCATTTAGAGTCAAAAGATTAAATGTTAAAATTTCATCCATATTGACCATTTTGGGAACGTTTGACAGGTCCGGAGTCATCGTTTTTCACCAGAAAATGGATTTTTGGGACTGTACCAAAAATGATTCAAAATGTCAATTGGATCGTGCCTCATGTTGAATAACCACTTTTTAACCCCTCAGAGTGACCAAAATTGCCATTTTTACAGAGTTTTTGCTTATTCAAAAGCTTTAATTTTGACCAATTTCAGGCACATAAATGACTTTAAACACACTTATTTTAGTTGAAAAAGTCATAATTCCCATCCAACAGTCATTTGGAGTCAAAAGATTAAATGTTAAAATTTCATCCATATTGACCATTTTGGGAACGTTCGACAGGTCCGGAGTCATCGTTTTTCATCAGAAAATGGATTTTTGGGACTGTACCAAAAATGATTCAAAATGTCGATTGGATCGTGACTCATGTTGAATAACCACTTTTTAACCCCTCAGAGTGACCAAAATGGCCATTTTTACAGAGTTTTGCTTACTCAAAAGCTTCAATTTTGACCAATTTCAGGCACATAAATGACTTTAAACACACTTGATTTAGTTGAAAAAGTCATAATTCACATCCAACAGTCATTTAGAGTCAAAAGATTAAATGTTACAATTTCATCCATATTGACCATTTTGGAAACGTTCGACAGGTCCGGAGTCATCGTTTTTCATCAGAAAATGGATTTTTGGGACTGTACCAAAAATGATTCAAAATGTCAAATGGATCGTGCCTCATGTTGAATAACCACTTTTTAACCCCTCAGAGTGACCAACATTGCCATTTTTACAGAGTTTCGCTTACTCAAAAGCTTCAATTTTGACCAATTTCAGGCACAGAAATGACTTTAAACACACTTATTTTAGTCGAAAAGGTCATAATTCACATCCAACAGTCATTTGGAGTCAAAAGATTAAATGTCAAAATTTCATCCATATTGACCATTTTGGGAACGTTCGACAGGTCCGGAGTCATCGTTTTTCATCAGAAAATGGATTTTTGGGACTGTACCAAAAATGATTCAAAATGTCAATTGGATCCTGCCTCAAGTTGAATAACCACTTTTTAACCCCTCAGAGTGACCAAAATGGCCATTTTTACAGAGTTTTGCTTACTCAAAAGCTTCAATTTTGACCAATTTCAGGCACATAAATGACTTTAAACACACTTATTTTAGTTGAAAAAGTCATAATTCACATCCAACAGTCATTGAGAGTCAAAAGATTAAATGTTAAAATTTCATCCATATTGACCATTTTGGAAACGTTCGACAGGTCGGGAGTCATCGTTTTTCATCAGAAAATTGATTTTTGGGACTGTACCAAAAATGATTCAAAATGTCAAATGGATCGTGCCTCATGTTGAATAACCACTTTTTAACCCCTCAGAGTGACCAACATTGCCATTTTTACAGAGTTTTGCTTACTCAAAAGCTTCAATTTTGACCAATTTCAGGCACATAAATGACTTTAAACACACTTATTTTAGTTGAAAAAGTCATAATTCCCATCCAACAGTCATTTGGAGTCAAAAGATTAAATGTTAAAATTTCATCCATATTGACCATTTTGGAATCGTTCGACAGGTCCGGAGTCATCGTTTTTTATCAGAAAATGGATTTTTGGGACTGTACCAAAAATGATTCAAAATGTCAATTGGATCGTGCCTCATGTTGAATAACCACTTTTTAACCCCTCAGAGTGACCAAAATTGCCATTTTTACAGAGTTTTTGCTTATTCAAAAGCTTTAATTTTGACCAATTTCAGGCACATAAATGACATTAAACACACTTATTTTAGTTGAAAAAGTCATAATTCCCATCCAACAGTCATTTGGAGTCAAAAGATTAAATGTTAAAATTTCATCCATATTGACCATTTTGGGAACGTTCGACAGGTCCGGAGTCATCGTTTTTCATCAGAAAATGGATTTTTGGGACTGTACCAAAAATGATTCAAAATGTCAAATGGATCGTGCCTCATGTTGAATAACCACTTTTTAACCCCTCAGAGTGACCAACATTGCCATTTTTACAGAGTTTCGCTTACTCAAAAGCTTCAATTTTGACCAATTTCAGGCACAGAAATGACTTTAAACACACTTATTTTAGTCGAAAAGGTCATAATTCACATCCAACAGTCATTTGGAGTCAAAAGATTAAATGTTAAAATTTCATCCATATTGACCATTTTGGGAACGTTCGACAGGTCCGGAGTCATCGTTTTTCATCAGAAAATGGATTTTTGGGACTGTACCAAAAATGATTCAAAATGTCAATTGGATCGTGCCTCATGTTGAATAACCACTTTTTAACCCCTCAGAGTGACCAAAATGGCCATTTTTACAGAGTTTTGCTTACTCAAAAGCTTTAATTTTGACCAATTTCAGGCGCATAAATGATTTTAAACAAACTTATTTTAGTTGAAAAAGTCATAATTCACATCCAACAGTCATTTAGAGTCAAAAGATTACATGTTAAAATTTCATCCATATTGACCATTTTGGAAACGTTCGACAGGTCCGGAGTCATCGTTTTTCATCAGAAAATGGATTTTTGGGACTGTACCAAAAATGATTCAAAATATCAAATGGATCGTGCTTCCATGTTGAATAACCACTTTTTAACCCCTCAGAGTGACCAAAATTGCCATTTTTACAGAGTTTTTGCTTATTCAAAAGCTTTAATTTTGACCAATTTCAGGCACATAAATGACTTTAAACACACTTATTTTAGTTGAAAAAGTCATAATTCATATTCAACAGTCATTTAGAGTCTAAAGATTAAATGTTAAAATTTCATCCATATTGACCATTTTGGGAACGTTCGACAGGTCCGGAGTCATCGTTTTTCATCAGAAAATGGATTTTTGGGACTGTACCAAAAATGATTCAAAATGTCAAATGGATCGTGCCTCATGTTGAATAACCACTTTTTAACCCCTCAGAGTGACCAAAATGGCCATTTTTACAGCGTTTTGCTTACTCAAAAGCTTCAATTTTGACCAATTTCAGGCACATAAATGACTTTAAACACACTTATTTTAGTTGAAAAAGTCATAATTCCCATCCAACAGTCATTTGGAGTCAAAAGATTAAATTTTAAAATTTCATCCATATTGACCATTTTGGGAACGTTCGACAGGTCCGGAGTCATCGTTTTTCATCAGAAAATGGATTTTTGGGACTGTACCAAAAATGATTCAAAATGTCAAATGGATCGTGCCTCATGTTGAATAACCACTTTTTAACCCCTCAGAGTGACCAAAATTGCCATTTTTACAGAGTTTTTGCTTATTCAAAAGCTTTAATTTTGACCAATTTCAGGCACATAAATGACTTTAAACACACTTATTTTAGTTGAAAAAGTCATAATTCACATCCAACAGTCATTTAGAGTCAAAAGATTAAATGTTAAAATTTCATCCATATTGACCATTTTGGGAACGTTTGACAGGTCCGGAGTCATCGTTTTTCATCAGAAAATTGATTTTTGGGACTGTACCAAAAATGATTCAAAATGTCAATTGGATCGTGCCTCATGTTGAATAACCACTTTTTAACCCCTCAGAGTGACCAAAATGGCCATTTTTACAGAGTTTTGCTTACTCAAAAGCTTCAATTTTGACCAATTTCAGGCACATAAATGACTTTAAACACACTTGATTTAGTTGAAAAAGTCATAATTCACATCCAACAGTCATTTAGAGTCAAAAGATTAAATGTTACAATTTCATCCATATTGACCATTTTGGAAACGTTCGACAGGTCCGGAGTCATCGTTTTTCATCAGAAAAAGGATTTTTGGGACTGTACCAAAAATGATTCAAAATGTCAAATGGATCGTGCCTCATGTTGAATAACCACTTTTTAACCCCTCAGAGTGACCAACATTGCCATTTTTACAGAGTTTCGCTTACTCAAAAGCTTCAATTTTGACCAATTTCAGGCACAGAAATGACTTTAAACACACTTATTTTAGTCGAAAAGGTCATAATTCACATCCAACAGTCATTTGGAGTCAAAAGATTAAATGTCAAAATTTCATCCATATTGACCATTTTGGGAACGTTCGACAGGTCCGGAGTCATCGTTTTTCATCAGAAAATTGATTTTTGGGACTGTACCAAAAATGATTCAAAATGTCAATTGGATCGTGCCTCAAGTTGAATAACCACTTTTTAACCCCTCAGAGTGACCAAAATGGCCATTTTTACAGCGTTTTGCTTACTCAAAAGCTTCAATTTTGACCAATTTCAGGCACATAAATGACTTTAAACACACTTATTTTAGTTGAAAAAGTCATAATTCCCATCCAACAGTCATTTGGAGTCAAAAGATTAAATGTTAAAATTTCATCCATATTGACCATTTTGGGAACGTTCGACAGGTCCGGAGTCATCGTTTTTCATCAGAAAATGGATTTTTGGGACTGTACCAAAAATGATTCAAAATGTCAAATGGATCGTGCCTCATGTTGAATAACCACTTTTTAACCCCTCAGATTGACCAAAATTGCCATTTTTACAGCGTTTTGCTTACTCAAAAGCTTCAATTTTGACCAATTTCAGGCACATAAATGACTTTAAACACACTTATTTTAGTTGAAAAAGTCATAATTCCCATCCAACAGTCATTTGGAGTCAAAAGATTAAATGTTAAAATTTCATCCATATTGACCATTTTGGGAACGTTCGACAGGTCCGGAGTCATCGTTTTTCATCAGAAAATGGATTTTTGGGACTGTACCAAAAATGATTCAAAATGTCAAATGGATCGTGCCTCATGTTGAATAACCACTTTTTAACCCCTCAGAGTGACCAAAATTGCCATTTTTACAGAGTTTTTGCTTATTCAAAAGCTTTAATTTTGACCAATTTCAGGCACATAAATGACTTTAAACACACTTATTTTAGTTGAAAAAGTCATAATTCACATCCAACAGTCATTTAGAGTCAAAAGATTAAATGTTAAAATTTCATCCATATTGACCATTTTGGGAACGTTTGACAGGTCCGGAGTCATCGTTTTTCATCAGAAAATTGATTTTTGGGACTGTACCAAAAATGATTCAAAATGTCAATTGGATCGTGCCTCATGTTGAATAACCACTTTTTAACCCCTCAGAGTGACCAAAATGGCCATTTTTACAGAGTTTTGCTTACTCAAAAGCTTCAATTTTGACCAATTTCAGGCACATAAATGACTTTAAACACACTTGATTTAGTTGAAAAAGTCATAATTCACATCCAACAGTCATTTAGAGTCAAAAGATTAAATGTTACAATTTCATCCATATTGACCATTTTGGAAACGTTCGACAGGTCCGGAGTCATCGTTTTTCATCAGAAAAAGGATTTTTGGGACTGTACCAAAAATGATTCAAAATGTCAAATGGATCGTGCCTCATGTTGAATAACCACTTTTTAACCCCTCAGAGTGACCAACATTGCCATTTTTACAGAGTTTCGCTTACTCAAAAGCTTCAATTTTGACCAATTTCAGGCACAGAAATGACTTTAAACACACTTATTTTAGTCGAAAAGGTCATAATTCACATCCAACAGTCATTTGGAGTCAAAAGATTAAATGTCAAAATTTCATCCATATTGACCATTTTGGGAACGTTCGACAGGTCCGGAGTCATCGTTTTTCATCAGAAAATTGATTTTTGGGACTGTACCAAAAATGATTCAAAATGTCAATTGGATCGTGCCTCAAGTTGAATAACCACTTTTTAACCCCTCAGAGTGACCAAAATGGCCATTTTTACAGCGTTTTGCTTACTCAAAAGCTTCAATTTTGACCAATTTCAGGCACATAAATGACTTTAAACACACTTATTTTAGTTGAAAAAGTCATAATTCCCATCCAACAGTCATTTGGAGTCAAAAGATTAAATGTTAAAATTTCATCCATATTGACCATTTTGGGAACGTTCGACAGGTCCGGAGTCATCGTTTTTCATCAGAAAATGGATTTTTGGGACTGTACCAAAAATGATTCAAAATGTCAAATGGATCGTGCCTCATGTTGAATAACCACTTTTTAACCCCTCAGATTGACCAAAATTGCCATTTTTACAGCGTTTTGCTTACTCAAAAGCTTCAATTTTGACCAATTTCAGGCACATAAATGACTTTAAACACACTTATTTTAGTTGAAAAAGTCATAATTCCCATCCAACAGTCATTTGGAGTCAAAAGATTAAATGTTAAAATTTCATCCATATTGACCATTTTGGGAACGTTCGACAGGTCCGGAGTCATCGTTTTTCATCAGAAAATGGATTTTTGGGACTGTACCAAAAATGATTCAAAATGTCAAATGGATCGTGCCTCATGTTGAATAACCACTTTTTAACCCCTCAGAGTGACCAAAATTGCCATTTTTACAGAGTTTTTGCTTATTCAAAAGCTTTAATTTTGACCAATTTCAGGCACATAAATGACTTTAAACACACTTATTTTAGTTGAAAAAGTCATAATTCACATCCAACAGTCATTTAGAGTCAAAAGATTAAATGTTAAAATTTCATCCATATTGACCATTTTGGGAACGTTTGACAGGTCCGGAGTCATCGTTTTTCATCAGAAAATGGATTTTTGGGACTGTACCAAAAATGATTCAAAATGTCAATTGGATCGTGCCTCATGTTGAATAACCACTTTTTAACCCCTCAGAGTGACCAAAATTGCCATTTTTACAGAGTTTTTGCTTATTCAAAAGCTTTAATTTTGACCAATTTCAGGCACATAAATGACTTTAAATACACTTATTTTAGTTGAAAAAGTCATAATTCACATTCAACAGTCATTTAGAGTCTAAAGATTAAATGTTAAAATTTCATCCATATTGACCATTTTGGGAACGTTCGACAGGTCCGGAGTCATCGTTTTTCATCAGAAAATGGATTTTTGGGACTGTACCAAAAATGATTCAAAATGTCAAATGGATCGTGCCTCATGTTGAATAACCACTTTTTAACCCCTCAGAGTGACCAAAATTGCCATTTTTACAGAGTTTTTGCTTATTCAAAAGCTTTAATTTTGACCAATTTCAGGCACATAAATGACTTTAAACACACTTATTTTAGTTGAAAAAGTCATAATTCACATCCAACAGTCATTTAGAGTCAAAAGATTAAATGTTAAAATTTCATCCATATTGACCATTTTGGGAACGTTTGACAGGTCCGGAGTCATCGTTTTTCATCAGAAAATGGATTTTTGGGACTGTACCAAAAATGATTCAAAATGTCAATTGGATCGTGCCTCATGTTGAATAACCACTTTTTAACCCCTCAGAGTGACCAAAATTGCCATTTTTACAGAGTTTTTGCTTATTCAAAAGCTTTAATTTTGACCAATTTCAGGCACATAAATGACTTTAAACACACTTATTTTAGTTGAAAAAGTCATAATTCACATTCAACAGTCATTTAGAGTCTAAAGATTAAATGTTAAAATTTCATCCATATTGACCATTTTGGGAACGTTCGACAGGTCCGGAGTCATCGTTTTTCATCAGAAAATGGATTTTTGGGACTGTACCAAAAATGATTCAAAATGTCAAATGGATCGTGCCTCATGTTGAATAACCACTTTTTAACCCCTCAGAGTGACCAAAATGGCCATTTTTACAGCGTTTTGCTTACTCAAAAGCTTCAATTTTGACCAATTTCAGGCACATAAATGACTTTAAACACACTTATTTTAGTTGAAAAAGTCATAATTCCCATCCAACAGTCATTTGGAGTCAAAAGATTAAATGTTAAAATTTCATCCATATTGACCATTTTGGGAACGTTCGACAGGTCCGGAGTCATCGTTTTTCATCAGAAAATGGATTTTTGGGACTGTACCAAAAATGATTCAAAATGTCAATTGGATCGTGCCTCAAGTTGAATAACCACTTTTTAACCCCTCAGAGTGACCAAAATGGCCATTTTTACAGCGTTTTGCTTACTCAAAAGCTTCAATTTTGACCAATTTCAGGCACATAAATGACTTTAAACACACTTATTTTAGTTGAAAAAGTCATAATTCCCATCCAACAGTCATTTGGAGTCAAAAGATTAAATGTTAAAATTTCATCCATATTGACCATTTTGGGAACGTTCGACAGGTCCGGAGTCATCGTTTTTCATCAGAAAATGGATTTTTGGGACTGTACCAAAAATGATTCAAAATGTCAATTGGATCGTGCCTCATGTTGAATAACCACTTTTTAACCCCTCAGAGTGACCAAAATTGCCATTTTTACAGAGTTTTTGCTTATTCAAAAGCTTTAATTTTGACCAATTTCAGGCACATAAATGACTTTAAACACACTTATTTTAGTTGAAAAAGTCATAATTCACATTCAACAGTCATTTAGAGTCTAAAGATTAAATGTTAAAATTTCATCCATATTGACCATTTTGGGAACGTTCGACAGGTCCGGAGTCATCGTTTTTCATCAGAAAATGGATTTTTGGGACTGTACCAAAAATGATTCAAAATGTCAAATGGATCGTGCCTCATGTTGAATAACCACTTTTTAACCCCTCAGAGTGACCAAAATGGCCATTTTTACAGCGTTTTGCTTACTCAAAAGCTTCAATTTTGACCAATTTCAGGCACATAAATGACTTTAAACACACTTATTTTAGTTGAAAAAGTCATAATTCCCATCCAACAGTCATTTGGAGTCAAAAGATTAAATGTTAAAATTTCATCCATATTGACCATTTTGGGAACGTTCGACAGGTCCGGAGTCATCGTTTTTCATCAGGAAATGGATTTTTGGGACTGTACCAAAAATGATTCAAAATGTCAAATGGATCGTGCCTCATGTTGAATAACCACTTTTTAACCCCTCAGAGTGACCAAAATTGCCATTTTTACAGAGGTTTTGCTTATTCAAAAGCTTTAATTTTGACCAATTTCAGGCACATAAATGACTTTAAACACACTTATTTTAGTTGAAAAAGTCATAATTCCCATCCAACAGTCATTTGGAGTCAAAAGATTAAATGTTAAAATTTCATCCATATTGACCATTTTGGGAACGTTCGACAGGTCCGGAGTCATCGTTTTTCATCAGAAAATGGATTTTTGGGACTGTACCAAAAATGATTCAAAATGTCAAATGGATCGTGCCTCATGTTGAATAACCACTTTTTAACCCCTCAGATTGACCAAAATTGCCATTTTTACAGCGTTTTGCTTACTCAAAAGCTTCAATTTTGACCAATTTCAGGCACATAAATGACTTTAAACACACTTATTTTAGTTGAAAAAGTCATAATTCCCATCCAACAGTCATTTGGAGTCAAAAGATTAAATGTTAAAATTTCATCCATATTGACCATTTTGGGAACGTTCGACAGGTCCGGAGTCATCGTTTTTCATCAGAAAATGGATTTTTGGGACTGTACCAAAAATGATTCAAAATGTCAAATGGATCGTGCCTCATGTTGAATAACCACTTTTTAACCCCTCAGAGTGACCAAAATTGCCATTTTTACAGAGTTTTTGCTTATTCAAAAGCTTTAATTTTGACCAATTTCAGGCACATAAATGACTTTAAACACACTTATTTTAGTTGAAAAAGTCATAATTCACATCCAACAGTCATTTAGAGTCAAAAGATTAAATGTTAAAATTTCATCCATATTGACCATTTTGGGAACGTTTGACAGGTCCGGAGTCATCGTTTTTCATCAGAAAATTGATTTTTGGGACTGTACCAAAAATGATTCAAAATGTCAATTGGATCGTGCCTCATGTTGAATAACCACTTTTTAACCCCTCAGAGTGACCAAAATGGCCATTTTTACAGAGTTTTGCTTACTCAAAAGCTTCAATTTTGACCAATTTCAGGCACATAAATGACTTTAAACACACTTGATTTAGTTGAAAAAGTCATAATTCACATCCAACAGTCATTTAGAGTCAAAAGATTAAATGTTACAATTTCATCCATATTGACCATTTTGGAAACGTTCGACAGGTCCGGAGTCATCGTTTTTCATCAGAAAAAGGATTTTTGGGACTGTACCAAAAATGATTCAAAATGTCAAATGGATCGTGCCTCATGTTGAATAACCACTTTTTAACCCCTCAGAGTGACCAACATTGCCATTTTTACAGAGTTTCGCTTACTCAAAAGCTTCAATTTTGACCAATTTCAGGCACAGAAATGACTTTAAACACACTTATTTTAGTCGAAAAGGTCATAATTCACATCCAACAGTCATTTGGAGTCAAAAGATTAAATGTCAAAATTTCATCCATATTGACCATTTTGGGAACGTTCGACAGGTCCGGAGTCATCGTTTTTCATCAGAAAATTGATTTTTGGGACTGTACCAAAAATGATTCAAAATGTCAATTGGATCGTGCCTCAAGTTGAATAACCACTTTTTAACCCCTCAGAGTGACCAAAATGGCCATTTTTACAGCGTTTTGCTTACTCAAAAGCTTCAATTTTGACCAATTTCAGGCACATAAATGACTTTAAACACACTTATTTTAGTTGAAAAAGTCATAATTCCCATCCAACAGTCATTTGGAGTCAAAAGATTAAATGTTAAAATTTCATCCATATTGACCATTTTGGGAACGTTCGACAGGTCCGGAGTCATCGTTTTTCATCAGAAAATGGATTTTTGGGACTGTACCAAAAATGATTCAAAATGTCAAATGGATCGTGCCTCATGTTGAATAACCACTTTTTAACCCCTCAGATTGACCAAAATTGCCATTTTTACAGCGTTTTGCTTACTCAAAAGCTTCAATTTTGACCAATTTCAGGCACATAAATGACTTTAAACACACTTATTTTAGTTGAAAAAGTCATAATTCCCATCCAACAGTCATTTGGAGTCAAAAGATTAAATGTTAAAATTTCATCCATATTGACCATTTTGGGAACGTTCGACAGGTCCGGAGTCATCGTTTTTCATCAGAAAATGGATTTTTGGGACTGTACCAAAAATGATTCAAAATGTCAAATGGATCGTGCCTCATGTTGAATAACCACTTTTTAACCCCTCAGAGTGACCAAAATTGCCATTTTTACAGAGTTTTTGCTTATTCAAAAGCTTTAATTTTGACCAATTTCAGGCACATAAATGACTTTAAACACACTTATTTTAGTTGAAAAAGTCATAATTCACATCCAACAGTCATTTAGAGTCAAAAGATTAAATGTTAAAATTTCATCCATATTGACCATTTTGGGAACGTTTGACAGGTCCGGAGTCATCGTTTTTCATCAGAAAATGGATTTTTGGGACTGTACCAAAAATGATTCAAAATGTCAATTGGATCGTGCCTCATGTTGAATAACCACTTTTTAACCCCTCAGAGTGACCAAAATTGCCATTTTTACAGAGTTTTTGCTTATTCAAAAGCTTTAATTTTGACCAATTTCAGGCACATAAATGACTTTAAATACACTTATTTTAGTTGAAAAAGTCATAATTCACATTCAACAGTCATTTAGAGTCTAAAGATTAAATGTTAAAATTTCATCCATATTGACCATTTTGGGAACGTTCGACAGGTCCGGAGTCATCGTTTTTCATCAGAAAATGGATTTTTGGGACTGTACCAAAAATGATTCAAAATGTCAAATGGATCGTGCCTCATGTTGAATAACCACTTTTTAACCCCTCAGAGTGACCAAAATTGCCATTTTTACAGAGTTTTTGCTTATTCAAAAGCTTTAATTTTGACCAATTTCAGGCACATAAATGACTTTAAACACACTTATTTTAGTTGAAAAAGTCATAATTCACATCCAACAGTCATTTAGAGTCAAAAGATTAAATGTTAAAATTTCATCCATATTGACCATTTTGGGAACGTTTGACAGGTCCGGAGTCATCGTTTTTCATCAGAAAATGGATTTTTGGGACTGTACCAAAAATGATTCAAAATGTCAATTGGATCGTGCCTCATGTTGAATAACCACTTTTTAACCCCTCAGAGTGACCAAAATTGCCATTTTTACAGAGTTTTTGCTTATTCAAAAGCTTTAATTTTGACCAATTTCAGGCACATAAATGACTTTAAACACACTTATTTTAGTTGAAAAAGTCATAATTCACATTCAACAGTCATTTAGAGTCTAAAGATTAAATGTTAAAATTTCATCCATATTGACCATTTTGGGAACGTTCGACAGGTCCGGAGTCATCGTTTTTCATCAGAAAATGGATTTTTGGGACTGTACCAAAAATGATTCAAAATGTCAAATGGATCGTGCCTCATGTTGAATAACCACTTTTTAACCCCTCAGAGTGACCAAAATGGCCATTTTTACAGCGTTTTGCTTACTCAAAAGCTTCAATTTTGACCAATTTCAGGCACATAAATGACTTTAAACACACTTATTTTAGTTGAAAAAGTCATAATTCCCATCCAACAGTCATTTGGAGTCAAAAGATTAAATGTTAAAATTTCATCCATATTGACCATTTTGGGAACGTTCGACAGGTCCGGAGTCATCGTTTTTCATCAGAAAATGGATTTTTGGGACTGTACCAAAAATGATTCAAAATGTCAATTGGATCGTGCCTCAAGTTGAATAACCACTTTTTAACCCCTCAGAGTGACCAAAATGGCCATTTTTACAGCGTTTTGCTTACTCAAAAGCTTCAATTTTGACCAATTTCAGGCACATAAATGACTTTAAACACACTTATTTTAGTTGAAAAAGTCATAATTCCCATCCAACAGTCATTTGGAGTCAAAAGATTAAATGTTAAAATTTCATCCATATTGACCATTTTGGGAACGTTCGACAGGTCCGGAGTCATCGTTTTTCATCAGAAAATGGATTTTTGGGACTGTACCAAAAATGATTCAAAATGTCAATTGGATCGTGCCTCATGTTGAATAACCACTTTTTAACCCCTCAGAGTGACCAAAATTGCCATTTTTACAGAGTTTTTGCTTATTCAAAAGCTTTAATTTTGACCAATTTCAGGCACATAAATGACTTTAAACACACTTATTTTAGTTGAAAAAGTCATAATTCACATTCAACAGTCATTTAGAGTCTAAAGATTAAATGTTAAAATTTCATCCATATTGACCATTTTGGGAACGTTCGACAGGTCCGGAGTCATCGTTTTTCATCAGAAAATGGATTTTTGGGACTGTACCAAAAATGATTCAAAATGTCAAATGGATCGTGCCTCATGTTGAATAACCACTTTTTAACCCCTCAGAGTGACCAAAATGGCCATTTTTACAGCGTTTTGCTTACTCAAAAGCTTCAATTTTGACCAATTTCAGGCACATAAATGACTTTAAACACACTTATTTTAGTTGAAAAAGTCATAATTCCCATCCAACAGTCATTTGGAGTCAAAAGATTAAATGTTAAAATTTCATCCATATTGACCATTTTGGGAACGTTCGACAGGTCCGGAGTCATCGTTTTTCATCAGAAAATGGATTTTTGGGACTGTACCAAAAATGATTCAAAATGTCAAATGGATCGTGCCTCATGTTGAATAACCACTTTTTAACCCCTCAGAGTGACCAAATTGCCATTTTTACAGAGTTTTTGCTTATTCAAAAGCTTTAATTTTGACCAATTTCAGGCACATAAATGACTTTAAACACACTTATTTTAGTTGAAAAAGTCATAATTCACATCCAACAGTCATTTAGAGTCAAAAGATTAAATGTTAAAATTTCATCCATATTGACCATTTTGGGAACGTTTGACAGGTCCGGAGTCATCGTTTTTCATCAGAAAATGGATTTTTGGGACTGTACCAAAAATGATTCAAAATGTCAATTGGATCGTGCCTCATGTTGAATAACCACTTTTTAACCCCTCAGAGTGACCAAAATTGCCATTTTTACAGAGTTTTTGCTTATTCAAAAGCTTTAATTTTGACCAATTTCAGGCACATAAATGACTTTAAATACACTTATTTTAGTTGAAAAAGTCATAATTCACATTCAACAGTCATTTAGAGTCTAAAGATTAAATGTTAAAATTTCATCCATATTGACCATTTTGGGAACGTTCGACAGGTCCGGAGTCATCGTTTTTCATCAGAAAATGGATTTTTGGGACTGTACCAAAAATGATTCAAAATGTCAAATGGATCGTGCCTCATGTTGAATAACCACTTTTTAACCCCTCAGAGTGACCAAAATTGCCATTTTTACAGAGTTTTTGCTTATTCAAAAGCTTTAATTTTGACCAATTTCAGGCACATAAATGACTTTAAACACACTTATTTTAGTTGAAAAAGTCATAATTCACATCCAACAGTCATTTAGAGTCAAAAGATTAAATGTTAAAATTTCATCCATATTGACCATTTTGGGAACGTTTGACAGGTCCGGAGTCATCGTTTTTCATCAGAAAATGGATTTTTGGGACTGTACCAAAAATGATTCAAAATGTCAATTGGATCGTGCCTCATGTTGAATAACCACTTTTTAACCCCTCAGAGTGACCAAAATTGCCATTTTTACAGAGTTTTTGCTTATTCAAAAGCTTTAATTTTGACCAATTTCAGGCACATAAATGACTTTAAACACACTTATTTTAGTTGAAAAAGTCATAATTCACATTCAACAGTCATTTAGAGTCTAAAGATTAAATGTTAAAATTTCATCCATATTGACCATTTTGGGAACGTTCGACAGGTCCGGAGTCATCGTTTTTCATCAGAAAATGGATTTTTGGGACTGTACCAAAAATGATTCAAAATGTCAAATGGATCGTGCCTCATGTTGAATAACCACTTTTTAACCCCTCAGAGTGACCAAAATGGCCATTTTTACAGCGTTTTGCTTACTCAAAAGCTTCAATTTTGACCAATTTCAGGCACATAAATGACTTTAAACACACTTATTTTAGTTGAAAAAGTCATAATTCCCATCCAACAGTCATTTGGAGTCAAAAGATTAAATGTTAAAATTTCATCCATATTGACCATTTTGGGAACGTTCGACAGGTCCGGAGTCATCGTTTTTCATCAGAAAATGGATTTTTGGGACTGTACCAAAAATGATTCAAAATGTCAAATGGATCGTGCCTCATGTTGAATAACCACTTTTTAACCCCTCAGAGTGACCAAAATTGCCATTTTTACAGAGTTTTTGCTTATTCAAAAGCTTTAATTTTGACCAATTTCAGGCACATAAATGACTTTAAACACACTTATTTTAGTTGAAAAAGTCATAATTCACATCCAACAGTCATTTAGAGTCAAAAGATTAAATGTTAAAATTTCATCCATATTGACCATTTTGGGAACGTTTGACAGGTCCGGAGTCATCGTTTTTCATCAGAAAATGGATTTTTGGGACTGTACCAAAAATGATTCAAAATGTCAATTGGATCGTGCCTCATGTTGAATAATCACTTTTTAACCCCTCAGAGTGACCAAAATGGCCATTTTTACAGAGTTTTGCTTACTCAAAAGCTTCAATTTTGACCAATTTCAGGCACATAAATGACTTTAAACACACTTGATTTAGTTGAAAAAGTCATAATTCACATCCAACAGTCATTTGGAGTCAAAAGATTAAATGTCAAAATTTCATCCATATTGACCATTTTGGGAACGTTCGACAGGTCCGGAGTCATCGTTTTTCATCAGAAAATTGATTTTTGGGACTGTACCAAAAATGATTCAAAATGTCAAATGGATCGTGCCTCATGTTGAATAACCACTTTTTAACCCCTCAGAGTGACCAAAATTGCCATTTTTACAGAGTTTTTGCTTATTCAAAAGCTTTAATTTTGACCAATTTCAGGCACATAAATGACTTTAAACACACTTATTTTAGTTGAAAAAGTCATAATTCACATCCAACAGTCATTTAGAGTCAAAAGATTAAATGTTACAATTTCATCCATATTGACCATTTTGGAAACGTTCGACAGGTCCGGAGTCATCGTTTTTCATCAGAAAATGGATTTTTGGGACTGTACCAAAAATGATTCAAAATGTCAAATGGATCGTGCCTCATGTTGAATAACCACTTTTTAACCCCTCAGAGTGACCAACATTGCCATTTTTACAGAGTTTCGCTTACTCAAAAGCTTCAATTTTGACCAATTTCAGGCACAGAAATGACTTTAAACACACTTATTTTAGTCGAAAAGGTCATAATTCACATCCAACAGTCATTTGGAGTCAAAAGATTAAATGTCAAAATTTCATCCATATTGACCATTTTGGGAACGTTCGACAGGTCCGGAGTCATCGTTTTTCATCAGAAAATTGATTTTTGGGACTGTACCAAAAATGATTCAAAATGTCAATTGGATCGTGCCTCAAGTTGAATAACCACTTTTTAACCCCTCAGAGTGACCAAAATGGCCATTTTTACAGAGTTTTGCTTACTCAAAAGCTTCAATTTTGACCAATTTCAGGCACATAAATGACTTTAAACACACTTATTTTAGTTGAAAAAGTCATAATTCACATCCAACAGTCATTTAGAGTCAAAAGATTAAATGTTAAAATTTCATCCATATTGACCATTTTGGAAACGTTCGACAGGTCCGGAGTCATCGTTTTTCATCAGAAAATTGATTTTTGGGACTGTACCAAAAATGATTCAAAATGTCAAATGGATCGTGCCTCATGTTGAATAACCACTTTTTAACCCCTCAGAGTGACCAACATTGCCATTTTTACAGAGTTTTGCTTACTCAAAAGCTTCAATTTTGACCAATTTCAGGCACATAAATGACTTTAAACACACTTATTTTAGTTGAAAAAGTCATAATTCCCATCCAACAGTCATTTGGAGTCAAAAGATTAAATGTTAAAATTTCATCCATATTGACCATTTTGGAATCGTTCGACAGGTCCGGAGTCATCGTTTTTCATCAGAAAATTGATTTTTGGGACTGTACCAAAAATGATTCAAAATGTCAATTGGATCGTGCCTCATGTAGAATAACCACTTTTTAACCCCTCAGAGTGACCAAAATGGCCATTTTTACAGAGTTTTGCTTACTCAAAAGCTTTAATTTTGACCAATTTCAGGCGCATAAATGATTTTAAACACACTTATTTTAGTTGAAAAAGTCATAATTCACATCCAACAGTCATTTAGAGTCAAAAGATTACATGTTAAAATTTCATCCATATTGACCATTTTGGAATCGTTCGACAGGTCCGGAGTCATCGTTTTTCATCAGAAAATGGATTTTTGGGACTGTACCAAAAATGATTCAAAATGTCAATTGGATCGTGCCTCATGTTGAATAACCACTTTTTAACCCCTCAGAGTGACCAAAATGGCCATTTTTACAGAGTTTTGCTTACTCAAAAGCTTTAATTTTGACCAATTTCAGGCGCATAAATGATTTTAAACACACTTATTTTAGTTGAAAAAGTCATAATTCACATCCAACAGTCATTTAGAGTCAAAAGATTACATGTTAAAATTTCATCCATATTGACCATTTTGGAATCGTTCGACAGGTCCGGAGTCATCGTTTTTCATCAGAAAATGGATTTTTGGGACTGTACCAAAAATGATTCAAAATGTCAATTGGATCGTGCCTCATTTTGAATAACCACTTTTTAACCCCTCAGAGTGACCAAAATGGCCATTTTTACAGAGTTTTGCTTACTCAAAAGCTTCAATTTTGACCAATTTCAGGCACATAAATGACTTTAAACCCACTTGATTTAGTTGAAAAAGTCATAATTCACACCCAACAGTCATTTAGAGTCAAAAGATTAAATGTTAAAATTTCATCCATATTGACCATTTTGGAAACGTTCGACAGGTCCGGAGTCATCGTTTTTCATCAGAAAATGGATTTTTGGGACTGTACCAAAAATGATTTAAAATGTCAAATGGATCGTGCCTCATGTTGAATACCCACTTTTAACCCCTCAGAGTGACCAAAATTGCCCTTTTTACAGAGTTTTTGCTTATTCAAAAGCTTTAATTGTGACCAATTTCAGGCACATAAATGACTTTAAACACACTTATTTTAGTTGAAAAAGTCACAATTCACATCCAACAGTCATTTAGAGTCAAAAGATTACATGTTAAAATTTCATCCATATTGACCATTTTGGAATCGTTCGACAGGTCCGGAGTCATCATTTTTCATCAGAAAATGGATTTTTGGGACTGTACCAAAAATGATTCAAAATGTCAAATGGATCGTGCCTCATGTTGAATAACCACTTTTTAACCCCTCAGAGTGACCAAAATGGCCATTTTTACAGAGTTTTGATTACTCAAAAGCTTCAATTTTGACCAATTTCAGGCACATAAATGACTTTAAACACACTTGATTTAGTTGAAAAAGTCATAATTCACATCCAACAGTCATTTAGAGTCAAAAGATTAAATGTTACAATTTCATCCATATTGACCATTTTGGAAACGTTCGACAGGTCCGGAGTCATCGTTTTTCATCAGAAAATGGATTTTTGGGACTGTACCAAAAATGATTCAAAATGTCAAATGGATCGTGCCTCATGTTGAATAACCACTTTTTAACCCCTCAGAGTGACCAACATTGCCATTTTTACAGAGTTTCGCTTACTCAAAAGCTTCAATTTTGACCAATTTCAGGCACATAAATGACTTTAAACACACTTGATTTAGTTGAAAAAGTCATAATTCACATCCAACAGTCATTTGGAGTCAAAAGATTAAATGTCAAAATTTCATCCATATTGACCATTTTGGGAACGTTCGACAGGTCCGGAGTCATCGTTTTTCATCAGAAAATTGATTTTTGGGACTGTACCAAAAATGATTCAAAATGTCAAATGGATCGTGCCTCATGTTGAATAACCACTTTTTAACCCCTCAGAGTAACCAAAATTGCCATTTTTACAGAGTTTTTGCTTATTCAAAAGCTTTAATTTTGACCAATTTCAGGCACATAAATGACTTTAAACACACTTATTTTAGTTGAAAAAGTCATAATTCACATCCAACAGTCATTTAGAGTCAAAAGATTAAATGTTACAATTTCATCCATATTGACCATTTTGGAAACGTTCGACAGGTCCGGAGTCATCGTTTTTCATCAGAAAATGGATTTTTGGGACTGTACCAAAAATGATTCAAAATGTCAAATGGATCGTGCCTCATGTTGAATAACCACTTTTTAACCCCTCAGAGTGACCAACATTGCCATTTTTACAGAGTTTCGCTTACTCAAAAGCTTCAATTTTGACCAATTTCAGGCACAGAAATGACTTTAAACACACTTATTTTAGTCGAAAAGGTCATAATTCACATCCAACAGTCATTTGGAGTCAAAAGATTAAATGTCAAAATTTCATCCATATTGACCATTTTGGGAACGTTCGACAGGTCCGGAGTCATCGTTTTTCATCAGAAAATTGATTTTTGGGACTGTACCAAAAATGATTCAAAATGTCAATTGGATCGTGCCTCAAGTTGAATAACCACTTTTTAACCCCTCAGAGTGACCAAAATGGCCATTTTTACAGAGTTTTGCTTACTCAAAAGCTTCAATTTTGACCAATTTCAGGCACATAAATGACTTTAAACACACTTATTTTAGTTGAAAAAGTCATAATTCACATCCAACAGTCATTTAGAGTCAAAAGATTAAATGTTAAAATTTCATCCATATTGACCATTTTGGAAACGTTCGACAGGTCCGGAGTCATCGTTTTTCATCAGAAAATTGATTTTTGGGACTGTACCAAAAATGATTCAAAATGTCAAATGGATCGTGCCTCATGTTGAATAACCACTTTTTAACCCCTCAGAGTGACCAACATTGCCATTTTTACAGAGTTTTGCTTACTCAAAAGCTTCAATTTTGACCAATTTCAGGCACATAAATGACTTTAAACACACTTATTTTAGTTGAAAAAGTCATAATTCCCATCCAACAGTCATTTGGAGTCAAAAGATTAAATGTTAAAATTTCATCCATATTGACCATTTTGGAATCGTTCGACAGGTCCGGAGTCATCGTTTTTCATCAGAAAATTGATTTTTGGGACTGTACCAAAAATGATTCAAAATGTCAATTGGATCGTGCCTCATGTAGAATAACCACTTTTTAACCCCTCAGAGTGACCAAAATGGCCATTTTTACAGAGTTTTGCTTACTCAAAAGCTTTAATTTTGACCAATTTCAGGCGCATAAATGATTTTAAACACACTTATTTTAGTTGAAAAAGTCATAATTCACATCCAACAGTCATTTAGAGTCAAAAGATTACATGTTAAAATGTCATCCATATTGACCATTTTGGAATCGTTCGACAGGTCCGGAGTCATCGTTTTTCATCAGAAAATGGATTTTTGGGACTGTACCAAAAATGATTCAAAATGTCAATTGGATCGTGCCTCATGTTGAATAACCACTTTTTAACCCCTCAGAGTGACCAAAATGGCCATTTTTACAGAGTTTTGCTTACTCAAAAGCTTTAATTTTGACCAATTTCAGGCGCATAAATGATTTTAAACACACTTATTTTAGTTGAAAAAGTCATAATTCACATCCAACAGTCATTTAGAGTCAAAAGATTACATGTTAAAATTTCATCCATATTGACCATTTTGGAATCGTTCGACAGGTCCGGAGTCATCGTTTTTCATCAGAAAATGGATTTTTGGGACTGTACCAAAAATGATTCAAAATGTCAATTGGATCGTGCCTCATTTTGAATAACCACTTTTTAACCCCTCAGAGTGACCAAAATGGCCATTTTTACAGAGTTTTGCTTACTCAAAAGCTTCAATTTTGACCAATTTCAGGCACATAAATGACTTTAAACCCACTTGATTTAGTTGAAAAAGTCATAATTCACACCCAACAGTCATTTAGAGTCAAAAGATTAAATGTTAAAATTTCATCCATATTGACCATTTTGGAAACGTTCGACAGGTCCGGAGTCATCGTTTTTCATCAGAAAATGGATTTTTGGGACTGTACCAAAAATGATTTAAAATGTCAAATGGATCGTGCCTCATGTTGAATACCCACTTTTAACCCCTCAGAGTGACCAAAATTGCCCTTTTTACAGAGTTTTTGCTTATTCAAAAGCTTTAATTGTGACCAATTTCAGGCACATAAATGACTTTAAACACACTTATTTTAGTTGAAAAAGTCACAATTCACATCCAACAGTCATTTAGAGTCAAAAGATTACATGTTAAAATTTCATCCATATTGACCATTTTGGAATCGTTCGACAGGTCCGGAGTCATCATTTTTCATCAGAAAATGGATTTTTGGGACTGTACCAAAAATGATTCAAAATGTCAAATGGATCGTGCCTCATGTTGAATAACCACTTTTTAACCCCTCAGAGTGACCAAAATGGCCATTTTTACAGAGTTTTGATTACTCAAAAGCTTCAATTTTGACCAATTTCAGGCACATAAATGACTTTAAACACACTTGATTTAGTTGAAAAAGTCATAATTCACATCCAACAGTCATTTAGAGTCAAAAGATTAAATGTTACAATTTCATCCATATTGACCATTTTGGAAACGTTCGACAGGTCCGGAGTCATCGTTTTTCATCAGAAAATGGATTTTTGGGACTGTACCAAAAATGATTCAAAATGTCAAATGGATCGTGCCTCATGTTGAATAACCACTTTTTAACCCCTCAGAGTGACCAACATTGCCATTTTTACAGAGTTTCGCTTACTCAAAAGCTTCAATTTTGACCAATTTCAGGCACAGAAATGACTTTAAACACACTTATTTTAGTCGAAAAGGTCATAATTCACATCCAACAGTCATTTGGAGTCAAAAGATTAAATGTCAAAATTTCATCCATATTGACCATTTTGGGAACGTTCGACAGGTCCGGAGTCATCGTTTTTCATCAGAAAATGGATTTTTGGGACTGTACCAAAAATGATTCAAAATGTCAATTGGATCCTGCCTCAAGTTGAATAACCACTTTTTAACCCCTCAGAGTGACCAAAATGGCCATTTTTACAGAGTTTTGCTTACTCAAAAGCTTCAATTTTGACCAATTTCAGGCACATAAATGACTTTAAACACACTTATTTTAGTTGAAAAAGTCATAATTCATATCCAACAGTCATTGAGAGTCAAAAGATTAAATGTTAAAATTTCATCCATATTGACCATTTTGGAAACGTTCGACAGGTCGGGAGTCATCGTTTTTCATCAGAAAATTGATTTTTGGGACTGTACCAAAAATGATTCAAAATGTCAAATGGATCGTGCCTCATGTTGAATAACCACTTTTTAACCCCTCAGAGTGACCAACATTGCCATTTTTACAGAGTTTTGCTTACTCAAAAGCTTCAATTTTGACCAATTTCAGGCACATAAATGACTTTAAACACACTTATTTTAGTTGAAAAAGTCATAATTCCCATCCAACAGTCATTTGGAGTCAAAAGATTAAATGTTAAAATTTCATCCATATTGACCATTTTGGAATCGTTCGACAGGTCCGGAGTCATCGTTTTTCATCAGAAAATGGATTTTTGGGACTGTACCAAAAATGATTCAAAATGTCAAATGGATCGTGCCTCATGTTGAATAACCACTTTTTAACCCCTCAGAGTGACCAACATTGCCATTTTTACAGAGTTTCGCTTACTCAAAAGCTTCAATTTTGACCAATTTCAGGCACAGAAATGACTTTAAACACACTTATTTTAGTCGAAAAGGTCATAATTCACATCCAACAGTCATTTGGAGTCAAAAGATTAAATGTCAAAATTTCATCCATATTGACCATTTTGGGAACGTTCGACAGGTCCGGAGTCATCGTTTTTCATCAGAAAATTGATTTTTGGGACTGTACCAAAAATGATTCAAAATGTCAATTGGATCGTGCCTCAAGTTGAATAACCACTTTTTAACCCCTCAGAGTGACCAAAATGGCCATTTTTACAGAGTTTTGCTTACTCAAAAGCTTCAATTTTGACCAATTTCAGGCACATAAATGACTTTAAACACACTTATTTTAGTTGAAAAAGTCATAATTCACATCCAACAGTCATTTAGAGTCAAAAGATTAAATGTTAAAATTTCATCCATATTGACCATTTTGGAAACGTTCGACAGGTCCGGAGTCATCGTTTTTCATCAGAAAATTGATTTTTGGGACTGTACCAAAAATGATTCAAAATGTCAAATGGATCGTGCCTCATGTTGAATAACCACTTTTTAACCCCTCAGAGTGACCAACATTGCCATTTTTACAGAGTTTTGCTTACTCAAAAGCTTCAATTTTGACCAATTTCAGGCACATAAATGACTTTAAACACACTTATTTTAGTTGAAAAAGTCATAATTCCCATCCAACAGTCATTTGGAGTCAAAAGATTAAATGTTAAAATTTCATCCATATTGACCATTTTGGAATCGTTCGACAGGTCCGGAGTCATCGTTTTTCATCAGAAAATGGATTTTTGGGACTGTACCAAAAATGATTCAAAATGTCAATTGGATCGTGCCTCATGTTGAATAACCACTTTTTAACCCCTCAGAGTGACCAAAATGGCCATTTTTACAGAGTTTTGCTTACTCAAAAGCTTTAATTTTGACCAATTTCAGGCGCATAAATGATTTTAAACACACTTATTTTAGTTGAAAAAGTCATAATTCACATCCAACAGTCATTTAGAGTCAAAAGATTACATGTTAAAATTTCATCCATATTGACCATTTTGGAATCGTTCGACAGGTCCGGAGTCATCGTTTTTCATCAGAAAATGGATTTTTGGGACTGTACCAAAAATGATTCAAAATGTCAATTGGATCGTGCCTCATGTTGAATAACCACTTTTTAACCCCTCAGAGTGACCAAAATGGCCATTTTTACAGAGTTTTGCTTACTCAAAAGCTTTAATTTTGACCAATTTCAGGCGCATAAATGATTTTAAACACACTTATTTTAGTTGAAAAAGTCATAATTCACATCCAACAGTCATTTAGAGTCAAAAGATTACATGTTAAAATTTCATCCATATTGACCATTTTGGAATCGTTCGACAGGTCCGGAGTCATCGTTTTTCATCAGAAAATGGATTTTTGGGACTGTACCAAAAATGATTCAAAATGTCAATTGGATCGTGCCTCAAGTTGAATAACCACTTTTTAACCCCTCAGAGTGACCAAAATGGCCATTTTTACAGAGTTTTGCTTACTCAAAAGCTTCAATTTTGACCAATTTCAGGCACATAAATGACTTTAAACACACTTATTTTAGTTGAAAAAGTCATAATTCACATCCAACAGTCATTTAGAGTCAAAAGATTAAATGTTAAAATTTCATCCATATTGACCATTTTGGAAACGTTCGACAGGTCCGGAGTCATCGTTTTTCATCAGAAAATTGATTTTTGGGACTGTACCAAAAATGATTCAAAATGTCAAATGGATCGTGCCTCATGTTGAATAACCACTTTTTAACCCCTCAGAGTGACCAACATTGCCATTTTTACAGAGTTTTGCTTACTCAAAAGCTTCAATTTTGACCAATTTCAGGCACATAAATGACTTTAAACACACTTATTTTAGTTGAAAAAGTCATAATTCCCATCCAACAGTCATTTGGAGTCAAAAGATTAAATGTTAAAATTTCATCCATATTGACCATTTTGGAATCGTTCGACAGGTCCGGAGTCATCGTTTTTCATCAGAAAATTGATTTTTGGGACTGTACCAAAAATGATTCAAAATGTCAATTGGATCGTGCCTCATGTTGAATAACCACTTTTTAACCCCTCAGAGTGACCAAAATGGCCATTTTTACAGAGTTTTGCTTACTCAAAAGCTTTAATTTTGACCAATTTCAGGCGCATAAATGATTTTAAACACACTTATTTTAGTTGAAAAAGTCATAATTCACATCCAACAGTCATTTAGAGTCAAAAGATTACATGTTAAAATTTCATCCATATTGACCATTTTGGAATCGTTCGACAGGTCCGGAGTCATCGTTTTTCATCAGAAAATGGATTTTTGGGACTGTACCAAAAATGATTCAAAATGTCAATTGGATCGTGCCTCATTTTGAATAACCACTTTTTAACCCCTCAGAGTGACCAAAATGGCCATTTTTACAGAGTTTTGCTTACTCAAAAGCTTCAATTTTGACCAATTTCAGGCACATAAATGACTTTAAACCCACTTGATTTAGTTGAAAAAGTCATAATTCACACCCAACAGTCATTTAGAGTCAAAAGATTAAATGTTAAAATTTCATCCATATTGACCATTTTGGAAACGTTCGACAGGTCCGGAGTCATCGTTTTTCATCAGAAAATGGATTTTTGGGACTGTACCAAAAATGATTTAAAATGTCAAATGGATCGTGCCTCATGTTGAATACCCACTTTTAACCCCTCAGAGTGACCAAAATTGCCCTTTTTACAGAGTTTTTGCTTATTCAAAAGCTTTAATTGTGACCAATTTCAGGCACATAAATGACTTTAAACACACTTATTTTAGTTGAAAAAGTCACAATTCACATCCAACAGTCATTTAGAGTCAAAAGATTACATGTTAAAATTTCATCCATATTGACCATTTTGGAATCGTTCGACAGGTCCGGAGTCATCATTTTTCATCAGAAAATGGATTTTTGGGACTGTACCAAAAATGATTCAAAATGTCAAATGGATCGTGCCTCATGTTGAATAACCACTTTTTAACCCCTCAGAGTGACCAAAATGGCCATTTTTACAGAGTTTTGATTACTCAAAAGCTTCAATTTTGACCAATTTCAGGCACATAAATGACTTTAAACACACTTGATTTAGTTGAAAAAGTCATAATTCACATCCAACAGTCATTTAGAGTCAAAAGATTAAATGTTACAATTTCATCCATATTGACCATTTTGGAAACGTTCGACAGGTCCGGAGTCATCGTTTTTCATCAGAAAATGGATTTTTGGGACTGTACCAAAAATGATTCAAAATGTCAAATGGATCGTGCCTCATGTTGAATAACCACTTTTTAACCCCTCAGAGTGACCAACATTGCCATTTTTACAGAGTTTCGCTTACTCAAAAGCTTCAATTTTGACCAATTTCAGGCACAGAAATGACTTTAAACACACTTATTTTAGTCGAAAAGGTCATAATTCACATCCAACAGTCATTTGGAGTCAAAAGATTAAATGTCAAAATTTCATCCATATTGACCATTTTGGGAACGTTCGACAGGTCCGGAGTCATCGTTTTTCATCAGAAAATGGATTTTTGGGACTGTACCAAAAATGATTCAAAATGTCAATTGGATCCTGCCTCAAGTTGAATAACCACTTTTTAACCCCTCAGAGTGACCAAAATGGCCATTTTTACAGAGTTTTGCTTACTCAAAAGCTTCAATTTTGACCAATTTCAGGCACATAAATGACTTTAAACACACTTATTTTAGTTGAAAAAGTCATAATTCACATCCAACAGTCATTGAGAGTCAAAAGATTAAATGTTAAAATTTCATCCATATTGACCATTTTGGAAACGTTCGACAGGTCGGGAGTCATCGTTTTTCATCAGAAAATTGATTTTTGGGACTGTACCAAAAATGATTCAAAATGTCAAATGGATCGTGCCTCATGTTGAATAACCACTTTTTAACCCCTCAGAGTGACCAACATTGCCATTTTTACAGAGTTTTGCTTACTCAAAAGCTTCAATTTTGACCAATTTCAGGCACATAAATGACTTTAAACACACTTATTTTAGTTGAAAAAGTCATAATTCCCATCCAACAGTCATTTGGAGTCAAAAGATTAAATGTTAAAATTTCATCCATATTGACCATTTTGGAATCGTTCGACAGGTCCGGAGTCATCGTTTTTCATCAGAAAATGGATTTTTGGGACTGTACCAAAAATGATTCAAAATGTCAAATGGATCGTGCCTCATGTTGAATAACCACTTTTTAACCCCTCAGAGTGACCAACATTGCCATTTTTACAGAGTTTCGCTTACTCAAAAGCTTCAATTTTGACCAATTTCAGGCACAGAAATGACTTTAAACACACTTATTTTAGTCGAAAAGGTCATAATTCACATCCAACAGTCATTTGGAGTCAAAAGATTAAATGTCAAAATTTCATCCATATTGACCATTTTGGGAACGTTCGACAGGTCCGGAGTCATCGTTTTTCATCAGAAAATTGATTTTTGGGACTGTACCAAAAATGATTCAAAATGTCAATTGGATCGTGCCTCAAGTTGAATAACCACTTTTTAACCCCTCAGAGTGACCAAAATGGCCATTTTTACAGAGTTTTGCTTACTCAAAAGCTTCAATTTTGACCAATTTCAGGCACATAAATGACTTTAAACACACTTATTTTAGTTGAAAAAGTCATAATTCACATCCAACAGTCATTTAGAGTCAAAAGATTAAATGTTAAAATTTCATCCATATTGACCATTTTGGAAACGTTCGACAGGTCCGGAGTCATCGTTTTTCATCAGAAAATTGATTTTTGGGACTGTACCAAAAATGATTCAAAATGTCAAATGGATCGTGCCTCATGTTGAATAACCACTTTTTAACCCCTCAGAGTGACCAACATTGCCATTTTTACAGAGTTTTGCTTACTCAAAAGCTTCAATTTTGACCAATTTCAGGCACATAAATGACTTTAAACACACTTATTTTAGTTGAAAAAGTCATAATTCCCATCCAACAGTCATTTGGAGTCAAAAGATTAAATGTTAAAATTTCATCCATATTGACCATTTTGGAATCGTTCGACAGGTCCGGAGTCATCGTTTTTCATCAGAAAATGGATTTTTGGGACTGTACCAAAAATGATTCAAAATGTCAATTGGATCGTGCCTCATGTTGAATAACCACTTTTTAACCCCTCAGAGTGACCAAAATGGCCATTTTTACAGAGTTTTGCTTACTCAAAAGCTTTAATTTTGACCAATTTCAGGCGCATAAATGATTTTAAACACACTTATTTTAGTTGAAAAAGTCATAATTCACATCCAACAGTCATTTAGAGTCAAAAGATTACATGTTAAAATTTCATCCATATTGACCATTTTGGAATCGTTCGACAGGTCCGGAGTCATCGTTTTTCATCAGAAAATGGATTTTTGGGACTGTACCAAAAATGATTCAAAATGTCAATTGGATCGTGCCTCATTTTGAATAACCACTTTTTAACCCCTCAGAGTGACCAAAATGGCCATTTTTACAGAGTTTTGCTTACTCAAAAGCTTCAATTTTGACCAATTTCAGGCACATAAATGACTTTAAACCCACTTGATTTAGTTGAAAAAGTCATAATTCACACCCAACAGTCATTTAGAGTCAAAAGATTAAATGTTAAAATTTCATCCATATTGACCATTTTGGAAACGTTCGACAGGTCCGGAGTCATCGTTTTTCATCAGAAAATGGATTTTTGGGACTGTACCAAAAATGATTTAAAATGTCAAATGGATCGTGCCTCATGTTGAATACCCACTTTTAACCCCTCAGAGTGACCAAAATTGCCCTTTTTACAGAGTTTTTGCTTATTCAAAAGCTTTAATTGTGACCAATTTCAGGCACATAAATGACTTTAAACACACTTATTTTAGTTGAAAAAGTCACAATTCACATCCAACAGTCATTTAGAGTCAAAAGATTACATGTTAAAATTTCATCCATATTGACCATTTTGGAATCGTTCGACAGGTCCGGAGTCATCATTTTTCATCAGAAAATGGATTTTTGGGACTGTACCAAAAATGATTCAAAATGTCAAATGGATCGTGCCTCATGTTGAATAACCACTTTTTAACCCCTCAGAGTGACCAAAATGGCCATTTTTACAGAGTTTTGATTACTCAAAAGCTTCAATTTTGACCAATTTCAGGCACATAAATGACTTTAAACACACTTGATTTAGTTGAAAAAGTCATAATTCACATCCAACAGTCATTTAGAGTCAAAAGATTAAATTTTACAATTTCATCCATATTGACCATTTTGGAAACGTTCGACAGGTCCGGAGTCATCGTTTTTCATCAGAAAATGGATTTTTGGGACTGTACCAAAAATGATTCAAAATGTCAAATGGATCGTGCCTCATGTTGAATAACCACTTTTTAAACCCTCAGAGTGACCAACATTGCCATTTTTACAGAGTTTCGCTTACTCAAAAGCTTCAATTTTGACCAATTTCAGGCACAGAAATGACTTTAAACACACTTATTTTAGTCGAAAAGGTCATAATTCACATCCAACAGTCATTTGGAGTCAAAAGATTAAATGTCAAAATTTCATCCATATTGACCATTTTGGGAACGTTCGACAGGTCCGGAGTCATCGTTTTTCATCAGAAAATGGATTTTTGGGACTGTACCAAAAATGATTCAAAATGTCAATTGGATCCTGCCTCAAGTTGAATAACCACTTTTTAACCCCTCAGAGTGACCAAAATGGCCATTTTTACAGAGTTTTGCTTACTCAAAAGCTTCAATTTTGACCAATTTCAGGCACATAAATGACTTTAAACACACTTATTTTAGTTGAAAAAGTCATAATTCACATCCAACAGTCATTGAGAGTCAAAAGATTAAATGTTAAAATTTCATCCATATTGACCATTTTGGAAACGTTCGACAGGTCGGGAGTCATCGTTTTTCATCAGAAAATTGATTTTTGGGACTGTACCAAAAATGATTCAAAATGTCAAATGGATCGTGCCTCATGTTGAATAACCACTTTTTAACCCCTCAGAGTGACCAACATTGCCATTTTTACAGAGTTTTGCTTACTCAAAAGCTTCAATTTTGACCAATTTCAGGCACATAAATGACTTTAAACACACTTATTTTAGTTGAAAAAGTCATAATTCCCATCCAACAGTCATTTGGAGTCAAAAGATTAAATGTTAAAATTTCATCCATATTGACCATTTTGGAATCGTTCGACAGGTCCGGAGTCATCGTTTTTCATCAGAAAATGGATTTTTGGGACTGTACCAAAAATGATTCAAAATGTCAAATGGATCGTGCCTCATGTTGAATAACCACTTTTTAACCCCTCAGAGTGACCAACATTGCCATTTTTACAGAGTTTCGCTTACTCAAAAGCTTCAATTTTGACCAATTTCAGGCACAGAAATGACTTTAAACACACTTATTTTAGTCGAAAAGGTCATAATTCACATCCAACAGTCATTTGGAGTCAAAAGATTAAATGTCAAAATTTCATCCATATTGACCATTTTGGGAACGTTCGACAGGTCCGGAGTCATCGTTTTTCATCAGAAAATTGATTTTTGGGACTGTACCAAAAATGATTCAAAATGTCAATTGGATCGTGCCTCAAGTTGAATAACCACTTTTTAACCCCTCAGAGTGACCAAAATGGCCATTTTTACAGAGTTTTGCTTACTCAAAAGCTTCAATTTTGACCAATTTCAGGCACATAAATGACTTTAAACACACTTATTTTAGTTGAAAAAGTCATAATTCACATCCAACAGTCATTTAGAGTCAAAAGATTAAATGTTAAAATTTCATCCATATTGACCATTTTGGAAACGTTCGACAGGTCCGGAGTCATCGTTTTTCATCAGAAAATTGATTTTTGGGACTGTACCAAAAATGATTCAAAATGTCAAATGGATCGTGCCTCATGTTGAATAACCACTTTTTAACCCCTCAGAGTGACCAACATTGCCATTTTTACAGAGTTTTGCTTACTCAAAAGCTTCAATTTTGACCAATTTCAGGCACATAAATGACTTTAAACACACTTATTTTAGTTGAAAAAGTCATAATTCCCATCCAACAGTCATTTGGAGTCAAAAGATTAAATGTTAAAATTTCATCCATATTGACCATTTTGGAATCGTTCGACAGGTCCGGAGTCATCGTTTTTCATCAGAAAATGGATTTTTGGGACTGTACCAAAAATGATTCAAAATGTCAATTGGATCGTGCCTCATGTTGAATAACCACTTTTTAACCCCTCAGAGTGACCAAAATGGCCATTTTTACAGAGTTTTGCTTACTCAAAAGCTTTAATTTTGACCAATTTCAGGCGCATAAATGATTTTAAACACACTTATTTTAGTTGAAAAAGTCATAATTCACATCCAACAGTCATTTAGAGTCAAAAGATTACATGTTAAAATTTCATCCATATTGACCATTTTGGAATCGTTCGACAGGTCCGGAGTCATCGTTTTTCATCAGAAAATGGATTTTTGGGACTGTACCAAAAATGATTCAAAATGTCAATTGGATCGTGCCTCATGTTGAATAACCACTTTTTAACCCCTCAGAGTGACCAAAATGGCCATTTTTACAGAGTTTTGCTTACTCAAAAGCTTTAATTTTGACCAATTTCAGGCGCATAAATGATTTTAAACACACTTATTTTAGTTGAAAAAGTCATAATTCACATCCAACAGTCATTTAGAGTCAAAAGATTACATGTTAAAATTTCATCCATATTGACCATTTTGGAATCGTTCGACAGGTCCGGAGTCATCGTTTTTCATCAGAAAATGGATTTTTGGGACTGTACCAAAAATGATTCAAAATGTCAATTGGATCGTGCCTCAAGTTGAATAACCACTTTTTAACCCCTCAGAGTGACCAAAATGGCCATTTTTACAGAGTTTTGCTTACTCAAAAGCTTCAATTTTGACCAATTTCAGGCACATAAATGACTTTAAACACACTTATTTTAGTTGAAAAAGTCATAATTCACATCCAACAGTCATTTAGAGTCAAAAGATTAAATGTTAAAATTTCATCCATATTGACCATTTTGGAAACGTTCGACAGGTCCGGAGTCATCGTTTTTCATCAGAAAATTGATTTTTGGGACTGTACCAAAAATGATTCAAAATGTCAAATGGATCGTGCCTCATGTTGAATAACCACTTTTTAACCCCTCAGAGTGACCAACATTGCCATTTTTACAGAGTTTTGCTTACTCAAAAGCTTCAATTTTGACCAATTTCAGGCACATAAATGACTTTAAACACACTTATTTTAGTTGAAAAAGTCATAATTCCCATCCAACAGTCATTTGGAGTCAAAAGATTAAATGTTAAAATTTCATCCATATTGACCATTTTGGAATCGTTCGACAGGTCCGGAGTCATCGTTTTTCATCAGAAAATTGATTTTTGGGACTGTACCAAAAATGATTCAAAATGTCAATTGGATCGTGCCTCATGTAGAATAACCACTTTTTAAACCCTCAGAGTGACCAAAATGGCCATTTTTACAGAGTTTTGCTTACTCAAAAGCTTTAATTTTGACCAATTTCAGGCGCATAAATGATTTTAAACACACTTATTTTAGTTGAAAAAGTCATAATTCACATCCAACAGTCATTTAGAGTCAAAAGATTACATGTTAAAATGTCATCCATATTGACCATTTTGGAATCGTTCGACAGGTCCGGAGTCATCGTTTTTCATCAGAAAATGGATTTTTGGGACTGTACCAAAAATGATTCAAAATGTCAATTGGATCGTGCCTCATGTTGAATAACCACTTTTTAACCCCTCAGAGTGACCAAAATGGCCATTTTTACAGAGTTTTGCTTACTCAAAAGCTTTAATTTTGACCAATTTCAGGCGCATAAATGATTTTAAACACACTTATTTTAGTTGAAAAAGTCATAATTCACATCCAACAGTCATTTAGAGTCAAAAGATTACATGTTAAAATTTCATCCATATTGACCATTTTGGAATCGTTCGACAGGTCCGGAGTCATCGTTTTTCATCAGAAAATGGATTTTTGGGACTGTACCAAAAATGATTCAAAATGTCAATTGGATCGTGCCTCATTTTGAATAACCACTTTTTAACCCCTCAGAGTGACCAAAATGGCCATTTTTACAGAGTTTTGCTTACTCAAAAGCTTCAATTTTGACCAATTTCAGGCACATAAATGACTTTAAACCCACTTGATTTAGTTGAAAAAGTCATAATTCACACCCAACAGTCATTTAGAGTCAAAAGATTAAATGTTAAAATTTCATCCATATTGACCATTTTGGAAACGTTCGACAGGTCCGGAGTCATCGTTTTCATCAGAAAATGGATTTTTGGGACTGTACCAAAAATGATTTAAAATGTCAAATGGATCGTGCCTCATGTTGAATACCCACTTTTAACCCCTCAGAGTGACCAAAATTGCCCTTTTTACAGAGTTTTTGCTTATTCAAAAGCTTTAAATTGTGACCAATTTCAGGCACATAAATGACTTTAAACACACTTATTTTAGTTGAAAAAGTCACAATTCACATCCAACAGTCATTTAGAGTCAAAAGATTACATGTTAAAATTTCATCCATATTGACCATTTTGGAATCGTTCGACAGGTCCGGAGTCATCATTTTTCATCAGAAAATGGATTTTTGGGACTGTACCAAAAATGATTCAAAATGTCAAATGGATCGTGCCTCATGTTGAATAACCACTTTTTTAACCCCTCAGAGTGACCAAAATGGCCATTTTTACAGAGTTTTGATTACTCAAAAGCTTCAATTTTGACCAATTTCAGGCACATAAATGACTTTAAACACACTTGATTTAGTTGAAAAAAGTCATAATTCACATCCAACAGTCATTTAGAGTCAAAAGATTAAATGTTACAATTTCATCCATATTGACCATTTTGGAAACGTTCGACAGGTCCGGAGTCATCGTTTTTCATCAGAAAATGGATTTTTGGGACTGTACCAAAAATGATTCAAAATGTCAAATGGATCGTGCCTCATGTTGAATAACCACTTTTTAACCCCTCAGAGTGACCAACATTGCCATTTTTTACAGAGTTTCGCTTACTCAAAAGCTTCAATTTTGACCAATTTCAGGCACAGAAATGACTTTAAACACACTTATTTTAGTCGAAAAGGTCATAATTCACATCCAACAGTCATTTGGAGTCAAAAGATTAAATGTCAAAATTTCATCCATATTGACCATTTTGGGAACGTTCGACAGGTCCGGAGTCATCGTTTTTCATCAGAAAATGGATTTTTGGGACTGTACCAAAAATGATTCAAAATGTCAATTGGATCCTGCCTCAAGTTGAATAACCACTTTTTAACCCCTCAGAGTGACCAAAATGGCCATTTTTACAGAGTTTTGCTTACTCAAAAGCTTCAATTTTGACCAATTTCAGGCACATAAATGACTTTAAACACACTTATTTTAGTTGAAAAAGTCATAATTCACATCCAACAGTCATTGAGAGTCAAAAGATTAAATGTTAAAATTTCATCCATATTGACCATTTTGGAAACGTTCGACAGGTCGGGAGTCATCGTTTTTCATCAGAAAATTGATTTTTGGGACTGTACCAAAAATGATTCAAAATGTCAAATGGATCGTGCCTCATGTTGAATAACCACTTTTTAACCCCTCAGAGTGACCAACATTGCCATTTTTACAGAGTTTTGCTTACTCAAAAGCTTCAATTTTGACCAATTTCAGGCACATAAATGACTTTAAACACACTTATTTTAGTTGAAAAAGTCATAATTCCCATCCAACAGTCATTTGGAGTCAAAAGATTAAATGTTAAAATTTCATCCATATTGACCATTTTGGAATCGTTCGACAGGTCCGGAGTCATCGTTTTTCATCAGAAAATGGATTTTTGGGACTGTACCAAAAATGATTCAAAATGTCAAATGGATCGTGCCTCATGTTGAATAACCACTTTTTAACCCCTCAGAGTGACCAACATTGCCATTTTTACAGAGTTTCGCTTACTCAAAAGCTTCAATTTTGACCAATTTCAGGCACAGAAATGACTTTAAACACACTTATTTTAGTCGAAAAGGTCATAATTCACATCCAACAGTCATTTGGAGTCAAAAGATTAAATGTCAAAATTTCATCCATATTGACCATTTTGGGAACGTTCGACAGGTCCGGAGTCATCGTTTTTCATCAGAAAATTGATTTTTGGGACTGTACCAAAAATGATTCAAAATGTCAATTGGATCGTGCCTCAAGTTGAATAACCACTTTTTAACCCCTCAGAGTGACCAAAATGGCCATTTTTACAGAGTTTTGCTTACTCAAAAGCTTCAATTTTGACCAATTTCAGGCACATAAATGACTTTAAACACACTTATTTTAGTTGAAAAAGTCATAATTCACATCCAACAGTCATTTAGAGTCAAAAGATTAAATGTTAAAATTTCATCCATATTGACCATTTTGGAAACGTTCGACAGGTCCGGAGTCATCGTTTTTCATCAGAAAATTGATTTTTGGGACTGTACCAAAAATGATTCAAAATGTCAAATGGATCGTGCCTCATGTTGAATAACCACTTTTTAACCCCTCAGAGTGACCAACATTGCCATTTTTACAGAGTTTTGCTTACTCAAAAGCTTCAATTTTGACCAATTTCAGGCACATAAATGACTTTAAACACACTTATTTTAGTTGAAAAAGTCATAATTCCCATCCAACAGTCATTTGGAGTCAAAAGATTAAATGTTAAAATTTCATCCATATTGACCATTTTGGAATCGTTCGACAGGTCCGGAGTCATCGTTTTTCATCAGAAAATGGATTTTTGGGACTGTACCAAAAATGATTCAAAATGTCAATTGGATCGTGCCTCATGTTGAATAACCACTTTTTAACCCCTCAGAGTGACCAAAATGGCCATTTTTACAGAGTTTTGCTTACTCAAAAGCTTTAATTTTGACCAATTTCAGGCGCATAAATGATTTTAAACACACTTATTTTAGTTGAAAAAGTCATAATTCACATCCAACAGTCATTTAGAGTCAAAAGATTACATGTTAAAATTTCATCCATATTGACCATTTTGGAATCGTTCGACAGGTCCGGAGTCATCGTTTTTCATCAGAAAATGGATTTTTGGGACTGTACCAAAAATGATTCAAAATGTCAATTGGATCGTGCCTCAAGTTGAATAACCACTTTTTAACCCCTCAGAGTGACCAAAATGGCCATTTTTACAGAGTTTTGCTTACTCAAAAGCTTCAATTTTGACCAATTTCAGGCACATAAATGACTTTAAACACACTTATTTTAGTTGAAAAAGTCATAATTCACATCCAACAGTCATTTAGAGTCAAAAGATTAAATGTTAAAATTTCATCCATATTGACCATTTTGGAAACGTTCGACAGGTCCGGAGTCATCGTTTTTCATCAGAAAATTGATTTTTGGGACTGTACCAAAAATGATTCAAAATGTCAAATGGATCGTGCCTCATGTTGAATAACCACTTTTTAACCCCTCAGAGTGACCAACATTGCCATTTTTACAGAGTTTTGCTTACTCAAAAGCTTCAATTTTGACCAATTTCAGGCACATAAATGACTTTAAACACACTTATTTTAGTTGAAAAAGTCATAATTCCCATCCAACAGTCATTTGGAGTCAAAAGATTAAATGTTAAAATTTCATCCATATTGACCATTTTGGAATCGTTCGACAGGTCCGGAGTCATCGTTTTTCATCAGAAAATTGATTTTTGGGACTGTACCAAAAATGATTCAAAATGTCAATTGGATCGTGCCTCATGTAGAATAACCACTTTTTAAACCCTCAGAGTGACCAAAATGGCCATTTTTACAGAGTTTTGCTTACTCAAAAGCTTTAATTTTGACCAATTTCAGGCGCATAAATGATTTTAAACACACTTATTTTAGTTGAAAAAGTCATAATTCACATCCAACAGTCATTTAGAGTCAAAAGATTACATGTTAAAATGTCATCCATATTGACCATTTTGGAATCGTTCGACAGGTCCGGAGTCATCGTTTTTCATCAGAAAATGGATTTTTGGGACTGTACCAAAAATGATTCAAAATGTCAATTGGATCGTGCCTCATGTTGAATAACCACTTTTTAACCCCTCAGAGTGACCAAAATGGCCATTTTTACAGAGTTTTGCTTACTCAAAAGCTTTAATTTTGACCAATTTCAGGCGCATAAATGATTTTAAACACACTTATTTTAGTTGAAAAAGTCATAATTCACATCCAACAGTCATTTAGAGTCAAAAGATTACATGTTAAAATTTCATCCATATTGACCATTTTGGAATCGTTCGACAGGTCCGGAGTCATCGTTTTTCATCAGAAAATGGATTTTTGGGACTGTACCAAAAATGATTCAAAATGTCAATTGGATCGTGCCTCATTTTGAATAACCACTTTTTAACCCCTCAGAGTGACCAAAATGGCCATTTTTACAGAGTTTTGCTTACTCAAAAGCTTCAATTTTGACCAATTTCAGGCACATAAATGACTTTAAACCCACTTGATTTAGTTGTAAAAGTCATAATTCACACCCAACAGTCATTTAGAGTCAAAAGATTAAATGTTAAAATTTCATCCATATTGACCATTTTGGAAACGTTCGACAGGTCCGGAGTCATCGTTTTTCATCAGAAAATGGATTTTTGGGACTGTACCAAAAATGATTTAAAATGTCAAATGGATCGTGCCTCATGTTGAATACCCACTTTTAACCCCTCAGAGTGACCAAAATTGCCCTTTTTACAGAGTTTTTGCTTATTCAAAAGCTTTAATTGTGACCAATTTCAGGCACATAAATGACTTTAAACACACTTATTTTAGTTGAAAAAGTCACAATTCACATCCAACAGTCATTTAGAGTCAAAAGATTACATGTTAAAATTTCATCCATATTGACCATTTTGGAATCGTTCGACAGGTCCGGAGTCATCATTTTTCATCAGAAAATGGATTTTTGGGACTGTACCAAAAATGATTCAAAATGTCAAATGGATCGTGCCTCATGTTGAATAACCACTTTTTAACCCCTCAGAGTGACCAAAATGGCCATTTTTACAGAGTTTTGATTACTCAAAAGCTTCAATTTTGACCAATTTCAGGCACATAAATGACTTTAAACACACTTGATTTAGTTGAAAAAGTCATAATTCACATCCAACAGTCATTTAGAGTCAAAAGATTAAATGTTACAATTTCATCCATATTGACCATTTTGGAAACGTTCGACAGGTCCGGAGTCATCGTTTTTCATCAGAAAATGGATTTTTGGGACTGTACCAAAAATGATTCAAAATGTCAAATGGATCGTGCCTCATGTTGAATAACCACTTTTTAACCCCTCAGAGTGACCAACATTGCCATTTTTACAGAGTTTCGCTTACTCAAAAGCTTCAATTTTGACCAATTTCAGGCACAGAAATGACTTTAAACACACTTATTTTAGTCGAAAAGGTCATAATTCACATCCAACAGTCATTTGGAGTCAAAAGATTAAATGTCAAAATTTCATCCATATTGACCATTTTGGGAACGTTCGACAGGTCCGGAGTCATCGTTTTTCATCAGAAAATGGATTTTTGGGACTGTACCAAAAATGATTCAAAATGTCAATTGGATCCTGCCTCAAGTTGAATAACCACTTTTTAACCCCTCAGAGTGACCAAAATGGCCATTTTTACAGAGTTTTGCTTACTCAAAAGCTTCAATTTTGACCAATTTCAGGCACATAAATGACTTTAAACACACTTATTTTAGTTGAAAAAGTCATAATTCACATCCAACAGTCATTGAGAGTCAAAAGATTAAATGTTAAAATTTCATCCATATTGACCATTTTGGAAACGTTCGACAGGTCGGGAGTCATCGTTTTTCATTAGAAAATTGATTTTTGGGACTGTACCAAAAATGATTCAAAATGTCAAATGGATCGTGCCTCATGTTGAATAACCACTTTTTAACCCCTCAGAGTGACCAACATTGCCATTTTTACAGAGTTTTGCTTACTCAAAAGCTTCAATTTTGACCAATTTCAGGCACATAAATGACTTTAAACACACTTATTTTAGTTGAAAAAGTCATAATTCCCATCCAACAGTCATTTGGAGTCAAAAGATTAAATGTTAAAATTTCATCCATATTGACCATTTTGGAATCGTTCGACAGGTCCGGAGTCATCGTTTTTCATCAGAAAATGGATTTTTGGGACTGTACCAAAAATGATTCAAAATGTCAAATGGATCGTGCCTCATGTTGAATAACCACTTTTTAACCCCTCAGAGTGACCAACATTGCCATTTTTACAGAGTTTCGCTTACTCAAAAGCTTCAATTTTGACCAATTTCAGGCACAGAAATGACTTTAAACACACTTATTTTAGTCGAAAAGGTCATAATTCACATCCAACAGTCATTTGGAGTCAAAAGATTAAATGTCAAAATTTCATCCATATTGACCATTTTGGGAACGTTCGACAGGTCCGGAGTCATCGTTTTTCATCAGAAAATTGATTTTTGGGACTGTACCAAAAATGATTCAAAATGTCAATTGGATCGTGCCTCAAGTTGAATAACCACTTTTTAACCCCTCAGAGTGACCAAAATGGCCATTTTTACAGAGTTTTGCTTACTCAAAAGCTTCAATTTTGACCAATTTCAGGCACATAAATGACTTTAAACACACTTATTTTAGTTGAAAAAGTCATAATTCACATCCAACAGTCATTTAGAGTCAAAAGATTAAATGTTAAAATTTCATCCATATTGACCATTTTGGAAACGTTCGACAGGTCCGGAGTCATCGTTTTTCATCAGAAAATTGATTTTTGGGACTGTACCAAAAATGATTCAAAATGTCAAATGGATCGTGCCTCATGTTGAATAACCACTTTTTAACCCCTCAGAGTGACCAACATTGCCATTTTTACAGAGTTTTGCTTACTCAAAAGCTTCAATTTTGACCAATTTCAGGCACATAAATGACTTTAAACACACTTATTTTAGTTGAAAAAGTCATAATTCCCATCCAACAGTCATTTGGAGTCAAAAGATTAAATGTTAAAATTTCATCCATATTGACCATTTTGGAATCGTTCGACAGGTCCGGAGTCATCGTTTTTCATCAGAAAATGGATTTTTGGGACTGTACCAAAAATGATTCAAAATGTCAATTGGATCGTGCCTCATGTTGAATAACCACTTTTTAACCCCTCAGAGTGACCAAAATGGCCATTTTTACAGAGTTTTGCTTACTCAAAAGCTTTAATTTTGACCAATTTCAGGCGCATAAATGATTTTAAACACACTTATTTTAGTCGAAAAGGTCATAATTCACATCCAACAGTCATTTGGAGTCAAAAGATTAAATGTCAAAATTTCATCCATATTGACCATTTTGGGAACGTTCGACAGGTCCGGAGTCATCGTTTTTCATCAGAAAATGGATTTTTGGGACTGTACCAAAAATGATTCAAAATGTCAATTGGATCCTGCCTCAAGTTGAATAACCACTTTTTAACCCCTCAGAGTGACCAAAATGGCCATTTTTACAGAGTTTTGCTTACTCAAAAGCTTCAATTTTGACCAATTTCAGGCACATAAATGACTTTAAACACACTTATTTTAGTTGAAAAAGTCATAATTCACATCCAACAGTCATTGAGAGTCAAAAGATTAAATGTTAAAATTTCATCCATATTGACCATTTTGGAAACGTTCGACAGGTCGGGAGTCATCGTTTTTCATCAGAAAATTGATTTTTGGGACTGTACCAAAAATGATTCAAAATGTCAAATGGATCGTGCCTCATGTTGAATAACCACTTTTTAACCCCTCAGAGTGACCAACATTGCCATTTTTACAGAGTTTTGCTTACTCAAAAGCTTCAATTTTGACCAATTTCAGGCACATAAATGACTTTAAACACACTTATTTTAGTTGAAAAAGTCATAATTCCCATCCAACAGTCATTTGGAGTCAAAAGATTAAATGTTAAAATTTCATCCATATTGACCATTTTGGAATCGTTCGACAGGTCCGGAGTCATCGTTTTTCATCAGAAAATGGATTTTTGGGACTGTACCAAAAATGATTCAAAATGTCAAATGGATCGTGCCTCATGTTGAATAACCACTTTTTAACCCCTCAGAGTGACCAACATTGCCATTTTTACAGAGTTTCGCTTACTCAAAAGCTTCAATTTTGACCAATTTCAGGCACAGAAATGACTTTAAACACACTTATTTTAGTCGAAAAGGTCATAATTCACATCCAACAGTCATTTGGAGTCAAAAGATTAAATGTCAAAATTTCATCCATATTGACCATTTTGGGAACGTTCGACAGGTCCGGAGTCATCGTTTTTCATCAGAAAATTGATTTTTGGGACTGTACCAAAAATGATTCAAAATGTCAATTGGATCGTGCCTCAAGTTGAATAACCACTTTTTAACCCCTCAGAGTGACCAAAATGGCAATTTTTACAGAGTTTTGCTTACTCAAAAGCTTCAATTTTGACCAATTTCAGGCACATAAATGACTTTAAACACACTTATTTTAGTTGAAAAAGTCATAATTCACATCCAACAGTCATTTAGAGTCAAAAGATTAAATGTTAAAATTTCATCCATATTGACCATTTTGGAAACGTTCGACAGGTCCGGAGTCCTCGTTTTTCATCAGAAAATTGATTTTTGGGACTGTACCAAAAATGATTCAAAATGTCAAATGGATCGTGCCTCATGTTGAATAACCACTTTTTAACCCCTCAGAGTGACCAACATTGCCATTTTTACAGAGTTTTGCTTACTCAAAAGCTTCAATTTTGACCAATTTCAGGCACATAAATGACTTTAAACACACTTATTTTAGTTGAAAAAGTCATAATTCCCATCCAACAGTCATTTGGAGTCAAAAGATTAAATGTTAAAATTTCATCCATATTGACCATTTTGGAATCGTTCGACAGGTCCGGAGTCATCGTTTTTCATCAGAAAATGGATTTTTGGGACTGTACCAAAAATGATTCAAAATGTCAATTGGATCGTGCCTCATGTTGAATAACCACTTTTTAACCCCTCAGAGTGACCAAAATGGCCATTTTTACAGAGTTTTGCTTACTCAAAAGCTTTAATTTTGACCAATTTCAGGCGCATAAATGATTTTAAACACACTTATTTTAGTTGAAAAAGTCATAATTCACATCCAACAGTCATTTAGAGTCAAAAGATTACATGTTAAAATTTCATCCATATTGACCATTTTGGAATCGTTCGACAGGTCCGGAGTCATCGTTTTTCATCAGAAAATGGATTTTTGGGACTGTACCAAAAATGATTCAAAATGTCAATTGGATCGTGCCTCATGTTGAATAACCACTTTTTAACCCCTCAGAGTGACCAAAATGGCCATTTTTACAGAGTTTTGCTTACTCAAAAGCTTTAATTTTGACCAATTTCAGGCGCATAAATGATTTTAAACACACTTATTTTAGTTGAAAAAGTCATAATTCACATCCAACAGTCATTTAGAGTCAAAAGATTACATGTTAAAATTTCATCCATATTGACCATTTTGGAATCGTTCGACAGGTCCGGAGTCATCGTTTTTCATCAGAAAATGGATTTTTGGGACTGTACCAAAAATGATTCAAAATGTCAATTGGATCGTGCCTCATGTTGAATAACCACTTTTTAACCCCTCAGAGTGACCAAAATGGCCATTTTTACAGAGTTTTGCTTACTCAAAAGCTTCAATTTTGACCAATTTCAGGCACATAAATGACTTTAAACACACTTGATTTAGTTGAAAAAGTCATAATTCACATCCAACAGTCATTTAGAGTCAAAAGATTAAATGTTAAAATTTCATCCATAGTGACCATTTTGGAAACGTTCGACAGGTCCGGAGTCATCGTTTTTCATCAGAAAATTGATTTTTGGGACTGTACCAAAAATGATTCAAAATGTCAAATGGATCGTGCCTCATGTAGAATAACCACTTTTTAACCCCTCAGAGTGACCAACATTGCCATTTTTACAGAGTTTCGCTTACTCAAAAGCTTCAATTTTGACCAATTTCAGGCACAGAAATGACTTTAAACACACTTATTTTAGTCGAAAAGGTCATAATTCACATCCAACAGTCATTTGGAGTCAAAAGATTAAATGTTAAAATTTCATCCATATTGACCATTTTGGGAACGTTCGACAGGTCCGGAGTCATCGTTTTTCATCAGAAAATGGATTTTTGGGACTGTACCAAAAATGATTCAAAATGTCAATTGGATCGTGCCTCATGTTGAATAACCACTTTTTAACCCCTCAGAGTGACCAAAATGGCCATTTTTACAGAGTTTTGCTTACTCAAAAGCTTTAATTTTGACCAATTTCAGGCGCATAAATGATTTTAAACACACTTATTTTAGTTGAAAAAGTCATAATTCACATCCAACAGTCATTTAGAGTCAAAAGATTACATGTTAAAATTTCATCCATATTGACCATTTTGGAATCGTTCGACAGGTCCGGAGTCATCGTTTTTCATCAGAAAATGGATTTTTGGGACTGTACCAAAAATGAT
Organism: Lissotriton vulgaris; assembly: GCF_964263255.1. NCBI lineage: Eukaryota > Metazoa > Chordata > Amphibia > Caudata > Salamandridae > Lissotriton > Lissotriton vulgaris. Next base: position 124,167 of record NW_028250685.1, read on the forward strand.
TCAAAATGTCAATTGGATCGTGCCTCATGTTGAATAACCACTTTTTAACCCCTCAGAGTGACCAAAATGGCCATTTTTACAGAGTTTTGCTTACTCAAAAGCTTTAATTTTGACCAATTTCAGGCGCATAAATGATTTTAAACACACTTATTTTAGTTGAAAAAGTCATAATTCACATCCAACAGTCATTTAGAGTCAAAAGATTACATGTTAAAATTTCATCCATATTGACCATTTTGGAATCGTTCGACAGGTCCGGAGTCATCGTTTTTCATCAGAAAATGGATTTTTGGGACTGTACCAAAAATGATTCAAAATGTCAATTGGATCGTGCCTCATGTTGAATAACCACTTTTTAACCCCTCAGAGTGACCAAAATGGCCATTTTTACAGAGTTTGCTTACTCAAAAGCTTCAATTTTGACCAATTTCAGGCACATAAATGACTTTAAACACACTTGATTTAGTTGAAAAAGTCATAATTCACATCCAACAGTCATTTAGAGTCAAAAGATTAAATGTTAAAATTTCATCCATAGTGACCATTTTGGAAACGTTCGACAGGTCCGGAGTCATCGTTTTTCATCAGAAAATTGATTTTTGGGACTGTACCAAAAATGATTCAAAATGTCAAATGGATCGTGCCTCATGTAGAATAACCACTTTTTAACCCCTCAGAGTGACCAACATTGCCATTTTTACAGAGTTTCGCTTACTCAAAAGCTTCAATTTTGACCAATTTCAGGCACAGAAATGACTTTAAACACACTTATTTTAGTCGAAAAGGTCATAATTCACATCCAACAGTCATTGGAGTCAAAAGATTAAATGTTAAAATTTCATCCATATTGACCATTTTGGGAACGTTCGACAGGTCCGGAGTCATCGTTTTTCATCAGAAAATGGATTTTTGGGACTGTACCAAAAATGATTCAAAATGTCAATTGGATCGTGCCTCATGTTGAATAACCACTTTTTAACCCCTCAGAGTGACCAAAGTGGCCATTTTTACAGAGTTTTGCTTACTCAAAAGCTTCAATTTTGACCAATTTCAGGCACATAAATGACTTTAAACACACTTATTTTAGTCGAAAAGGTCATAATTCACATCCAACAGTCATTTAGAGTCAAAAGATTAAATGTTAAAATTTCATCCATATTGACCATTTTGGAAACGTTCGACAGGTCCGGAGTCATCGTTTTTCATCAGAAAATTGATTTTTGGGACTGTACCAAAAATGATTCAAAATGTCAAATGGATCGTGCCTCATGTTGAATACCCACTTTTTAACCCCTCAGAGTGACCAACATTGCCATTTTTACAGAGTTTTGCTTACTCAAAAGCTTCAATTTTGACCAATTTCAGGCACATAAATGACTTTAAACACACTTGATTTAGTTGAAAAAGTCATAATTCACATCCAACAGTCATTTAGAGTCAAAAGATTAAATGTTAAAATTTCAATCATATTGACCATTTTGGAAACGTTCGACAGGTCCGGAGTCATCGTTTTTCATCAGAAAATGGATTTTTGGGACTGTACCAAAAATGATTCAAAATGTCAAATGGATCGTGCCTCATGTTGAATACCCACTTTTAACCCCTCAGAGTGACCAAAATTGCCATTTTTACAGAGTTTTTGCTTATTCAAAAGCTTTAATTGTGACCAATTTCAGGCACATAAATGACTTTAAACACACTTATTTTAGTTGAAAAAGTCACAATTCACATCCAACAGTCATTTAGAGTCAAAAGATTACATGTTAAAATTTCATCCATATTGACCATTTTGGAATCGTTCGACAGGTCCGGAGTCATCATTTTTCATCAGAAAATGGATTTTTGGGACTGTACCAAAAATGATTCAAAATGTCAAATGGATCGTGCCTCATGTTGAATAACCACTTTTTAACCCCTCAGAGTGACCAAAATGGCCATTTTTACAGAGTTTTGCTTACTCAAAAGCTTCAAATTTGACCAATTTCAGGCACATAAATGACTTTAAACACACTTGATTTAGTTGAAAAAGTCATAATTCACATCCAACAGTCATTTAGAGTCAAAAGATTAAATGTTAAAATTTCATCCATATTGACCATTTTGGAAACGTTCGACAGGTCCGGAGTCATCGTTTTTCATCAGAAAATGGATTTTTGGGACTGTACCAAAAATGATTCAAAATGTCAATTGGATCGTGCCTCATGTTGAATAACCACTTTTTAACCCCTCAGAGTGACCAAAATGGCCATTTTTACAGAGTTTTGCTTACTCAAAAGCTTCAATTTTGACCAATTTCAGGCACATAAATGACTTTAAACACACTTGATTTAGTTGAAAAAGTCATAATTCACATCCAACAGTCATTTAGAGTCAAAAGATTAAATGTTACAATTTCATCCATATTGACCATTTTGGAAACGTTCGACAGGTCCGGAGTCATCGTTTTTCATCAGAAAATGGATTTTTGGGACTGTACCAAAAATGATTCAAAATGTCAAATGGATCGTGCCTCATGTTGAATAACCACTTTTTAACCCCTCAGAGTGACCAACATTGCCATTTTTACAGAGTTTCGCTTACTCAAAAGCTTCAATTTTGACCAATTTCAGGCACAGAAATGACTTTAAACACACTTATTTTAGTCGAAAAGGTCATAATTCACATCCAAAAGTCATTTGGAGTCAAAAGATTAAATGTCAAAATTTCATCCATATTGACCATTTTGGGAACGTTCGACAGGTCCGGAGTCATCGTTTTTCATCAGAAAATGGATTTTTGGGACTGTACCAAAAATGATTCAAAATGTCAATTGGATCCTGCCTCAAGTTGAATAACCACTTTTTAACCCCTCAGAGTGACCAAAATGGCCATTTTTACAGAGTTTTGCTTACTCAAAAGCTTCAATTTTGACCAATTTCAGGCACATAAATGACTTTAAACACACTTATTTTAGTTGAAAAAGTCATAATTCCCATCCAACAGTCATTTGGAGTCAAAAGATTAAATGTTAAAATTTCATCCATATTGACCATTTTGGAATCGTTCGACAGGTCCGGAGTCATCGTTTTTCATCAGAAAATGGATTTTTGGGACTGTACCAAAAATGATTCAAAATGTCAATTGGATCGTGCCTCATGTTGAATAACCACTTTTTAACCCCTCAGAGTGACCAAAATTGCCATTTTTACAGAGTTTTTGCTTATTCAAAAGCTTTAATTTTGACCAATTTCAGGCACATAAATGACATTAAACACTCTTATTTTAGTTGAAAAAGTCATAATTCCCATCCAACAGTCATTTGGAGTCAAAAGATTAAATGTTAAAATTTCATCCATATTGACCATTTTGGGAACGTTCGACAGGTCCGGAGTCATCGTTTTTCATCAGAAAATGGATTTTGGGACTGTACCAAAAATGATTCAAAATGTCAAATGGATCGTGCCTCATGTTGAATAACCACTTTTTAACCCCTCAGAGTGACCAAAATTGCCATTTTTACAGAGTTTTTGCTTATTCAAAAGCTTTAATTTTGACCAATTTCAGGCACAAAAATGACTTTAAACACACTTATTTTAGTTGAAAAAGTCATAATTCACATCCAACAGTCATTTAGAGTCAAAAGATTACATGTTAAAATTTCATCCATATTGACCATTTTGGAATCGTTCGACAGGTCCGGAGTCATCGTTTTTCATCAGAAAATGGATTTTTGGGACTGTACCAAAAATGATTCAAAATGTCAATTGGATCGTGCCTCATGTTGAATAACCACTTTTTAACCCCTCAGAGTGACCAAAATGGCCATTTTTACAGAGTTTTGCTTACTCAAAAGCTTCAATTTTGACCAATTTCAGGCACATAAATGACTTTAAACACACTTGATTTAGTTGAAAAAGTCATAATTCACATCCAACAGTCATTTAGAGTCAAAAGATTAAATGTTAAAATTTCATCCATAGTGACCATTTTGGAAACGTTCGACAGGTCCGGAGTCATCGTTTTTCATCAGAAAATTGATTTTTGGGACTGTACCAAAAATGATTCAAAATGTCAAATGGATCGTGCCTCATGTTGAATACCCACTTTTAACCCCTCAGAGTGACCAAAATTGCCATTTTTACAGAGTTTTTGCTTATTCAAAAGCTTTAATTGTGACCAATTTCAGGCACATAAATGACTTTAAACACACTTATTTTAGTTGAAAAAGTCACAATTCACATCCAACAGTCATTTAGAGTCAAAAGATTACATGTTAAAATTTCATCCATATTGACCATTTTGGAATCGTTCGACAGGTCCGGAGTCATCATTTTTCATCAGAAAATGGATTTTTGGGACTGTACCAAAAATGATTCAAAATGTCAAATGGATCGTGCCTCATGTTGAATAACCACTTTTTAACCCCTCAGAGTGACCAAAATGGCCATTTTTACAGAGTTTTGCTTACTCAAAAGCTTCAATTTTGACCAATTTCAGGCACATAAATGACTTTAAACACACTTGATTTAGTTGAAAAAGTCATAATTCACATCCAACAGTCATTTAGAGTCAAAAGATTAAATGTTAAAATTTCATCCATATTGACCATTTTGGAAACGTTCGACAGGTCCGGAGTCATCGTTTTTCATCAGAAAATGGATTTTTGGGACTGTACCAAAAATGATTCAAAATGTCAAATGGATCGTGCCTCATGTAGAATAACCACTTTTTAACCCCTCAGAGTGACCAACATTGCCATTTTTACAGAGTTTCGCTTACTCAAAAGCTTCAATTTTGACCAATTTCAGGCACAGAAATGACTTTAAACACACTTATTTTAGTCGAAAAGGTCATAATTCACATCCAACAGTCATTTGGAGTCAAAAGATTAAATGTTAAAATTTCATCCATATTGACCATTTTGGGAACGTTCGACAGGTCCGGAGTCATCGTTTTTCATCAGAAAATGGATTTTTGGGACTGTACCAAAAATGATTCAAAATGTCAATTGGATCGTGCCTCATGTTGAATAACCACTTTTTAACCCCTCAGAGTGACCAAAATGGCCATTTTTACAGAGTTTTGCTTACTCAAAAGCTTCAATTTTGACCAATTTCAGGCACATAAATGACTTTAAACACACTTATTTTAGTTGAAAAAGTCATAATTCACATCCAACAGTCATTTAGAGTCAAAAGATTAAATGTTAAAATTTCATCCATATTGACCATTTTGGAAACGTTCGACAGGTCCGGAGTCATCGTTTTTCATCAGAAAATTGATTTTTGGGACTGTACCAAAAATGATTCAAAATGTCAAATGGATCGTGCCTCATGTTGAATACCCACTTTTTAACCCCTCAGAGTGACCAACATTGCCATTTTTACAGAGTTTTGCTTACTCAAAAGCTTCAATTTTGACCAATTTCAGGCACATAAATGACTTTAAACACACTTGATTTAGTTGAAAAAGTCATAATTCACATCCAACAGTCATTTAGAGTCAAAAGATTAAATGTTAAAATTTCATCCATATTGACCATTTTGGAAACGTTCGACAGGTCCGGAGTCATCGTTTTTCATCAGAAAATGGATTTTTGGGACTGTACCAAAAATGATTCAAAATGTCAAATTGATCGTGCCTCATGTTGAATACCCACTTTTAACCCCTCAGAGTGACCAAAATTGCCATTTTTACAGAGTTTTTGCTTATTCAAAAGCTTTAATTGTGACCAATTTCAGGCACATAAATGACTTTAAACACACTTATTTTAGTTGAAAAAGTCACAATTCACATCCAACAGTCATTTAGAGTCAAAAGATTACATGTTAAAATTTCATCCATATTGACCATTTTGGAATCGTTCGACAGGTCCGGAGTCATCATTTTTCATCAGAAAATGGATTTTTGGGACTGTACCAAAAATGATTCAAAATGTCAAATGGATCGTGCCTCATGTTGAATAACCACTTTTTAACCCCTCAGAGTGACCAAAATGGCCATTTTTACAGAGTTTTGCTTACTCAAAAGCTTCAAATTTGACCAATTTCAGGCACATAAATGACTTTAAACACACTTGATTTAGTTGAAAAAGTCATAATTCACATCCAACAGTCATTTAGAGTCAAAAGATTAAATGTTAAAATTTCATCCATATTGACCATTTTGGAAACGTTCGACAGGTCCGGAGTCATCGTTTTTCATCAGAAAATGGATTTTTGGGACTGTACCAAAAATGATTCAAAATGTCAATTGGATCGTGCCTCATGTTGAATAACCACTTTTTAACCCCTCAGAGTGACCAAAATGGCCATTTTTACAGAGTTTTGCTTACTCAAAAGCTTCAATTTTGACCAATTTCAGGCACATAAATGACTTTAAACACACTTGATTTAGTTGAAAAAGTCATAATTCACATCCAACAGTCATTTAGAGTCAAAAGATTAAATGTTACAATTTCATCCATATTGACCATTTTGGAAACGTTCGACAGGTCCGGAGTCATCGTTTTTCATCAGAAAATGGATTTTTGGGACTGTACCAAAAATGATTCAAAATGTCAAATGGATCGTGCCTCATGTTGAATAACCACTTTTTAACCCCTCAGAGTGACCAACATTGCCATTTTTACAGAGTTTCGCTTACTCAAAAGCTTCAATTTTGACCAATTTCAGGCACAGAAATGACTTTAAACACACTTATTTTAGTCGAAAAGGTCATAATTCACATCCAACAGTCATTTGGAGTCAAAAGATTAAATGTCAAAATTTCATCCATATTGACCATTTTGGGAACGTTCGACAGGTCCGGAGTCATCGTTTTTCATCAGAAAATGGATTTTTGGGACTGTACCAAAAATGATTCAAAATGTCAATTGGATCCTGCCTCAAGTTGAATAACCACTTTTTAACCCCTCAGAGTGACCAAAATGGCCATTTTTACAGAGTTTTGCTTACTCAAAAGCTTCAATTTTGACCAATTTCAGGCACATAAATGACTTTAAACACACTTATTTTAGTTGAAAAAGTCATAATTCACATCCAACAGTCATTGAGAGTCAAAAGATTAAATGTTAAAATTTCATCCATATTGACCATTTTGGAAACGTTCGACAGGTCGGGAGTCATCGTTTTTCATCAGAAAATTGATTTTTGGGACTGTACCAAAAATGATTCAAAATGTCAAATGGATCGTGCCTCATGTTGAATAACCACTTTTTAACCCCTCAGAGTGACCAACATTGCCATTTTTACAGAGTTTTGCTTACTCAAAAGCTTCAATTTTGACCAATTTCAGGCACATAAATGACTTTAAACACACTTATTTTAGTTGAAAAAGTCATAATTCCCATCCAACAGTAATTTGGAGTCAAAAGATTAAATGTTAAAATTTCATCCATATTGACCATTTTGGAATCGTTCGACAGGTCCGGAGTCATCGTTTTTCATCAGAAAATGGATTTTTGGGACTGTACCAAAAATGATTCAAAATGTCAATTGGATCGTGCCTCATGTTGAATAACCACTTTTTAACCCCTCAGAGTGACCAAAATTGCCATTTTTACAGAGTTTTTGCTTATTCAAAAGCTTTAATTTTGACCAATTTCAGGCACATAAATGACATTAAACACTCTTATTTTAGTTGAAAAAGTCATAATTCCCATCCAACAGTCATTTGGAGTCAAAAGATTAAATGTTAAAATTTCATCCATATTGACCATTTTGGGAACGTTCGACAGGTCCGGAGTCATCGTTTTTCATCAGAAAATGGATTTTGGGACTGTACCAAAAATGATTCAAAATGTCAAATGGATCGTGCCTCATGTTGAATAACCACTTTTTAACCCCTCAGAGTGACCAAAATTGCCATTTTTACAGAGTTTTTGCTTATTCAAAAGCTTTAATTTTGACCAATTTCAGGCACATAAATGACTTTAAACACACTTATTTTAGTTGAAAAAGTCATTATTCACATCCAACAGTCATTTAGAGTCAAAAGATTAAATGTTAAAATTTCATCCATATTGACCATTTTGGGAATGTTCGACAGGTCCGGAGTCATCGTTTTTCATCAGAAAATGGATTTTTGGGACTGTACCAAAAATGATTCAAAATGTCAAATGGATCGTGCCTCATGTTGAATAACCACTTTTTAACCCCTCAGAGTGACCAAAATGGCCATTTTTACAGCGTTTTGCTTACTCAAAAGCTTCAATTTTGACCAATTTCAGGCACATAAATGACTTTAAACACACTTATTTTAGTTGAAAAAGTCATAATTCCCATCCAACAGTCATTTGGAGTCAAAAGATTAAATGTTAAAATTTCATCCATATTGACCATTTTGGGAACGTTCGACAGGTCCGGAGTCATCGTTTTTCATCAGAAAATGGATTTTTGGGACTGTACCAAAAATGATTCAAAATGTCAAATGGATCGTGCCTCATGTTGAATAACCACTTTTTAACCCCTCAGAGTGACCAAAATTGCCATTTTTACAGAGTTTTTGCTTATTCAAAAGCTTTAATTTTGACCAATTTCAGGCACATAAATGACTTTAAACACACTTATTTTAGTTGAAAAAGTCATAATTCACATCCAACAGTCATTTAGAGTCAAAAGATTAAATGTTACAATTTCATCCATATTGACCATTTTGGAAACGTTCGACAGGTCCGGAGTCATCGTTTTTCATCAGAAAATTGATTTTTGGGACTGTACCAAAAATGATTCAAAATGTCAAATGGATCGTGCCTCATGTTGAATAACCACTTTTTAACCCCTCAGAGTGACCAACATTGCCATTTTTACAGAGTTTCGCTTACTCAAAAGCTTCAATTTTGACCAATTTCAGGCACAGAAATGACTTTAAACACACTTATTTTAGTCGAAAAGGTCATAATTCACATCCAACAGTCATTTGGAGTCAAAAGATTAAATGTCAAAATTTCATCCATATTGACCATTTTGGGAACGTTCGACAGGTCCGGAGTCATCGTTTTTCATCAGAAAATTGATTTTTGGGACTGTACCAAAAATGATTCAAAATGTCAATTGGATCGTGCCTCAAGTTGAATAACCACTTTTTAACCCCTCAGAGTGACCAAAATGGCCATTTTTACAGAGTTTTGCTTATTCAAAAGCTTTAATTTTGACCAATTTCAGGCACATAAATGACTTTAAACACACTTATTTTAGTTGAAAAAGTCATAATTCACATTCAACAGTCATTTAGAGTCTAAAGATTAAATGTTAAAATTTCATCCATATTGACCATTTTGGGAACGTTCGACAGGTCCGGAGTCATCGTTTTTCATCAGAAAATGGATTTTTGGGACTGTACCAAAAATGATTCAAAATGTCAAATGGATCGTGCCTCATGTTGAATAACCACTTTTTAACCCCTCAGAGTGACCAACATTGCCATTTTTACAGAGTTTCGCTTACTCAAAAGCTTCAATTTTGACCAATTTCAGGCACAGAAATGACTTTAAACACACTATTTTAGTCGAAAAGGTCATAATTCACATCCAACAGTCATTTGGAGTCAAAAGATTAAATGTCAAAATTTCATCCATATTGACCATTTTGGGAACGTTCGACAGGTCCGGAGTCATCGTTTTTCATCAGAAAATTGATTTTTGGGACTGTACCAAAAATGATTCAAAATGTCAATTGGATCGTGCCTCAAGTTGAATAACCACTTTTTAACCCCTCAGAGTGACCAACATTGCCATTTTTACAGAGTTTTGCTTACTCAAAAGCTTCAATTTTGACCAATTTCAGGCACATAAATGACTTTAAACACACTTATTTTAGTTGAAAAAGTCATAATTCCCATCCAACAGTCATTTGGAGTCAAAAGATTAAATGTTAAAATTTCATCCATATTGACCATTTTGGAATCGTTCGACAGGTCCGGAGTCATCGTTTTTCATCAGAAAATGGATTTTTGGGACTGTACCAAAAATGATTCAAAATGTCAATTGGATCGTGCCTCATGTTGAATAACCACTTTTTAACCCCTCAGAGTGACCAAAATGGCCATTTTTACAGAGTTTTGCTTACTCAAAAGCTTTAATTTTGACCAATTTCAGGCGCATAAATGATTTTAAACACACTTATTTTAGTTGAAAAAGTCATAATTCACATCCAACAGTCATTTAGAGTCAAAAGATTACATGTTAAAATTTCATCCATATTGACCATTTTGGAATCGTTCGACAGGTCCGGAGTCATCGTTTTTCATCAGAAAATGGATTTTTGGGACTGTACCAAAAATGATTCAAAATGTCAATTGGATCGTGCCTCATGTTGAATAACCACTTTTTAACCCCTCAGAGTGACCAAAATGGCCATTTTTACAGAGTTTTTCTTACTCAAAAGCTTCAATTTTGACCAATTTCAGGCACATAAATGACTTTAAACACACTTGATTTAGTTGAAAAAGTCATAATTCACATCCAACAGTCATTTAGAGTCAAAAGATTAAATGTTAAAATTTCATCCATAGTGACCATTTTGGAAACGTTCGACAGGTCCGGAGTCATCGTTTTTCATCAGAAAATGGATTTTTGGGACTGTACCAAAAATGATTCAAAATGTCAAATGGATCGTGCCTCATGTTGAATACCCACTTTTAACCCCTCAGAGTGACCAAAATTGCCATTTTTACAGAGTTTTTGCTTATTCAAAAGCTTTAATTGTGACCAATTTCAGGCACATAAATGACTTTAAACACACTTATTTTAGTTGAAAAAGTCACAATTCACATCCAACAGTCATTTAGAGTCAAAAGATTACATGTTAAAATTTCATCCATATTGACCATTTTGGAATCGTTCGACAGGTCCGGAGTCATCATTTTTCATCAGAAAATTGATTTTTGGGACTGTTCCAAAAATGATTCAAAATGTCAAATGGATCGTGCCTCATGTTGAATAACCACTTTTTAACCCCTCAGAGTGACCAAAATGGCCATTTTTACAGAGTTTTGCTTACTAAAAAGCTTCAATTTTGACCAATTTCAGGCACATAAATGACTTTAAACACACTTGATTTAGTTGAAAAAGTCATAATTCACATCCAACAGTCATTTAGAGTCAAAAGATTAAATGTTAAAATTTCATCCATATTGACCATTTTGGAAACGTTCGACAGGTCCGGAGTCATCGTTTTTCATCAGAAAATGGATTTTTGGGACTGTACCAAAAATGATTCAAAATGTCAAATGGATCGTGCCTCATGTAGAATAACCACTTTTTAACCCCTCAGAGTGACCAACATTGCCATTTTTACAGAGTTTCGCTTACTCAAAAGCTTCAATTTTGACCAATTTCAGGCACAGAAATGACTTTAAACACACTTATTTTAGTCGAAAAGGTCATAATTCACATCCAACAGTCATTTGGAGTCAAAAGATTAAATGTTAAAATTTCATCCATATTGACCATTTTGGGAACGTTCGACAGGTCCGGAGTCATCGTTTTTCATCAGAAAATGGATTTTTGGGACTGTACCAAAAATGATTCAAAATGTCAATTGGATCGTGCCTCATGTTGAATAACCACTTTTTAACCCCTCAGAGTGACCAAAATGGCCATTTTTACAGAGTTTTGCTTACTCAAAAGCTTCAATTTTGACCAATTTCAGGCACATAAATGACTTTAAACACACTTATTTTAGTTGAAAAAGTCATAATTCACATCCAACAGTCATTTAGAGTCAAAAGATTAAATGTTAAAATTTCATCCATATTGACCATTTTGGAAACGTTCGACAGGTCCGGAGTCATCGTTTTTCATCAGAAAATTGATTTTTGGGACTGTACCAAAAATGATTCAAAATGTCAAATGGATCGTGCCTCATGTTGAATACCCACTTTTTAACCCCTCAGAGTGACCAACATTGCCATTTTTACAGAGTTTTGCTTACTCAAAAGCTTCAATTTTGACCAATTTCAGGCACATAAATGACTTTAAACACACTTATTTTAGTTGAAAAAGTCATAATTCCCATCCAACAGTCATTTGGAGTCAAAAGATTAAATGTTAAAATTTCATCCATATTGACCATTTTGGGAACGTTCGACAGGTCCGGAGTCATCGTTTTTCATCAGAAAATGGATTTTTGGGACTGTACCAAAAATGATTCAAAATGTCAAATGGATCGTGCCTCATGTTGAATAACCACTTTTTAACCCCTCAGATTGACCAAAATTGCCATTTTTACAGAGTTTTTGCTTATTCAAAAGCTTTAATTTTGACCAATTTCAGGCACATAAATGACTTTAACCCCTTCGAGTCTGATGACGAGCTGGGCTCGTCATGGTGTAGCCTCCTCGCACACTGATGACGAGCCCAGCTCGTCATGAACAATGGGTTTTTTAAAAAGTCAGCATACCAGCACAATAAGAGCAGCGCGCATGTGGTTAAACACACTTATTTTAGTTGAAAAAGTCATAATTCACATCCAACAGTCATTTAGAGTCAAAAGATTAAATGTTAAAATTTCATCCATATTGACCATTTTGGAATCATTCGACAGGTCCGGAGTCATCGTTTTTCATCAGAAAATGGATTTTTGGGACTGTACCAAAAATGATTCAAAATGTCAATTGGATCGTGCCTCATGTTGAATAACCACTTTTTAACCCCTCAGAGTGACCAAAATGGCCATTTTTACAGAGTTTTGCTTACTCAAAAGCTTTAATTTTGACCAATTTCAGGCGCATAAATGATTTTAAACACACTTATTTTAGTTGAAAAAGTCATAATTCACATCCAACAGTCATTTAGAGTCAAAAGATTACATGTTAAAATTTCATCCATATTGACCATTTTGGAATCGTTCGACAGGTCCGGAGTCATCGTTTTTCATCAGAAAATGGATTTTTGGGACTGTACCAAAAATGATTCAAAATGTCAATTGGATCGTGCCTCATGTTGAATAACCACTTTTTAACCCCTCAGAGTGACCAAAATGGCAATTTTTACAGAGTTTTGCTTACTCAAAAGCTTCAATTTTGACCAATTTCAGGCACATAAATGACTTTAAACACACTTGATTTAGTTGAAAAAGTCATAATTCACATCCAACAGTCATTTGGAGTCAAAAGATTAAATGTTAAAATTTCATCCATATTGACCATTTTGGGAACGTTCGACAGGTCCGGAGTCATCGTTTTTCATCAGAAAATGGATTTTTGGGACTGTACCAAAAATGATTCAAAATGTCAATTGGATCGTGCCTCATGTTGAATAACCACTTTTTTAACCCCTCAGAGTGACCAACATTGCCATTTTTACAGAGTTTTGCTTACTCAAAAGCTTCAATTTTGACCAATTTCAGGCACATAAATGACTTTAAACACACTTATTTTAGTTGAAAAAGTCATAATTCCCATCCAACAGTCATTTGGAGTCAAAAGATTAAATGTTAAAATTTCATCCATATTGACCATTTTGGGAACGTTCGACAGGTCCGGAGTCATCGTTTTTCATCAGAAAATGGATTTTTGGGACTTACCAAAAATGATTCAAAATGTCAATTGGATCGTGCCTCATGTTGAATAACCACTTTTTAACCCCTCAGAGTGACCAAAATGGCCATTTTTACAGAGTTTCGCTTACTCAAAAGCTTCAATTTTGACCAATTTCAGGCACATAAATGACTTAAAACACACTTATTTTAGTTGAAAAAGTCATAATTCACATCCAACAGTCATTTAGAGTCAAAAGATTAAATGTTAAAATTTCATCCATATTGACCATTTTGGAATCGTTCGACAGGTCCGGAGTCATCGTTTTTCATCAGAAAATGGATTTTTGGGACTGTACCAAAAATGATTCAAAATGTCAATTGGATCGTGCCTCATGTTGAATAACCACTTTTTAACCCCTCAGAGTGACCAAAATGGCCATTTTTACAGAGTTTTGCTTACTCAAAAGCTTTAATTTTGACCAATTTCAGGCGCATAAATGATTTTAAACACACTTATTTTATTTGAAAAAGTCATAATTCACATCCAACAGTCATTTAGGGTCAAAAGATTACATGTTAAAATTTCATCCATATTGACCATTTTGGAATCGTTCGACAGGTCCGGAGTCATCGTTTTTCATCAGAAAATGGAGTTTTTGGGACTGTACCAAAAATGATTCAAAATGTCAATTGGATCGTGCCTCATGTTGAATAACCACTTTTTAACCCCTCAGAGTGACCAAAATGGCCATTTTTACAGAGTTTTGCTTACTCAAAAGCTTTAATTTTGACCAATTTCAGGCGCATAAATGATTTTAAACACACTTATTTTAGTTGAAAAAGTCATAATTCACATCCAACAGTCATTTAGAGTCAAAAGATTACATGTTAAAATTTCATCCATATTGACCATTTTGGAATCGTTCGACAGGTCCGGAGTCATCGTTTTTCATCAGAAAATGGATTTTTGGGACTGTACCAAAAATGATTCAAAATGTCAATTGGATCGTGCCTCATGTTGAATAACCACTTTTTAACCCCTCAGAGTGACCAAAATGGCCATTTTTACAGAGTTTTTCTTACTCAAAAGCTTCAATTTTGACCAATTTCAGGCACATAAATGACTTTAAACACACTTGATTTAGTTGAAAAAGTCATAATTCACATCCAACAGTCATTTAGAGTCAAAAGATTAAATGTTAAAATTTCATCCATAGTGACCATTTTGGAAACGTTCGACAGGTCCGGAGTCATCGTTTTTCATCAGAAAATGGATTTTTGGGACTGTACCAAAAATGATTCAAAATGTCAAATGGATCGTGCCTCATGTTGAATACCCACTTTTAACCCCTCAGAGTGACCAAAATTGCCATTTTTACAGAGTTTTTGCTTATTCAAAAGCTTTAATTGTGACCAATTTCAGGCACATAAATGACTTTAAACACACTTATTTTAGTTGAAAAAGTCACAATTCACATCCAACAGTCATTTAGAGTCAAAAGATTACATGTTAAAATTTCATCCATATTGACCATTTTGGAATCGTTCGACAGGTCCGGAGTCATCATTTTTCATCAGAAAATTGATTTTTGGGACTGTTCCAAAAATGATTCAAAATGTCAAATGGATCGTGCCTCATGTTGAATAACCACTTTTTAACCCCTCAGAGTGACCAAAATGGCCATTTTTACAGAGTTTTGCTTACTAAAAAGCTTCAATTTTGACCAATTTCAGGCACATAAATGACTTTAAACACACTTGATTTAGTTGAAAAAGTCATAATTCACATCCAACAGTCATTTAGAGTCAAAAGATTAAATGTTAAAATTTCATCCATATTGACCATTTTGGAAACGTTCGACAGGTCCGGAGTCATCGTTTTTCATCAGAAAATGGATTTTTGGGACTGTACCAAAAATGATTCAAAATGTCAAATGGATCGTGCCTCATGTAGAATAACCACTTTTTAACCCCTCAGAGTGACCAACATTGCCATTTTTACAGAGTTTCGCTTACTCAAAAGCTTCAATTTTGACCAATTTCAGGCACAGAAATGACTTTAAACACACTTATTTTAGTCGAAAAGGTCATAATTCACATCCAACAGTCATTTGGAGTCAAAAGATTAAATGTTAAAATTTCATCCATATTGACCATTTTGGGAACGTTCGACAGGTCCGGAGTCATCGTTTTTCATCAGAAAATGGATTTTTGGGACTGTACCAAAAATGATTCAAAATGTCAATTGGATCGTGCCTCATGTTGAATAACCACTTTTTAACCCCTCAGAGTGACCAAAATGGCCATTTTTACAGAGTTTTGCTTACTCAAAAGCTTCAATTTTGACCAATTTCAGGCACATAAATGACTTTAAACACACTTATTTTAGTTGAAAAAGTCATAATTCACATCCAACAGTCATTTAGAGTCAAAAGATTAAATGTTAATATTTCATCCATATTGACCATTTTGGAAACGTTCGACAGGTCCGGAGTCATCGTTTTTCATCAGAAAATTGATTTTTGGGACTGTACCAAAAATGATTCAAAATGTCAAATGGATCGTGCCTCATGTTGAATACCCACTTTTTAACCCCTCAGAGTGACCAACATTGCCATTTTTACAGAGTTTTGCTTACTCAAAAGCTTCAATTTTGACCAATTTCAGGCACATAAATGACTTTAAACACACTTATTTTAGTTGAAAAAGTCATAATTCCCATCCAACAGTCATTTGGAGTCAAAAGATTAAATGTTAAAATTTCATCCATATTGACCATTTTGGGAACGTTCAACAGGTCCGGAGTCATCGTTTTTCGTCAGAAAATGGATTTTTGGGACTGTACCAAAAATGATTCAAAATGTCAAATGGATCGTGCCTCATGTTGAATAACCACTTTTTAACCCCTCAGATTGACCAAAATTGCCATTTTTACAGAGTTTTTGCTTATTCAAAAGCTTTAATTTTGACCAATTTCAGGCACATAAATGACTTTAACCCCTTCGAGTCTGATGACGAGCTGGGCTCGTCATGGTGTAGCCTCCTCGCACACTGATGACGAGCCCAGCTCGTCATGAACAATGGGTTTTTTAAAAAGTCAGCATACCAGCACAATAAGAGCAGCGCGCATGTGGTTAAACACACTTATTTTAGTTGAAAAAGTCATAATTCACATCCAACAGTCATTTAGAGTCAAAAGATTAAATGTTAAAATTTCATCCATATTGACCATTTTGGAATCATTCGACAGGTCCGGAGTCATCGTTTTTCATCAGAAAATGGATTTTTGGGACTGTACCAAAAATGATTCAAAATGTCAATTGGATCGTGCCTCATGTTGAATAACCACTTTTTAACCCCTCAGAGTGACCAAAATGGCCATTTTTACAGAGTTTTGCTTACTCAAAAGCTTTAATTTTGACCAATTTCAGGCGCATAAATGATTTTAAACACACTTATTTTAGTTGAAAAAGTCATAATTCACATCCAACAGTCATTTAGAGTCAAAAGATTACATGTTAAAATTTCATCCATATTGACCATTTTGGAATCGTTCGACAGGTCCGGAGTCATCGTTTTTCATCAGAAAATGGATTTTTGGGACTGTACCAAAAATGATTCAAAATGTCAATTGGATCGTGCCTCATGTTGAATAACCACTTTTTAACCCCTCAGAGTGACCAAAATGGCAATTTTTACAGAGTTTTGCTTACTCAAAAGCTTCAATTTTGACCAATTTCAGGCACATAAATGACTTTAAACACACTTGATTTAGTTGAAAAAGTCATAATTCACATCCAACAGTCATTTGGAGTCAAAAGATTAAATGTTAAAATTTCATCCATATTGACCATTTTGGGAACGTTCGACAGGTCCGGAGTCATCGTTTTTCATCAGAAAATGGATTTTTGGGACTGTACCAAAAATGATTCAAAATGTCAATTGGATCGTGCCTCATGTTGAATAACCACTTTTTTAACCCCTCAGAGTGACCAACATTGCCATTTTTACAGAGTTTTGCTTACTCAAAAGCTTCAATTTTGACCAATTTCAGGCACATAAATGACTTAAAACACACTTATTTTAGTTGAAAAAGTCATAATTCACATCCAACAGTCATTTAGAGTCAAAAGATTACATGTTAAAATTTCATCCATATTGACCATTTTGGGAACGTTCGACAGGTCCGGAGTCATCGTTTTTCATCAGAAAATGGATTTTTGGGACTGTACCAAAAATGATTCAAAATGTCAATTGGATCGTGCCTCATGTTGAATAACCACTTTTTAACCCCTCAGAGTGACCAAAATGGCCATTTTTACAGAGTTTTGCTTACTCAAAAGCTTCAATTTTGACCAATTTCAGGCACATAAATGACTTTAAACACACTTATTTTAGTTGAAAAAGTCATAATTCCCACCCAACAGTCATTTGGAGTCAAAAGATTAAATGTTAAAATTTCATCCATATTGACCATTTTGGGAACGTTCGACAGGTCCGGAGTCATCGTTTTTCATCAGAAAATGGATTTTGGGACTGTACCAAAAATGATTCAAAATGTCAATTGGGTCGTGCCTCATGTTGAATAACCACTTTTTAACCCCTCAGAGTGACCAACATTGCCATTTTTACAGAGTTTTGCTTACTCAAAAGCTTCAATTTTGACCAATTTCAGGCACATAAATGACTTTAAACACACTTATTTTAGTTGAAAAAGTCATAATTCCCATCCAACAGTCATTTGGAGTCAAAAGATTAAATGTTAAAATTTCATCCATATTGACCATTTTGGGAACGTTCGACAGGTCCGGAGTCATCGTTTTTCATCAGAAAATTGATTTTTGGGACTGTACCAAAAATGATTCAAAATGTCAAATGGATCGTGCCTCATGTTGAATAACCACTTTTTAACCCCTCAGAGTGACCAAAATGGCCATTTTTACAGAGTTTTGCTTACTCAAAAGCTTCAATTTTGACCAATTTCAGGCACATAAATGACTTTAAACACACTTATTTTAGTTGAAAAAGTCATAATTCCCATCCAACAGTCATTTGGAGTCAAAAGATTAAATGTTAAAATTTCATCCATATTGACCATTTTGGGAACGTTCGACAGGTCCGGAGTCATCGTTTTTCATCAGAAAATGGATTTTTGGGACTGTACCAAAAATGATTCAAAATGTCAAATGGATCGTGCCTCATGTTGAATAACCACTTTTTAACCCCTCAGAGTGACCAACATTGCCATTTTTACAGAGTTTTGCTTACTCAAAAGCTTCAATTTTGACCAATTTCAGGCACATAAATGACTTTAAACACACTTATTTTAGTGGAAAAAGTCATAATTCACATCCAACAGTCATTTAGAGTCAAAAGATTAAATGTTAAAATTTCATCCATATTGACCATTTTGGAATCGTTCGACAGGTCCGGAGTCATCGTTTTTCATCAGAAAATGGATTTTTGGGACTGTACCAAAAATGATTCAAAATGTCAATTGGATCGTGCCTCATGTTGAATAACCACTTTTTAACCCCTCAGAGTGACCAAAATGGCCATTTTTACAGAGTTTTGCTTACTCAAAAGCTTTAATTTTGACCAATTTCAGGCACATAAATGACTTTAAACACACTTATTTTAGTTGAAAAAGTCATAATTCACATCCAACAGTCATTTAGAGTCAAAAGATTAAATGTTAAAATTTCATCCATATTGACCATTTTGGAATCGTTCGACAGGTCCGGAGTCATCGTTTTTCATCAGAAAATTGATTTTTGGGACTGTACCAAAAATGATTCAAAATGTCAATTGGATCGTGCTTCATGTTGAATAACCACTTTTTAACCCCTCAGAGTGACTAAAATGGCCATTTTTACAGAGTTTTGCTTACTCAAAAGCTTTAATTTTGACCAATTTCAGGCGCATAAATGATTTTAAACACACTTATTTTAGTTGAAAAAGTCATAATTCACATCCAACAGTCATTTAGAGTCAAAAGATTACATGTTAAAATTTCATCCATATTGACCATTTTGGAATCGTTCGACAGGTCCGGAGTCATCGTTTTTCATCAGAAAATGGATTTTTGGGACTGTACCAAAAATGATTCAAAATGTCAATTGGATCGTGCCTCATGTTGAATAACCACTTTTAAACCCCTCAGAGTGACCAAAATGGCCATTTTTACAGAGTTTTGCTTACTCAAAAGCTTCAATTTTGACCAAATTTCAGGCACATAAATGACTTTAAACACACTTGATTTAGTTGAAAAAGTCATAATTCACATCCAACAGTCATTTAGAGTCAAAAGATTAAATGTTAAAATTTCATCCATATTGACCATTTTGGAAACGTTCGACAGGTCCGGAGCCATCGTTTTTCATCAGAAAATGGATTTTTGGGACTGTACCAAAAATGATTCAAAATGTCAAATGGATCGTGCCTCATGTTGAATAACCACTTTTTAACCCCTCAGAGTGACCAAAATGGCCATTTTTACAGAGTTTTGCTTACTCAAAAGCTTTAATTTTGACCAATTTCAGGCACATAAATGACTTTAAACACACTTATTTTAGTTGAAAAAGTCATAATTCACATCCAACAGTCATTTAGAGTCAAAAGATTAAATGTTAAAATTTCATCCATATTGACCATTTTGGAAACGTTCGACAGGTCCGGAGTCATCGTTTTTCATCAGAAAATGGATTTTTGGGACTGTACCAAAAATGATTCAAAATGTCAAATGGATCGTGCCTCATGTTGAATAACCACTTTTTAACCCCTCAGAGTGACCAAAATGGCCATTTTTACAGAGTTTTGCTTACTCAAAAGCTTCAATTTTGACCAATTTCAGGCACATAAATGACTTTAAACACACTTATTTTAGTTGAAAAAGTCATAATTCACATCCAACAGTCATTTAGAGTCAAAAGATTAAATGTTAAAATTTCATCCATATTGACCATTTTGGAATCGTTCGACAGGTCCGGAGTCATCGTTTTTCATCAGAAAATTGATTTTTGGGACTGTACCAAAAATGATTCAAAATGTCAATTGGATCGTGCTTCATGTTGAATACCCACTTTTTAACCCCTCAGAGTGACCAAAATGGCCATTTTTACAGAGTTTTGCTTACTCAAAAGCTTTAATTTTGACCAATTTCAGGCGCATAAATGATTTTAAACACACTTATTTTAGTTGAAAAAGTCATAATTCACATCCAACAGTCATTTAGAGTCAAAAGATTACATGTTAAAATTTCATCCATATTGACCATTTTGGAATCGTTCGACAGGTCCGGAGTCATCGTTTTTCATCAGAAAATGGATTTTTGGGACTGTACCAAAAATGATTCAAAATGTCAATTGGATCGTGCCTCATGTTGAATAACCACTTTTTAACCCCTCAGAGTGACCAAAATGGCCATTTTTACAGAGTTTTGCTTACTCAAAAGCTTCAATTTTGACCAAATTTCAGGCACATAAATGACTTTAAACACACTTGATTTAGTTGAAAAAGTCATAATTCACATCCAACAGTCATTTAGAGTCAAAAGATTAAATGTTAAAATTTCATCCATATTGACCATTTTGGAAACGTTCGACAGGTCCGGAGTCATCGTTTTTCATCAGAAAATGGATTTTTGGGACTGTACCAAAAATGATTCAAAATGTCAATTGGATCGTGCCTCATGTTGAATAACCACTTTTTAACCCCTCAGAGTGACCAAAATGGCCATTTTTACAGAGTTTTGCTTACTCAAAAGCTTTAATTTTGACCAATTTCAGGCACATAAATGACTTTAAACACACTTATTTTAGTTGAAAAAGTCATAATTCACATCCAACAGTCATTTAGAGTCAAAAGATTAAATGTTAAAATTTCATCCATATTGACCATTTTGGAATCGTTCGACAGGTCCGGAGTCATCGTTTTTCATCAGAAAATTGATTTTTGGGACTGTACCAAAAATGATTCAAAATGTCAATTGGATCGTGCTTCATGTTGAATAACCACTTTTTAACCCCTCAGAGTGACCAAAATGGCCATTTTTACAGAGTTTTGCTTACTCAAAAGCTTTAATTTTGACCAATTTCAGGCGCATAAATGATTTTAAACACACTTATTTTAGTTGAAAAAGTCATAATTCACATCCAACAGTCATTTAGAGTCAAAAGATTACATGTTAAAATTTCATCCATATTGACCATTTTGGAATCGTTCGACAGGTCCGGAGTCATCGTTTTTCATCAGAAAATGGATTTTTGGGACTGTACCAAAAATGATTCAAAATGTCAATTGGATCGTGCCTCATGTTGAATAACCACTTTTAAACCCCTCAGAGTGACCAAAATGGCCATTTTTACAGAGTTTTGCTTACTCAAAAGCTTCAATTTTGACCAAATTTCAGGCACATAAATGACTTTAAACACACTTGATTTAGTTGAAAAAGTCATAATTCACATCCAACAGTCATTTAGAGTCAAAAGATTAAATGTTAAAATTTCATCCATATTGACCATTTTGGAAACGTTCGACAGGTCCGGAGCCATCGTTTTTCATCAGAAAATGGATTTTTGGGACTGTACCAAAAATGATTCAAAATGTCAAATGGATCGTGCCTCATGTTGAATAACCACTTTTTAACCCCTCAGAGTGACCAAAATGGCCATTTTTACAGAGTTTTGCTTACTCAAAAGCTTTAATTTTGACCAATTTCAGGCACATAAATGACTTTAAACACACTTATTTTAGTTGAAAAAGTCATAATTCACATCCAACAGTCATTTAGAGTCAAAAGATTAAATGTTAAAATTTCATCCATATTGACCATTTTGGAAACGTTCGACAGGTCCGGAGTCATCGTTTTTCATCAGAAAATGGATTTTTGGGACTGTACCAAAAATGATTCAAAATGTCAAATGGATCGTGCCTCATGTTGAATAACCACTTTTTAACCCCTCAGAGTGACCAAAATTGCCATTTTTACAGAGCTTTTGCTTATTCAAAAGCTTTAATTGTGACCAATTTCAGGCACATAAATGACTTTAAACACACTTATTTTAGTTGAAAAAGTCATAATTCACATCCAACAGTCATTTAGAGTCAAAAGATTACATGTTAAAATTTCATCCATATTGACCATTTTGGGAACGTTCGACAGGTCCGGAGTCATCGTTTTTCATCAGAAAATGGATTTTTGGGACTGTACCAAAAATGATTCAAAATGTCAATTGGATCGTGCCTCATGTTGAATAACCACTTTTTAACCCCTCAGAGTGACCAAAATGGCCATTTTTACAGAGTTTTGCTTACTCAAAAGCTTCAATTTTGACCAATTTCAGGCACATAAATGACTTTAAACACACTTATTTTAGTTGAAAAAGTCATAATTCACATCCAACAGTCATTTAGAGTCAAAAGATTAAATGTTAAAATTTCATCCATATTGACCATTTTGGAATCGTTCGACAGGTCCGGAGTCATCGTTTTTCATCAGAAAATTGATTTTTGGGACTGTACCAAAAATGATTCAAAATGTCAATTGGATCGTGCTTCATGTTGAATAACCACTTTTTAACCCCTCAGAGTGACCAAAATGGCCATTTTTACAGAGTTTTGCTTACTCAAAAGCTTTAATTTTGACCAATTTCAGGCGCATAAATGATTTTAAACACACTTATTTTAGTTGAAAAAGTCATAATTCACATCCAACAGTCATTTAGAGTCAAAAGATTACATGTTAAAATTTCATCCATATTGACCATTTTGGAATCGTTCGACAGGTCCGGAGTCATCGTTTTTCATCAGAAAATGGATTTTTGGGACTGTACCAAAAATGATTCAAAATGTCAATTGGATCGTGCCTCATGTTGAATAACCACTTTTTAACCCCTCAGAGTGACCAAAATGGCCATTTTTACAGAGTTTTGCTTACTCAAAAGCTTCAATTTTGACCAAATTTCAGGCACATAAATGACTTTAAACACACTTGATTTAGTTGAAAAAGTCATAATTCACATCCAACAGTCATTTAGAGTCAAAAGATTAAATGTTAAAATTTCATCCATATTGACCATTTTGGAAACGTTCGACAGGTCCGGAGTCATCGTTTTTCATCAGAAAATGGATTTTTGGGACTGTACCAAAAATGATTCAAAATGTCAAATGGATCGTGCCTCATGTTGAATAACCACTTTTTAACCCCTCAGAGTGACCAAAATGGCCATTTTTACAGAGTTTTGCTTACTCAAAAGCTTCAATTTTGACCAAATTTCAGGCACATAAATGACTTTAAACACACGTGATTTAGTTGAAAAAGTCATAATTCACATCCAACAGTCATTTAGAGTCAACAGATTAAATGTTAAAATTTCATCCATATTGACCATTTTGGAAACGTTCGACAGGTCCGGAGTCATCGTTTTTCATCAGAAAATGGATTTTTGGGACTGTACCAAAAATGATTCAAAATGTCAATTGGATCGTGCCTCATGTTGAATAACCACTTTTTAACCCCTCAGAGTGACCAAAATGGCCATTTTTACAGAGTTTTGCTTACTCAAAAGCTTTAATTTTGACCAATTTCAGGCACATAAATGACTTTAAACACACTTATTTTAGTTGAAAAAGTCATAATTCACATCCAACAGTCATTTAGAGTCAAAAGATTAAATGTTAAAATTTCATCCATATTGACCATTTTGGAATCGTTCGACAGGTCCGGAGTCATCGTTTTTCATCAGAAAATTGATTTTTGGGACTGTACCAAAAATGATTCAAAATGTCAATTGGATCGTGCTTCATGTTGAATAACCACTTTTTAACCCCTCAGAGTGACCAAAATGGCCATTTTTACAGAGTTTTGCTTACTCAAAAGCTTTAATTTTGACCAATTTCAGGCGCATAAATGATTTTAAACACACTTATTTTAGTTGAAAAAGTCATAATTCACATCCAACAGTCATTTAGAGTCAAAAGATTACATGTTAAAATTTCATCCATATTGACCATTTTGGAATCGTTCGACAGGTCCGGAGTCATCGTTTTTCATCAGAAAATGGATTTTTGGGACTGTACCAAAAATGATTCAAAATGTCAATTGGATCGTGCCTCATGTTGAATAACCACTTTTAAACCCCTCAGAGTGACCAAAATGGCCATTTTTACAGAGTTTTGCTTACTCAAAAGCTTCAATTTTGACCAAATTTCAGGCACATAAATGACTTTAAACACACTTGATTTAGTTGAAAAAGTCATAATTCACATCCAACAGTCATTTAGAGTCAAAAGATTAAATGTTAAAATTTCATCCATATTGACCATTTTGGAAACGTTCGACAGGTCCGGAGCCATCGTTTTTCATCAGAAAATGGATTTTTGGGACTGTACCAAAAATGATTCAAAATGTCAAATGGATCGTGCCTCATGTTGAATAACCACTTTTTAACCCCTCAGAGTGACCAAAATGGCCATTTTTACAGAGTTTTGCTTACTCAAAAGCTTTAATTTTGACCAATTTCAGGCACATAAATGACTTTAAACACACTTATTTTAGTTGAAAAAGTCATAATTCACATCCAACAGTCATTTAGAGTCAAAAGATTAAATGTTAAAATTTCATCCATATTGACCATTTTGGAAACGTTCGACAGGTCCGGAGTCATCGTTTTTCATCAGAAAATGGATTTTTGGGACTGTACCAAAAATGATTCAAAATGTCAAATGGATCGTGCCTCATGTTGAATAACCACTTTTTAACCCCTCAGAGTGACCAAAATTGCCATTTTTACAGAGTTTTTGCTTATTCAAAAGCTTTAATTGTGACCAATTTCAGGCACATAAATGACTTTAAACACACTTATTTTAGTTGAAAAAGTCATAATTCACATCCAACAGTCATTTAGAGTCAAAAGATTACATGTTAAAATTTCATCCATATTGACCATTTTGGGAACGTTCGACAGGTCCGGAGTCATCGTTTTTCATCAGAAAATGGATTTTTGGGACTGTACCAAAAATGATTCAAAATGTCAATTGGATCGTGCCTCATGTTGAATAACCACTTTTTAACCCCTCAGAGTGACCAAAATGGCCATTTTTACAGAGTTTTGCTTACTCAAAAGCTTCAATTTTGACCAATTTCAGGCACATAAATGACTTTAAACACACTTATTTTAGTTGAAAAAGTCATAATTCACATCCAACAGTCATTTAGAGTCAAAAGATTAAATGTTAAAATTTCATCCATATTGACCATTTTGGAATCGTTCGACAGGTCCGGAGTCATCGTTTTTCATCAGAAAATTGATTTTTGGGACTGTACCAAAAATGATTCAAAATGTCAATTGGATCGTGCTTCATGTTGAATAACCACTTTTTAACCCCTCAGAGTGACCAAAATGGCCATTTTTACAGAGTTTTGCTTACTCAAAAGCTTTAATTTTGACCAATTTCAGGCGCATAAATGATTTTAAACACACTTATTTTAGTTGAAAAAGTCATAATTCACATCCAACAGTCATTTAGAGTCAAAAGATTACATGTTAAAATTTCATCCATATTGACCATTTTGGAATCGTTCGACAGGTCCGGAGTCATCGTTTTTCATCAGAAAATGGATTTTTGGGACTGTACCAAAAATGATTCAAAATGTCAATTGGATCGTGCCTCATGTTGAATAACCACTTTTTAACCCCTCAGAGTGACCAAAATGGCCATTTTTACAGAGTTTTGCTTACTCAAAAGCTTCAATTTTGACCAAATTTCAGGCACATAAATGACTTTAAACACACTTGATTTAGTTGAAAAAGTCATAATTCACATCCAACAGTCATTTAGAGTCAAAAGATTAAATGTTAAAATTTCATCCATATTGACCATTTTGGAAACGTTCGACAGGTCCGGAGTCATCGTTTTTCATCAGAAAATGGATTTTTGGGACTGTACCAAAAATGATTCAAAATGTCAAATGGATCGTGCCTCATGTTGAATAACCACTTTTTAACCCCTCAGAGTGACCAAAATGGCCATTTTTACAGAGTTTTGCTTACTCAAAAGCTTTAAATTTGACCAATTTCAGGCACATAAATGACTTTAAACACACTTATTTTAGTTGAAAAAGTCATAATTCACATCCAACAGTCATTTAGAGTCAAAAGATTAAATGTTAAAATTTCATCCATATTGACCATTTTGGAAACGTTCGACAGGTCCGGAGTCATCGTTTTTCATCAGAAAATGGATTTTTGGGACTGTACCAAAAATGATTCAAAATGTCAAATGGATCGTGCCTCATGTTGAATAACCACTTTTTAACCCCTCAGAGTGACCAAAATTGCCATTTTTACAGAGTTTTTGCTTATTCAAAAGCTTTAATTGTGACCAATTTCAGGCACATAAATGACTTTAAACACACTTATTTTAGTTGAAAAAGTCATAATTCACATCCAACAGTCATTTAGAGTCAAAAGATTACATGTTAAAATTTCATCCATATTGACCATTTTGGGAACGTTCGACAGGTCCGGAGTCATCGTTTTTCATCAGAAAATGGATTTTTGGGACTGTACCAAAAATGATTCAAAATGTCAATTGGATCGTGCCTCATGTTGAATAACCACTTTTTAACCCCTCAGAGTGACCAAAATGGCCATTTTTACAGAGTTTTGCTTACTCAAAAGCTTCAATTTTGACCAATTTCAGGCACATAAATGACTTTAAACACACTTATTTTAGTTGAAAAAGTCATAATTCACATCCAACAGTCATTTAGAGTCAAAAGATTAAATGTTAAAATTTCATCCATATTGACCATTTTGGAAACGTTCGACAGGTCCGGAGTCATCGTTTTTCATCAGAAAATTGATTTTTGGGACTGTACCAAAAATGATTCAAAATGTCAAATGGATCGTGCCTCATGTTGAATAACCACTTTTTAACCCCTCAGATTGACCAAAATTGCCATTTTTACAGAGTTTTGCTTACTCAAAAGCTTCAATTTTGACCAATTTCAGGCACATAAATGACTTTAAACACACTTGATTTAGTTGAAAAAGTCATAATTCACATCCAACAGTCATTTAGAGCCAAAAGATTAAATGTTAAAATTTCATCCATATTGACCATTTTGGAAACGTTCGACAGGTCCGGAGTCATCGTTTTTCATCAGAAAATTGATTTTTGGGACTGTACCAAAAATGATTCAAAATGTCAAATGGATCGTGCCTCATGTTGAATAACCACTTTTTAACCCCTCAGAGTGACCAAAATTGCCATTTTTACAGAGTTTTTGCTTATACAAAAGCTTTAATTGTGACCAATTTCAGGCACATAAATGACTTTAAACACACTTATTTTAGTTGAAAAAGTCATAATTCACATCCAACAGTCATTTAGAGTCTAAAGATTAAATGTTAAAATTTCATCCATATTGACCATTTTGTGAACGTTCGACAGGTCCGGTGTCATCGTTTTTCACCAGAAAATGGATTTTTGGGACTGTACCAAAAATGTTTCAAAATGTCAAATGGATCGTGCCTCATGTTGAATAACCACTTTTTAACCCCTCAGAGTGACCAAAATGGCCATTTTTACAGAGTTTTGCTTACTCAAAAGCTTCAATTTTGACCAATTTCAGGCACATAAATGACTTTAAACACACTTATTTTAGTTGAAAAAGTCATAATTCCCACCCAACAGTCATTTGGAGTCAAAAGATTAAATGTTAAAATTTCATCCATATTGACCATTTTGGGAACGTTCGACAGGTCCGGAGTCATCGTTTTTCATCAGAAAATGGATTTTGGGACTGTACCAAAAATGATTCAAAATGTCAAATGGATTGTGCCTCATGTTGAATAACCACTTTTTAACCCCTCAGAGTGACCAACATTGCCATTTTTACAGAGTTTTGCTTACTCAAAAGCTTCAATTTTGACCAATTTCAGGCACATAAATGACTTTAAACACACTTATTTTAGTTGAAAAAGTCATAATTCCCATCCAACAGTCATTTGGAGTCAAAAGATTAAATGTTAAAATTTCATCCATATTGACCATTTTGGGAACGTTCGACAGGTCCGGAGTCATCGTTTTTCATCAGAAAATGGATTTTTGGGACTGTACCAAAAATGATTCAAAATGTCAAATGGATCGTGCCTCATGTTGAATAACCACTTTTTAACCCCTC
The DNA here is from genome assembly GCF_964263255.1 of Lissotriton vulgaris. Taxonomy (NCBI): domain Eukaryota; kingdom Metazoa; phylum Chordata; class Amphibia; order Caudata; family Salamandridae; genus Lissotriton; species Lissotriton vulgaris. The sequence goes on from NW_028250685.1 coordinate 152,817, forward strand.
AGAGTGACCAAAATGGCCATTTTTACAGAGTTTTGCTTACTCAAAAGCTTCAATTTTGACCAATTTCAGGCACATAAATGACTTTAAACACACTTATTTTAGTTGAAAAAGTCATAATTCCCATCCAACAGTCATTTGGAGTCAAAAGATTAAATGTTAAAATTTCATCCATATTGACCATTTTGGGAACGTTCGACAGGTCCGGAGTCATCGTTTTTCATCAGAAAATGGATTTTTGGGACTGTACCAAAAATGATTCAAAATGTCAAATGGATCGTGCCTCATGTTGAATAACCACTTTTTAACCCCTCAGAGTGACCAAAATTGCCATTTTTACAGAGTTTTTGCTTATTCAAAAGCTTTAATTGTGACCAATTTCAGGCACATAAATGACTTTAAACACACTTATTTTAGTTGAAAAAGTCATAATTCACATCCAACAGTCATTTAGAGTCAAAAGATTACATGTTAAAATTTCATCCATATTGACCATTTTGGGAACGTTCGACAGGTCCGGAGTCATCGTTTTTCATCAGAAAATGGATTTTTGGGACTGTACCAAAAATGATTCAAAATGTCAATTGGATCGTGCCTCATGTTGAATAACCAATTTTTAACCCCTCAGAGTGACCAAAATGGCCATTTTTACAGAGTTTTGCTTACTCAAAAGCTTCAATTTTGACCAATTTCAGGCACATAAATGACTTTAAACACACTTATTTTAGTTGAAAAAGTCATAATTCACATCCAACAGTCATTTAGAGTCAAAAGATTAAATGTTAAAATTTCATCCATATTGACCATTTTGGAATCGTTCGACAGGTCCGGAGTCATCGTTTTTCATCAGAAAATGGATTTTTGGGACTGTACCAAAAATGATTCAAAATGTCAATTGGATCGTGCCTCATGTTGAATAACCACTTTTTAACCCCTCAGAGTGACCAAAATGGCCATTTTTACAGAGTTTTGCTTACTCAAAAGCTTTAATTTTGACCAATTTCAGGCACATAAATGACTTTAAACACACTTATTTTAGTTGAAAAAGTCATAATTCACATCCAACAGTCATTTAGAGTCAAAAGATTAAATGTTAAAATTTCATCCATATTGACCATTTTGGAATCGTTCGACAGGTCCGGAGTCATCGTTTTTCATCAGAAAATTGATTTTTGGGACTGTACCAAAAATGATTCAAAATGTCAATTGGATCGTGCTTCATGTTGAATAACCACTTTTTAACCCCTCAGAGTGACCAAAATGGCCATTTTTACAGAGTTTTGCTTACTCAAAAGCTTTAATTTTGACCAATTTCAGGCGCATAAATGATTTTAAACACACTTATTTTAGTTGAAAAAGTCATAATTCACATCCAACAGTAATTTAGAGTCAAAAGATTACATGTTAAAATTTCATCCATATTGACCATTTTGGAATCGTTCGACAGGTCCGGAGTCATCGTTTTTCATCAGAAAATGGATTTTTGGGACTGTACCAAAAATGATTCAAAATGTCAATTGGATCGTGCCTCATGTTGAATAACCACTTTTTAACCCCTCAGAGTGACCAAAATGGCCATTTTTACAGAGTTTTGCTTACTCAAAAGCTTCAATTTTGACCAAATTTCAGGCACATAAATGACTTTAAACACACTTGATTTCGTTGAAAAAGTCATAATTCACATCCAACAGTCATTTAGAGTCAAAAGATTAAATGTTAAAATTTCATCCATATTGACCATTTTGGAATCGTTCGACAGGTCCGGAGTCATCGTTTTTCATCAGAAAATGGATTTTTGGGACTGTACCAAAAATGATTCAAAATGTCAATTGGATCGTGCCTCATGTTGAATAACCACTTTTTAACCCCTCAGAGTGACCAAAATGGCAATTTTTACAGAGTTTTGCTTACTCAAAAGCTTTAATTTTGACCAATTTCAGGCGCATAAATGATTTTTAACACACTTATTTTAGTTGAAAAAGTCATAATTCACATCCAACAGTAATTTAGAGTCAAAAGATTACATGTTAAAATTTCATCCATATTGACCATTTTGGAATCGTTCGACAGGTCCGGAGTCATCGTTTTTCATCAGAAAATTGATTTTTGGGACTGTACCAAAAATGATTCAAAATGTCAATTGGGTTGTGCCTCATGTTGAATAACCACTTTTTAACCCCTCAGAGTGACCAAAATGGCAATTTTTACAGAGTTTTGCTTACTCAAAAGCTTCAATTTTGACCAATTTCAGGCACATAAATGACTTTAAACACACTTATTTTAGTTGAAAAAGTCATAATTCACATCCAACAGTCATTTAGAGTCAAAAGATTACATGTTAAAATTTCATCCATATTGACCATTTTGGGAACGTTCGACAGGTCCGGAGTCATCGTTTTTCATCAGAAAATGGATTTTTGGGACTGTACCAAAAATGATTCAAAATGTCAATTGGATCGTGCCTCATGTTGAATAACCACTTTTTAACCCCTCAGAGTGACCAAAATGGCCATTTTTACAGAGTTTTGCTTACTCAAAAGCTTCAATTTTGACCAATTTCAGGCACATAAATGACTTTAAACACACTTATTTTAGTTGAAAAAGTCATAATTCACATCCAACAGTCATTTAGAGTCAAAAGATTAAATGTTAAAATTTCATCCATATTGACCATTTTGGAATCGTTCGACAGGTCCGGAGTCATCGTTTTTTATCAGAAAATGGATTTTTGGGACTGTACCAAAAATGATTCAAAATGTCAATTGGATCGTGCCTCATGTTGAATAACCACTTTTTAACCCCTCAGAGTGACCAAAATGGCCATTTTTACAGGGTTTTGCTTACTCAAAAGCTTCAATTTTGACCAATTTCAGGCACATAAATGACTTTAAACACACTTGATTTAGTTGAAAAAGTCATAATTCACATCCAACAGTCATTTAGAGTCAAAAGATTAAATGTTAAAATTTCATCCATATTGACCATTTTGGAATCGTTCGACAGGTCCGGAGTCATCGTTTTTCATCAGAAAATGGATTTTTGGGACTGTACCAAAAATGATTCAAAATGTCAATTGGATCGTGCCTCATGTTGAATAACCACTTTTTAACCCCTCAGAGTGACCAAAATTGCCATTTTTACAGAGTTTTTGCTTATTCAAAAGCTTTAATTGTGACCAATTTCAGGCACATAAATGACTTTAAACACACTTATTTTAGTTGAAAAAGTCATAATTCACATCCAACAGTCATTTAGAGTCTAAAGATTAAATGTTAAAATTTCATCCATATTGACCATTTTGTGAACGTTCGACAGGTCCGGTGTCATCGTTTTTCATCAGAAAATGGATTTTTGGGACTGTACCAAAAATGTTTCAAAATGTCAAATGGATCATGCCTCATGTTGAATAACCACTTTTTAACCCCTCAGAGTGACCAAAATGGCCATTTTTACAGAGTTTTGCTTACTCAAAAGCTTCAATTTTGACCAATTTCAGGCACATAAATGACTTTAAACACACTTATTTTAGTTGAAAAAGTCATAATTCCCACCCAACAGTCATTTGGAGTCAAAAGATTAAATGTTAAAATTTCATCCATATTGACCATTTTGGGAACGTTCGACAGGTCCGGAGTCATCGTTTTTCATCAGAAAATGGATTTTGGGACTGTACCAAAAATGATTCAAAATGTCAAATGGATTGTGCCTCATGTTGAATAACCACTTTTTAACCCCTCAGAGTGACCAACATTGCCATTTTTACAGAGTTTTGCTTACTCAAAAGCTTCAATTTTGACCAATTTCAGGCACATAAATGACTTTAAACACACTTATTTTAGTTGAAAAAGTCATAATTCCCATCCAACAGTCATTTGGAGTCAAAAGATTAAATGTTAAAATTTCATCCATATTGACCATTTTGGGAACGTTCGACAGGTCCGGAGTCATCGTTTTTCATCAGAAAATGGATTTTTGGGACTGTACCAAAAATGATTCAAAATGTCAAATGGATCGTGCCTCATGTTGAATAACCACTTTTTAACCCCTCAGAGTGACCAAAATGGCCATTTTTACAGAGTTTTGCTTACTCAAAAGCTTCAATTTTGACCAATTTCAGGCACATAAATGACTTTAAACACACTTATTTTAGTTGAAAAAGTCATAATTCCCATCCAACAGTCATTTGGAGTCAAAAGATTAAATGTTAAAATTTCATCCATATTGACCATTTTGGGAACGTTCGACAGGTCCGGAGTCATCGTTTTTCATCAGAAAATGGATTTTTGGGACTGTACCAAAAATGATTCAAAATGTCAAATGGATCGTGCCTCATGTTGAATAACCACTTTTTAACCCCTCAGAGTGACCAAAATTGCCATTTTTACAGAGTTTTTGCTTATTCAAAAGCTTTAATTGTGACCAATTTCAGGCACATAAATGACTTTAAACACACTTATTTTAGTTGAAAAAGTCATAATTCACATCCAACAGTCATTTAGAGTCAAAAGATTACATGTTAAAATTTCATCCATATTGACCATTTTGGGAATGTTCGACAGGTCCGGAGTCATCGTTTTTCATCAGAAAATGGATTTTTGGGACTGTACCAAAAATGATTCAAAATGTCAATTGGATCGTGCCTCATGTTGAATAACCAATTTTTAACCCCTCAGAGTGACCAAAATGGCCATTTTTACAGAGTTTTGCTTACTCAAAAGCTTCAATTTTGACCAATTTCAGGCACATAAATGACTTTAAACACACTTGATTTAGTTGAAAAAGTCATAATTCACATCCAACAGTCATTTAGAGTCAAAAGATTAAATGTTACAATTTCATCCATATTGACCATTTTGGAAACGTTCGACAGGTCCGGAGTCATCGTTTTTCATCAGAAAATGGATTTTTGGGACTGTACCAAAAATGATTCAAAATGTCAAATGGATCGTGCCTCATGTTGAATAACCACTTTTTAACCCCTCAGAGTGACCAACATTGCCATTTTTACAGAGTTTCGCTTACTCAAAAGCTTCAATTTTGACAAATTTCAGGCACAGAAATGACTTTAAACACACTTATTTTAGTCGAAAAGGTCATAATTCACATCCAACAGTCATTTGGAGTCAAAAGATTAAATGTCAAAATTTCATCCATATTGACCATTTTGGGAACGTTCGACAGGTCCGGAGTCATCGTTTTTCATCAGAAAATGGATTTTTGGGACTGTACCAAAAATGATTCAAAATGTCAATTGGATCCTGCCTCAAGTTGAATAACCACTTTTTAACCCCTCAGAGTGACCAAAATGGCCATTTTTACAGAGTTTTGCTTACTCAAAAGCTTCAATTTTGACCAATTTCAGGCACATAAATGACTTTAAACACACTTATTTTAGTTGAAAAAGTCATAATTCACATCCAACAGTCATTGAGAGTCAAAAGATTAAATGTTAAAATTTCATCCATATTGACCATTTTGGAAACGTTCGACAGGTCGGGAGTCATCGTTTTTCATCAGAAAATTGATTTTTGGGACTGTACCAAAAATGATTCAAAATGTCAAATGGATCGTGCCTCATGTTGAATAACCACTTTTTAACCCCTCAGAGTGACCAACATTGCCATTTTTACAGAGTTTTGCTTACTCAAAAGCTTTAATTTTGACCAATTTCAGGCGCATAAATGATTTTAAACACACTTATTTTAGTTGAAAAAGTCATAATTCACATCCAACAGTCATTTAGAGTCAAAAGATTACATGTTAAAATTTCATCCATATTGACCATTTTGGAATCGTTCGACAGGTCCGGAGTCATCGTTTTTCATCAGAAAATGGATTTTTGGGACTGTACCAAAAATGATTCAAAATGTCAATTGGATCGTGCCTCATGTTAAATAACCACTTTTTAACCCCTCAGAGTGACCAAAATGGCCATTTTTACAGAGTTTTGCTTACTCAAAAGCTTCCATTTTGACCAAATTTCAGGCACATAAATGACTTTAAACACACTTGATTTAGTTGAAAAAGTCATAATTCACATCCAACAGTCATTTAGAGTCAAAAGATTAAATGTTAAAATTTCATCCATATTGACCATTTTGGAAACGTTCGACAGGTCCGGAGTCATCGTTTTTCATCAGAAAATGGATTTTTGGGACTGTACCAAAAATGATTCAAAATGTCAAATGGATCGTGCCTCATGTTGAATAACCACTTTTTAACCCCTCAGAGTGACCAAAATGGCCATTTTTACAGAGTTTTGCTTACTCAAAAGCTTTAATTTTGACCAATTTCAGGCACATAAATGACTTTAAACACACTTATTTTAGTTGAAAAAGTCATAATTCACATCCAACAGTCATTTAGAGTCAAAAGATTAAATGTTAAAAATTCATCCATATTGACCATTTTGGAAACGTTCGACAGGTCCGGAGTCATCGTTTTTCATCAGAAAATGGATTTTTGGGACTGTACCAAAAATGATTCAAAATGTCAAATGGATCGTGCCTCATGTTGAATAACCACTTTTTAACCCCTCAGAGTGACCAAAATTGCCATTTTTACAGAGTTTTTGCTTATTCAAAAGCTTTAATTGTGACCAATTTCAGGCACATAAATGACTTTAAACACACTTATTTTAGTTGAAAAAGTCATAATTCACATCCAACAGTCATTTAGAGTCAAAAGATTACATGTTAAAATTTCATCCATATTGACCATTTTGGGAACGTTCGATAGGTCCGGAGTCATCGTTTTTCATCAGAAAATGGATTTTTGGGACTGTACCAAAAATGATTCAAAATGTCAATTGGATCGTGCCTCATGTTGAATAACCACTTTTTAACCCCTCAGAGTGACCAAAATGGCCATTTTTACAGAGTTTTGCTTACTCAAAAGCTTCAATTTTGACCAATTTCAGGCACATAAATGACTTTAAACACACTTATTTTAGTTGAAAAAGTCATAATTCACATCCAACAGTCATTTAGAGTCAAAAGATTAAATGTTAAAATTTCATCCATATTGACCATTTTGGAAACGTTCGACAGGTCCGGAGTCATCGTTTTTCATCAGAAAATTGATTTTTGGGACTGTACCAAAAATGATTCAAAATGTCAAATGGATCGTGCCTCATGTTGAATAACCACTTTTTAACCCCTCAGATTGACCAAAATTGCCATTTTTACAGAGTTTTTGCTTATTCAAAAGCTTTAATTTTGACCAATTTCAGGCACATAAATGACTTTAAACACACTTATTTTAGTTGAAAAAGTCATAATTCACATCCAACAGTCATTTAGAGTCAAAAGATTAAATGTTAAAATTTCATCCATATTGACCATTTTGGAATCGTTCGACAGGTCCGGAGTCATCGTTTTTCATCAGAAAATGGATTTTTGGGACTGTACCAAAAATGATTAAAAATGTCAATTGGATCGTGCCTCATGTTGAATAACCACTTTTTAACCCCTCAGAGTGACCAAAATGGCCATTTTTACAGAGTTTTGCTTACTCAAAAGCTTCAATTTTGACCAATTTCAGGCACATAAATGACTTTAAACACACTTGATTTAGTTGAAAAAGTCATAATTCACATCCAACAGTCATTTAGAGCCAAAAGATTAAATGTTAAAATTTCATCCATATTGACCATTTTGGAAACGTTCGACAGGTCCGGAGTCATCGTTTTTCATCAGAAAATTGATTTTTGGGACTGTACCAAAAATGATTCAAAATGTCAAATGGATCGTGCCTCATGTTGAATAACCACTTTTTAACCCCTCAGAGTGACCAAAATTGCCATTTTTACAGAGTTTTTGCTTATTCAAAAGCTTTAATTGTGACCAATTTCAGGCACATAAATGACTTTAAACACACTTATTTTAGTTGAAAAAGTCATAATTCACATCCAACAGTCATTTAGAGTCTAAAGATTAAATGTTAAAATTTCATCCATATTGACCATTTTGTGAACGTTCGACAGGTCCGGTGTCATCGTTTTTCATCAGAAAATGGATTTTTGGGACTGTACCAAAAATGTTTCAAAATGTCAAATGGATCGTGCCTCATGTTGAATAACCACTTTTTAACCCCTCAGAGTGACCAAAATGGCCATTTTTACAGAGTTTTGCTTACTCAAAAGCTTCAATTTTGACCAATTTCAGGCACATAAATGACTTTAAACACACTTATTTTAGTTGAAAAAGTCATAATTCCCACCCAACAGTCATTTGGAGTCAAAAGATTAAATGTTAAAATTTCATCCATATTGACCATTTTGGGAACGTTCGACAGGTCCGGAGTCATCGTTTTTCATCAGAAAATGGATTTTGGGACTGTACCAAAAATGATTCAAAATGTCAAATGGATTGTGCCTCATGTTGAATAACCACTTTTTAACCCCTCAGAGTGACCAACATTGCCATTTTTACAGAGTTTTGCTTACTCAAAAGCTTCAATTTTGACCAATTTCAGGCACATAAATGACTTTAAACACACTTATTTTAGTTGAAAAAGTCATAATTCCCATCCAACAGTCATTTGGAGTCAAAAGATTAAATGTTAAAATTTCATCCATATTGACCATTTTGGGAACGTTCGACAGGTCCGGAGTCATCGTTTTTCATCAGAAAATGGATTTTTGGGACTGTACCAAAAATGATTCAAAATGTCAAATGGATCGTGCCTCATGTTGAATAACCACTTTTTAACCCCTCAGAGTGACCAAAATGGCCATTTTTACAGAGTTTTGCTTACTCAAAAGCTTCAATTTTGACCAATTTCAGGCACATAAATGACTTTAAACACACTTATTTTAGTTGAAAAAGTCATAATTCCCATCCAACAGTCATTTGGAGTCAAAAGATTAAATGTTAAAATTTCATCCATATTGACCATTTTGGGAACGTTCGACAGGTCCGGAGTCATCGTTTTTCATCAGAAAATGGATTTTTGGGACTGTACCAAAAATGATTCAAAATGTCAAATGGATCGTGCCTCATGTTGAATAACCACTTTTTAACCCCTCAGAGTGACCAAAATTGCCATTTTTACAGAGTTTTTGCTTATTCAAAAGCTTTAATTGTGACCAATTTCAGGCACATAAATGACTTTAAACACACTTATTTTAGTTGAAAAAGTCATAATTCACATCCAACAGTCATTTAGAGTCAAAATATTAAATGTTAAAATTTCATCCATATTGACCATTTTGGAAACGTTCGACAGGTCCGGAGTCATCGTTTTTCATCAGAAAATTGATTTTTGGGACTGTACCAAAAATGATTCAAAATGTCAAATGGATCGTGCCTCATGTTGAATAACCACTTTTTAACCCCTCAGAGTGACCAACATTGCCATTTTTACAGAGTTTTGCTTACTCAAAAGCTTCAATTTTGACCAATTTCAGGCACATAAATGACTTTAAACACACTTATTTTAGTTGAAAAAGTCATAATTCACATCCAACAGTCATTTAGAGTCAAAAGATTAAATGTTAAAATTTCATCCATATTGACCATTTTGGAATCGTTCGACAGGTCCGGAGTCATCGTTTTTCATCAGAAAATTGATTTTTGGGACTGTACCAAAAATGATTCAAAATGTCAATTGGATCGTGCCTCATGTTGAATAACCACTTTTTAACCCCTCAGAGTGACCAAAATGGCCATTTTTACAGAGTTTTGCTTACTCAAAAGCTTTAATTTTGACCAATTTCAGGCACATAAATGACTTTAAACACACTTATTTTAGTTGAAAAAGTCATAATTCACATCCAACAGTCATTTAGAGTCAAAAGATTAAATGTTAAAATTTCATCCATATTGACCATTTTGGAATCGTTCGACAGGTCCGGAGTCATCGTTTTTCATCAGAAAATTGATTTTTGGGACTGTACCAAAAATGATTCAAAATGTCAATTGGATCGTGCTTCATGTTGAATAACCACTTTTTAACCCCTCAGAGTGACCAAAATGGCCATTTTTACAGAGTTTTGCTTACTCAAAAGCTTTAATTTTGACCAATTTCAGGCGCATAAATGATTTTAAACACACTTATTTTAGTTGAAAAAGTCATAATTCACATCCAACAGTCATTTAGAGTCAAAAGATTACATGTTAAAATTTCATCCATATTGACCATTTTGGAATCGTTCGACAGGTCCGGAGTCATCGTTTTTCATCAGAAAATGGATTTTTGGGACTGTACCAAAAATGATTCAAAATGTCAATTGGATCGTGCCTCATGTTGAATAACCACTTTTTAACCCCTCAGAGTGACCAAAATGGCCATTTTTACAGAGTTTTGCTTACTCAAAAGCTTCAATTTTGACCAAATTTCAGGCACATAAATGACTTTAAACACACTTGATTTAGTTGAAAAAGTCATAATTCACATCCAACAGTCATTTAGAGTCAAAAGATTAAATGTTAAAATTTCATCCATATTGACCATTTTGGAATCGTTCGACAGGTCCGGAGTCATCGTTTTTCATCAGAAAATGGATTTTTGGGACTGTACCAAAAATGATTCAAAATGTCAATTGGATCGTGCCTCATGTTGAATAACCACTTTTTAACCCCTCAGAGTGACCAAAATGGCCATTTTTACAGAGTTTTGCTTACTCAAAAGCTTTAATTTTGACCAATTTCAGGCGCATAAATGATTTTTAACACACTTATTTTAGTTGAAAAAGTCATAATTCACATCCAACAGTAATTTAGAGTCAAAAGATTACATGTTAAAATTTCATCCATATTGACCATTTTGGAATCGTTCGACAGGTCCGGAGTCATCGTTTTTCATCAGAAAATTGATTTTTGGGACTGTACCAAAAATGATTCAAAATGTCAATTGGGTCGTGCCTCATGTTGAATAACCACTTTTTAACCCCTCAGAGTGACCAAAATGGCCATTTTTACAGAGTTTTGCTTACTCAAAAGCTTCAATTTTGACCAATTTCAGGCACATAAATGACTTTAAACACACTTATTTTAGTTGAAAAAGTCATAATTCACATCCAACAGTCATTTAGAGTCAAAAGATTACATGTTAAAATTTCATCCATATTGACCATTTTGGGAACGTTCGACAGGTCCGGAGTCATCGTTTTTCATCAGAAAATGGATTTTTGGGACTGTACCAAAAATGATTCAAAATGTCAATTGGATCGTGCCTCATGTTGAATAACCACTTTTTAACCCCTCAGAGTGACCAAAATGGCCATTTTTACAGAGTTTTGCTTACTCAAAAGCTTCAATTTTGACCAATTTCAGGCACATAAATGACTTTAAACACACTTATTTTAGTTGAAAAAGTCATAATTCACATCCAACAGTCATTTAGAGTCAAAAGATTAAATGTTAAAATTTCATCCATATTGACCATTTTGGAAACGTTCGACAGGTCCGGAGTCATCGTTTTTCATCAGAAAATTGATTTTTGGGACTGTACCAAAAATGATTCAAAATGTCAATTGGATCGTGCTTCATGTTGAATAACCACTTTTTAACCCCTCAGAGTGACCAAAATGGCCATTTTTACAGAGTTTTGCTTACTCAAAAGCTTTAATTTTGACCAATTTCAGGCGCATAAATGATTTTAAACACACTTATTTTAGTTGAAAAAGTCATAATTCACATCCAACAGTCATTTAGAGTCAAAAGATTACATGTTAAAATTTCATCCATATTGACCATTTTGGAATCGTTCGACAGGTCCGGAGTCATCGTTTTTCATCAGAAAATGGATTTTTGGGACTGTACCAAAAATGATTCAAAATGTCAATTGGATCGTGCCTCATGTTGAATAACCACTTTTTAACCCCTCAGAGTGACCAAAATGGCCATTTTTACAGAGTTTTGCTTACTCAAAAGCTTCAATTTTGACCAAATTTCAGGCACATAAATGACTTTAAACACACTTGATTTAGTTGAAAAAGTCATAATTCACATCCAACAGTCATTTAGAGTCAAAAGATTAAATGTTAAAATTTCATCCATATTGACCATTTTGGAATCGTTCGACAGGTCCGGAGTCATCGTTTTTCATCAGAAAATGGATTTTTGGGACTGTACCAAAAATGATTCAAAATGTCAATTGGATCGTGCCTCATGTTGAATAACCACTTTTTAACCCCTCAGAGTGACCAAAATGGCCATTTTTACAGAGTTTTGCTTACTCAAAAGCTTTAATTTTGACCAATTTCAGGCGCATAAATGATTTTTAACACACTTATTTTAGTTGAAAAAGTCATAATTCACATCCAACAGTAATTTAGAGTCAAAAGATTACATGTTAAAATTTCATCCATATTGACCATTTTGGAATCGTTCGACAGGTCCGGAGTCATCGTTTTTCATCAGAAAATTGATTTTTGGGACTGTACCAAAAATGATTCAAAATGTCAATTGGGTCGTGCCTCATGTTGAATAACCACTTTTTAACCCCTCAGAGTGACCAAAATGGCCATTTTTACAGAGTTTTGCTTACTCAAAAGCTTCAATTTTGACCAATTTCAGGCACATAAATGACTTTAAACACACTTATTTTAGTTGAAAAAGTCATAATTCACATCCAACAGTCATTTAGAGTCAAAAGATTACATGTTAAAATTTCATCCATATTGACCATTTTGGGAACGTTCGACAGGTCCGGAGTCATCGTTTTTCATCAGAAAATGGATTTTTGGGACTGTACCAAAAATGATTCAAAATGTCAATTGGATCGTGCCTCATGTTGAATAACCACTTTTTAACCCCTCAGAGTGACCAAAATGGCCATTTTTACAGAGTTTTGCTTACTCAAAAGCTTCAATTTTGACCAATTTCAGGCACATAAATGACTTTAAACACACTTATTTTAGTTGAAAAAGTCATAATTCACATCCAACAGTCATTTAGAGTCAAAAGATTAAATGTTAAAATTTCATCCATATTGACCATTTTGGAAACGTTCGACAGGTCCGGAGTCATCGTTTTTCATCAGAAAATTGATTTTTGGGACTGTACCAAAAATGATTCAAAATGTCAAATGGATCGTGCCTCATGTTGAATAACCACTTTTTAACCCCTCAGATTGACCAAAATTGCCATTTTTACAGAGTTTTTGCTTATTCAAAAGCTTTAATTTTGACCAATTTCAGGCACATAAATGACTTTAAACACACTTATTTTAGTTGAAAAAGTCATAATTCACATCCAACAGTCATTTAGAGTCAAAAGATTAAATGTTAAAATTTCATCCATATTGACCATTTTGGAATCGTTCGACAGGTCCGGAGTCATCGTTTTTTATCAGAAAATGGATTTTTGGGACTGTACCAAAAATGATTCAAAATGTCAATTGGATCGTGCCTCATGTTGAATAACCACTTTTTAACCCCTCAGAGTGACCAAAATGGCCATTTTTACAGAGTTTTGCTTACTCAAAAGCTTCAATTTTGACCAATTTCAGGCACATAAATGACTTTAAACACACTTGATTTAGTTGAAAAAGTCATAATTCACATCCAACAGTCATTTAGAGTCAAAAGATTAAATGTTAAAATTTCATCCATATTGACCATTTTGGAAACGTTCGACAGGTCCGGAGTCATCGTTTTTCATCAGAAAATTGATTTTTGGGACTGTACCAAAAATGATTCAAAATGTCAAATGGATCGTGCCTCATGTTGAATAACCACTTTTTAACCCCTCAGAGTGACCAAAATTGCCATTTTTACAGAGTTTTTGCTTATTCTAAAGCTTTAATTGTGACCAATTTCAGGCACATAAATGACTTTAAAACACACTTATTTTAGTTGAAAAAGTCATAATTCACATCCAACAGTCATTTAGAGTCTAAAGATTAAATGTTAAAATTTCATCCATATTGACCATTTTGTGAACGTTCGACAGGTCCGGTGTCATCGTTTTTCATCAGAAAATGGATTTTTGGGACTGTACCAAAAATGTTTCAAAATGTCAAATGGATCGTGCCTCATGTTGAATAACCACTTTTTAACCCCTCAGAGTGACCAAAATGGCCATTTTTACAGAGTTTTGCTTACTCAAAAGCTTCAATTTTGACCAATTTCAGGCACATAAATGACTTTAAACACACTTATTTTAGTTGAAAAAGTCATAATTCCCACCCAACAGTCATTTGGAGTCAAAAGATTAAATGTTAAAATTTCATCCATATTGACCATTTTGGGAACGTTCGACAGGTCCGGAGTCATCGTTTTTCATCAGAAAATGGATTTTGGGACTGTACCAAAAATGATTCAAAATGTCAAATGGATTGTGCCTCATGTTGAATAACCACTTTTTAACCCCTCAGAGTGACCAACATTGCCATTTTTACAGAGTTTTGCTTACTCAAAAGCTTCAATTTTGACCAATTTCAGGCACATAAATGACTTTAAACACACTTATTTTAGTTGAAAAAGTCATAATTCCCATCCAACAGTCATTTGGAGTCAAAAGATTAAATGTTAAAATTTCATCCATATTGACCATTTTGGGAACGTTCGACAGGTCCGGAGTCATCGTTTTTCATCAGAAAATGGATTTTGGGACTGTACCAAAAATGATTCAAAATGTCAAATGGATTGTGCCTCATGTTGAATAACCACTTTTTAACCCCTCAGAGTGACCAACATTGCCATTTTTACAGAGTTTTGCTTACTCAAAAGCTTCAATTTTGACCAATTTCAGGCACATAAATGACTTTAAACACACTTATTTTAGTTGAAAAAGTCATAATTCCCATCCAACAGTCATTTGGAGTCAAAAGATTAAATGTTAAAATTTCATCCATATTGACCATTTTGGGAACGTTCGACAGGTCCGGAGTCATCGTTTTTCATCAGAAAATGGATTTTTGGGACTGTACCAAAAATGATTCAAAATGTCAAATGGATCGTGCCTCATGTTGAATAACCACTTTTTAACCCCTCAGAGTGACCAAAATGGCCATTTTTACAGAGTTTTGCTTACTCAAAAGCTTCAATTTTGACCAATTTCAGGCACATAAATGACTTTAAACACACTTATTTTAGTTGAAAAAGTCATAATTCCCATCCAACAGTCATTTGGAGTCAAAAGATTAAATGTTAAAATTTCATCCATATTGACCATTTTGGGAACGTTCGACAGGTCCGGAGTCATCGTTTTTCATCAGAAAATGGATTTTTGGGACTGTACCAAAAATGATTCAAAATGTCAAATGGATCGTGCCTCATGTTGAATAACCACTTTTTAACCCCTCAGAGTGACCAAAATTGCCATTTTTACAGAGTTTTTGCTTATTCAAAAGCTTTAATTGTGACCAATTTCAGGCACATAAATGACTTTAAACACACTTATTTTAGTTGAAAAAGTCATAATTCACATCCAACAGTCATTTAGAGTCAAAAGATTACATGTTAAAATTTCATCCATATTGACCATTTTGGGAACGTTCGACAGGTCCGGAGTCATCGTTTTTCATCAGAAAATGGATTTTTGGGACTGTACCAAAAATGATACAAAATGTCAATTGGATCGTGCCTCATGTTGAATAACCAATTTTTAACCCCTCAGAGTGACCAAAATGGCCATTTTTACAGAGTTTTGCTTACTCAAAAGCTTCAATTTTGACCAATTTCAGGCACATAAATGACTTTAAACACACTTATTTTAGTTGAAAAAGTCATAATTCACATCCAACAGTCATTTAGAGTCAAAATATTAAATGTTAAAATTTCATCCATATTGACCATTTTGGAATCGTTCGACAGGTCCGGAGTCATCGTTTTTCATCAGAAAATTGATTTTTGGGACTGTACCAAAAATGATTCAAAATGTCAATTGGATCGTGCTTCATGTTGAATAACCACTTTTTAACCCCTCAGAGTGACCAAAATGGCCATTTTTACAGAGTTTTGCTTACTCAAAAGCTTTAATTTTGACCAATTTCAGGCGCATAAATGATTTTAAACACACTTATTTTAGTTGAAAAAGTCATAATTCACATCCAACAGTCATTTAGAGTCAAAAGATTACATGTTAAAATTTCATCCATATTGACCATTTTGGAATCGTTCGACAGGTCCGGAGTCATCGTTTTTCATCAGAAAATGGATTTTTGGGACTGTACCAAAAATGATTCAAAATGTCAATTGGATCGTGCCTCATGTTGAATAACCACTTTTTAACCCCTCAGAGTGACCAAAATGGCCATTTTTACAGAGTTTTGCTTACTCAAAAGCTTCAATTTTGACCAAATTTCAGGCACATAAATGACTTTAAACACACTTGATTTAGTTGAAAAAGTCATAATTCACATCCAACAGTCATTTAGAGTCAAAAGATTAAATGTTAAAATTTCATCCATATTGACCATTTTGGAAACGTTCGACAGGTCCGGAGTCATCGTTTTTCATCAGAAAATGGATTTTTGGGACTGTACCAAAAATGATTCAAAATGTCAAATGGATCGTGCCTCATGTTGAATAACCACTTTTTAACCCCTCAGAGTGACCAAAATGGCCATTTTTACAGAGTTTTTGCTTATTCAAAAGCTTTAATTGTGACCAATTTCAGGCACATAAATGACTTTAAACACACTTATTTTAGTTGAAAAAGTCATAATTCACATCCAACAGTCATTTAGAGTCAAAAGATTACATGTTAAAATTTCATCCATATTGACCATTTTGGGAACGTTCGACAGGTCCGGAGTCATCGTTTTTCATCAGAAAATGGATTTTTGGGACTGTACCAAAAATGATTCAAAATGTCAATTGGATCGTGCCTCATGTTGAATAACCACTTTTTAACCCCTCAGAGTGACCAAAATGGCCATTTTTACAGAGTTTTGCTTACTCAAAAGCTTCAATTTTGACCAATTTCAGGCACATAAATGACTTTAAACACACTTATTTTAGTTGAAAAAGTCATAATTCACATCCAACAGTCATTTAGAGTCAAAAGATTAAATGTTAAAATTTCATCCATATTGACCATTTTGGAAACGTTCGACAGATCCGGAGTCATCGTTTTTCATCAGAAAATTGATTTTTGGGACTGTACCAAAAATGATTCAAAATGTCAAATGGATCGTGCCTCATGTTGAATAACCACTTTTTAACCCCTCAGATTGACCAAAATTGCCATTTTTACAGAGTTTTTGCTTATTCAAAAGCTTTAATTTTGACCAATTTCAGGCACATAAATGACTTTAAACACACTTATTTTAGTTGAAAAAGTCATAATTCACATCCAACAGTCATTTAGAGTCAAAAGATTAAATGTTAAAATTTCATCCATATTGACCATTTTGGAATCGTTCGACAGGTCCGGAGTCATCGTTTTTCATCAGAAAATGGATTTTTGGGACTGTACCAAAAATGATTCAAAATGTCAATTGGATCGTGCCTCATGTTGAATAACCACTTTTTAACCCCTCAGAGTGACCAAAATGGCCATTTTTACAGAGTTTTGCTTACTCAAAAGCTTCAATTTTGACCAATTTCAGGCACATAAATGACTTTAAACACACTTGATTTAGTTGAAAAAGTCATAATTCACATCCAACAGTCATTTAGAGTCAAAATATTAAATGTTAAAATTTCATCCATATTGACCATTTTGGAAACGTTCGACAGGTCCGGAGTCATCGTTTTTCATCAGAAAATTGATTTTTGGGACTGTACCAAAAATGATTCAAAATGTCAAATGGATCGTGCCTCATGTTGAATAACCACTTTTTAACCCCTCAGAGTGACCAAAATTGCCATTTTTACAGAGTTTTTGCTTATTCAAAAGCTTTAATTGTGACCAATTTCAGGCACATAAATGACTTTAAACACACTTATTTTAGTTGAAAAAGTCATAATTCACATCCAACAGTCATTTAGAGTCTAAAGATTAAATGTTAAAATTTCATCCATATTGACCATTTTGTGAACGTTCGACAGGTCCGGTGTCATCGTTTTTCATCAGAAAATGGATTTTTGGGACTGTACCAAAAATGTTTCAAAATGTCAAATGGATCGTGCCTCATGTTGAATAACCACTTTTTAACCCCTCATAGTGACCAAAATGGCCATTTTTACAGAGTTTTGCTTACTCAAAAGCTTCAATTTTGACCAATTTCAGGCACATAAATGACTTTAAACACACTTATTTTAGTTGAAAAAGTCATAATTCCCACCCAACAGTCATTTGGAGTCAAAAGATTAAATGTTAAAATTTCATCCATATTGACCATTTTGGGAACGTTCGACAGGTCCGGAGTCATCGTTTTTCATCAGAAAATGGATTTTGGGACTGTACCAAAAATGATTCAAAATGTCAAATGGATTGTGCCTCATGTTGAATAACCACTTTTTAACCCCTCAGAGTGACCAACATTGCCATTTTTACAGAGTTTTGCTTACTCAAAAGCTTCAATTTTGACCAATTTCAGGCACATAAATGACTTTAAACACACTTATTTTAGTTGAAAAAGTCATAATTCCCATCCAACAGTCATTTGGAGTCAAAAGATTAAATGTTAAAATTTCATCCATATTGACCATTTTGGGAACGTTCGACAGGTCCGGAGTCATCGTTTTTCATCAGAAAATGGATTTTTGGGACTGTACCAAAAATGATTCAAAATGTCAAATGGATCGTGCCTCATGTTGAATAACCACTTTTTAACCCCTCAGAGTGACCAAAATGGCCATTTTTACAGAGTTTTGCTTACTCAAAAGCTTCAATTTTGACCAATTTCAGGCACATAAATGACTTTAAACACACTTATTTTAGTTGAAAAAGTCATAATTCCCATCCAACAGTCATTTGGAGTCAAAAGATTAAATGTTAAAATTTCATCCATATTGACCATTTTGGGAACGTTCGACAGGTCCGGAGTCATCGTTTTTCATCAGAAAATGGATTTTTGGGACTGTACCAAAAATGATTCAAAATGTCAAATGGATCGTGCCTCATGTTGAATAACCACTTTTTAACCCCTCAGAGTGACCAAAATTGCCATTTTTACAGAGTTTTTGCTTATTCAAAAGCTTTAATTGTGACCAATTTCAGGCACATAAATGACTTTAAACACACTTATTTTAGTTGAAAAAGTCATAATTCACATCCAACAGTCATTTAGAGTCAAAAGATTAAATGTTAAAATTTCATCCATATTGACCATTTTGGGAACGTTCGACAGGTCCGGAGTCATCGTTTTTCATCAGAAAATGGATTTTTGGGACTGTACCAAAAATGATTCAAAATGTCAATTGGATCGTGCCTCATGTTGAATAACCAATTTTTAACCCCTCAGAGTGACCAAAATGGCCATTTTTACAGAGTTTTGCTTACTCAAAAGCTTCAATTTTGACCAATTTCAGGCACATAAATGACTTTAAACACACTTATTTTAGTTGAAAAAGTCATAATTCACATCCAACAGTCATTTAGAGTCAAAATATTAAATGTTAAAATTTCATCCATATTGACCATTTTGGAATCGTTCGACAGGTCCGGAGTCATCGTTTTTCATCAGAAAATTGATTTTTGGGACTGTACCAAAAATGATTCAAAATGTCAAATGGATCGTGCCTCATGTTGAATAACTACTTTTTAACCCCTCAGAGTGACCAACATTGCCATTTTTACAGAGTTTTGCTTACTCAAAAGCTTCAATTTTGACCAATTTCAGGCACATAAATGACTTTAAACACACTTATTTTAGTTGAAAAAGTCATAATTCACATCCAACAGTCATTTAGAGTCAAAAGATTAAATGTTAAAATGTCATCCATATTGACCATTTTGGAATCGTTCGACAGGTCCGGAGTCATCGTTTTTCATCAGAAAATGGATTTTTGGGACTGTACCAAAAATGATTCAAAATGTCAATTGGATCGTGCCTCATGTTGAATAACCACTTTTTAACCCCTCAGAGTGACCAAAATGGCCATTTTTACAGAGTTTTGCTTACTCAAAAGCTTTAATTTTGACCAATTTCAGGCACATAAATGACTTTAAACACACTTATTTTAGTTGAAAAAGTCATAATTCACATCCAACAGTCATTTAGAGTCAAAAGATTAAATGTTAAAATTTCATCCATATTGACCATTTTGGAATCGTTCGACAGGTCCGGAGTCATCGTTTTTCATCAGAAAATTGATTTTTGGGACTGTACCAAAAATGATTCAAAATGTCAATTGGATCGTGCTTCATGTTGAATAACCACTTTTTAACCCCTCAGAGTGACCAAAATGGCCATTTTTACAGAGTTTTGCTTACTCAAAAGCTTTAATTTTGACCAATTTCAGGCGCATAAATGATTTTAAACACACTTATTTTAGTTGAAAAAGTCATAATTCACATCCAACAGTCATTTAGAGTCAAAAGATTACATGTTAAAATTTCATCCATATTGACCATTTTGGAATCGTTCGACAGGTCCGGAGTCATCGTTTTTCATCAGAAAATGGATTTTTGGGACTGTACCAAAAATGATTCAAAATGTCAATTGGATCGTGCCTCATGTTGAATAACCACTTTTTAACCCCTCAGAGTGACCAAAATGGCCATTTTTACAGAGTTTTGCTTACTCAAAAGCTTCAATTTTGACCAAATTTCAGGCACATAAATGACTTTAAACACACTTATTTTAGTTGAAAAAGTCATAATTCACATCCAACAGTCATTTAGAGTCAAAAGATTAAATGTTAAAATTTCATCCATATTGACCATTTTGGAAACGTTCGACAGGTCCGGAGTCATCGTTTTTCATCAGAAAATGGATTTTTGGGACTGTACCAAAAATGATTCAAAATGTCAATTGGATCGTGCTTCATGTTGAATAACCACTTTTTAACCCCTCAGAGTGACCAAAATGGCCATTTTTACAGAGTTTTGCTTACTCAAAAGCTTTAATTTTGACCAATTTCAGGCGCATAAATGATTTTAAACACACTTATTTTAGTTGAAAAAGTCATAATTCACATCCAACAGTCATTTAGAGTCAAAAGATTACATGTTAAAATTTCATCCATATTGACCATTTTGGAATCGTTCGACAGGTCCGGAGTCATCGTTTTTCATCAGAAAATGGATTTTTGGGACTGTACCAAAAATGATTCAAAATGTCAATTGGATCGTGCCTCATGTTGAATAACCACTTTTTAACCCCTCAGAGTGACCAAAATGGCCATTTTTACAGAGTTTTGCTTACTCAAAAGCTTCAATTTTGACCAATTTCAGGCACATAAATGACTTTAAACACACTTATTTTAGTTGAAAAAGTCATAATTCACATCCAACAGTCATTTAGAGTCAAAAGATTAAATGTTAAAATTTCATCCATATTGACCATTTTGGAAACGTTCGACAGGTCCGGAGTCATCGTTTTTCATCAGAAAATAGATTTTTGGGACTGTACCAAAAATGATTCAAAATGTCAAATGGATCGTGCCTCATGTTGAATAACCACTTTTTAACCCCTCAGATTGACCAAAATTGCCATTTTTACAGAGTTTTTGCTTATTCAAAAGCTTTAATTTTGACCAATTTCAGGCACATAAATGACTTTAAACACACTTATTTTAGTTGAAAAAGTCATAATTCACATCCAACAGTCATTTAGAGTCAAAAGATTAAATGTTAAAATTTCATCCATATTGACCATTTTGGAATCGTTCGACAGGTCCGGAGTCATCGTTTTTTATCAGAAAA
Organism: Lissotriton vulgaris; assembly: GCF_964263255.1. Taxonomy (NCBI): domain Eukaryota; kingdom Metazoa; phylum Chordata; class Amphibia; order Caudata; family Salamandridae; genus Lissotriton; species Lissotriton vulgaris. Next base: position 174,521 of record NW_028250685.1, read on the forward strand.
TGGATTTTTGGGACTGTACCAAAAATGATTCAAAATGTCAATTGGATCGTGCCTCATGTTGAATAACCACTTTTTAACCCCTCAGAGTGACCAAAATGGCCATTTTTACAGAGTTTTGCTTACTCAAAAGCTTCAATTTTGACCAATTTCAGGCACATAAATGACTTTAAACACACTTGATTTAGTTGAAAAAGTCATAATTCACATCCAACAGTCATTTAGAGTCAAAAGATTAAATGTTAAAATTTCATCCATATTGACCATTTTGGAAACGTTCGACAGGTCCGGAGTCATCGTTTTTCATCAGAAAATTGATTTTTGGGACTGTACCAAAAATGATTCAAAATGTCAAATGGATCGTGCCTCATGTTGAATAACCACTTTTTAACCCCTCAGAGTGACCAAAATTGCCATTTTTACAGAGTTTTTGCTTATTCTAAAGCTTTAATTGTGACCAATTTCAGGCACATAAATGACTTTAAACACACTTATTTTAGTTGAAAAAGTCATAATTCACATCCAACAGTCATTTAGAGTCTAAAGATTAAATGTTAAAATTTCATCCATATTGACCATTTTGTGAACGTTCGACAGGTCCGGTGTCATCGTTTTTCATCAGAAAATGGATTTTTGGGACTGTACCAAAAATGTTTCAAAATGTCAAATGGATCGTGCCTCATGTTGAATAACCACTTTTTAACCCCTCAGAGTGACCAAAATGGCCATTTTTACAGAGTTTTGCTTACTCAAAAGCTTCAATTTTGACCAATTTCAGGCACATAAATGACTTTAAACACACTTATTTTAGTTGAAAAAGTCATAATTCCCACCCAACAGTCATTTGGAGTCAAAAGATTAAATGTTAAAATTTCATCCATATTGACCATTTTGGGAACGTTCGACAGGTCCGGAGTCATCGTTTTTCATCAGAAAATGGATTTTGGGACTGTACCAAAAATGATTCAAAATGTCAAATGGATTGTGCCTCATGTTGAATAACCACTTTTTAACCCCTCAGAGTGACCAACATTGCCATTTTTACAGAGTTTTGCTTACTCAAAAGCTTCAATTTTGACCAATTTCAGGCACATAAATGACTTTAAACACACTTATTTTAGTTGAAAAAGTCATAATTCCCATCCAACAGTCATTTGGAGTCAAAAGATTAAATGTTAAAATTTCATCCATATTGACCATTTTGGGAACGTTCGACAGGTCCGGAGTCATCGTTTTTCATCAGAAAATGGATTTTGGGACTGTACCAAAAATGATTCAAAATGTCAAATGGATTGTGCCTCATGTTGAATAACCACTTTTTAACCCCTCAGAGTGACCAACATTGCCATTTTTACAGAGTTTTGCTTACTCAAAAGCTTCAATTTTGACCAATTTCAGGCACATAAATGACTTTAAACACACTTATTTTAGTTGAAAAAGTCATAATTCCCATCCAACAGTCATTTGGAGTCAAAAGATTAAATGTTAAAATTTCATCCATATTGACCATTTTGGGAACGTTCGACAGGTCCGGAGTCATCGTTTTTCATCAGAAAATGGATTTTTGGGACTGTACCAAAAATGATTCAAAATGTCAAATGGATCGTGCCTCATGTTGAATAACCACTTTTTAACCCCTCAGAGTGACCAAAATGGCCATTTTTACAGAGTTTTGCTTACTCAAAAGCTTCAATTTTGACCAATTTCAGGCACATAAATGACTTTAAACACACTTATTTTAGTTGAAAAAGTCATAATTCCCATCCAACAGTCATTTGGAGTCAAAAGATTAAATGTTAAAATTTCATCCATATCGACCATTTTGGGAACGTTCGACAGGTCCGGAGTCATCGTTTTTCATCAGAAAATGGATTTTTGGGACTGTACCAAAAATGATTCAAAATGTCAAATGGATCGTGCCTCATGTTGAATAACCACTTTTTAACCCCTCAGAGTGACCAAAATTGCCATTTTTACAGAGTTTTTGCTTATTCAAAAGCTTTAATTGTGACCAATTTCAGGCACATAAATGACTTTAAACACACTTATTTTAGTTGAAAAAGTCATAATTCACATCCAACAGTCATTTAGAGTCAAAAGAATACATGTTAAAATTTCATCCATATTGACCATTTTGGGAACGTTCGACAGGTCCGGAGTCATCGTTTTTCATCAGAAAATGGATTTTTGGGACTGTACCAAAAATGATACAAAATGTCAATTGGATCGTGCCTCATGTTGAATAACCAATTTTTAACCCCTCAGAGTGACCAAAATGGCCATTTTTACAGAGTTTTGCTTACTCAAAAGCTTCAATTTTGACCAATTTCAGGCACATAAATGACTTTAAACACACTTATTTTAGTTGAAAAAGTCATAATTCACATCCAACAGTCATTTAGAGTCAAAATATTAAATGTTAAAATTTCATCCATATTGACCATTTTGGAATCGTTCGACAGGTCCGGAGTCATCGTTTTTCATCAGAAAATTGATTTTTGGGACTGTACCAAAAATGATTCAAAATGTCAATTGGATCGTGCTTCATGTTGAATAACCACTTTTTAACCCCTCAGAGTGACCAAAATGGCCATTTTTACAGAGTTTTGCTTACTCAAAAGCTTTAATTTTGACCAATTTCAGGCGCATAAATGATTTTAAACACACTTATTTTAGTTGAAAAAGTCATAATTCACATCCAACAGTCATTTAGAGTCAAAAGATTACATGTTAAAATTTCTTCCATATTGACCATTTTGGAATCGTTCGACAGGTCCGGAGTCATCGTTTTTCATCAGAAAATGGATTTTTGGGACTGTACCAAAAATGATTCAAAATGTCAATTGGATCGTGCCTCATGTTGAATAACCACTTTTTAACCCCTCAGAGTGACCAAAATGGCCATTTTTACAGAGTTTTGCTTACTCAAAAGCTTCAATTTTGACCAAATTTCAGGCACATAAATGACTTTAAACACACTTATTTTAGTTGAAAAAGTCATAATTCACATCCAACAGTCATTTAGAGTCAAAAGATTAAATGTTAAAATTTCATCCATATTGACCATTTTGGAATCGTTCGACAGGTCCGGAGTCATCGTTTTTCATCAGAAAATGGATTTTTGGGACTGTACCAAAAATGATTCAAAATGTCAATTGGATCGTGCCTCATGTTGAATAACCACTTTTTAACCCCTCAGAGTGACCAAAATGGCCATTTTTACAGAGTTTTGCTTACTCAAAAGCTTTAATTTTGACCAATTTCAGGCACATAAATGACTTTAAACACACTTATTTTAGTTGAAAAAGTCATAATTCACATCCAACAGTCATTTAGAGTCAAAAGATTAAATGTTAAAATTTCATCCATATTGACCATTTTGGAATCGTTCGACAGGTCCGGAGTCATCGTTTTTCATCAGAAAATTGATTTTTGGGACTGTACCAAAAATGATTCAAAATGTCAATTGGATCGTGCTTCATGTTGAATAACCACTTTTTAACCCCTCAGAGTGACCAAAATGGCCATTTTTACAGAGTTTTGCTTACTCAAAAGCTTTAATTTTGACCAATTTCAGGCGCATAAATGATTTTAAACACACTTATTTTAGTTGAAAAAGTCATAATTCACATCCAACAGTCATTTAGAGTCAAAAGATTACATGTTAAAATTTCATCCATATTGACCATTTTGGAATCGTTCGACAGGTCCGGAGTCATCGTTTTTCATCAGAAAATGGATTTTTGGGACTGTACCAAAAATGATTCAAAATGTCAATTGGATCGTGCCTCATGTTGAATAACCACTTTTTAACCCCTCAGAGTGACCAAAATGGCCATTTTTACAGAGTTTTGCTTACTCAAAAGCTTCAATTTTGACCAAATTTCAGGCACATAAATGACTTTAAACACACTTATTTTAGTTGAAAAAGTCATAATTCACATCCAACAGTCATTTAGAGTCAAAAGATTAAATGTTAAAATTTCATCCATATTGACCATTTTGGAAACGTTCGACAGGTCCGGAGTCATCGTTTTTCATCAGAAAATGGATTTTTGGGACTGTACCAAAAATGATTCAAAATGTCAATTGGATCGTGCTTCATGTTGAATAACCACTTTTTAACCCCTCAGAGTGACCAAAATGGCCATTTTTACAGAGTTTTGCTTACTCAAAAGCTTTAATTTTGACCAATTTCAGGCGCATAAATGATTTTAAACACACTTATTTTAGTTGAAAAAGTCATAATTCACATCCAACAGTCATTTAGAGTCAAAAGATTACATGTTAAAATTTCATCCATATTGACCATTTTGGAATCGTTCGACAGGTCCGGAGTCATCGTTTTTCATCAGAAAATGGATTTTTGGGACTGTACCAAAAATGATTCAAAATGTCAATTGGATCGTGCCTCATGTTGAATAACCACTTTTTAACCCCTCAGAGTGACCAAAATGGCCATTTTTACAGAGTTTTGCTTACTCAAAAGCTTCAATTTTGACCAATTTCAGGCACATAAATGACTTTAAACACACTTATTTTAGTTGAAAAAGTCATAATTCACATCCAACAGTCATTTAGAGTCAAAAGATTAAATGTTAAAATTTCATCCATATTGACCATTTTGGAAACGTTCGACAGGTCCGGAGTCATCGTTTTTCATCAGAAAATTGATTTTTGGGACTGTACCAAAAATGATTCAAAATGTCAAATGGATCGTGCCTCATGTTGAATAACCACTTTTTAACCCCTCAGATTGACCAAAATTGCCATTTTTACAGAGTTTTTGCTTATTCAAAAGCTTTAATTTTGACCAATTTCAGGCACATAAATGACTTTAAACACACTTATTTTAGTTGAAAAAGTCATAATTCACATCCAACAGTCATTTAGAGTCAAAAGATTAAATGTTAAAATTTCATCCATATTGACCATTTTGGAATCGTTCGACAGGTCCGGAGTCATCGTTTTTTATCAGAAAATGGATTTTTGGGACTGTACCAAAAATGATTCAAAATGTCAATTGGATCGTGCCTCATGTTGAATAACCACTTTTTAACCCCTCAGAGTGACCAAAATGGCCATTTTTACAGAGTTTTGCTTACTCAAAAGCTTCAATTTTGACCAATTTCAGGCACATAAATGACTTTAAACACACTTGATTTAGTTGAAAAAGTCATAATTCACATCCAACAGTCATTTAGAGTCAAAAGATTAAATGTTAAAATTTCATCCATATTGACCATTTTGGAAACGTTCGACAGGTCCGGAGTCATCGTTTTTCATCAGAAAATGGATTTTTGGGACTGTACCAAAAATGATTCAAAATGTCAAATGGATCGTGCCTCATGTTGAATAAACACTTTTTAACCCCTCAGAGTGACCAAAATTGCCATTTTTACAGAGTTTTTGCTTATTCTAAAGCTTTAATTGTGACCAATTTCAGGCACATAAATGACTTTAAACACACTTATTTTAGTTGAAAAAGTCATAATTCACATCCAACAGTCATTTAGAGTCTAAAGATTAAATGTTAAAATTTCATCCATATTGACCATTTTGTGAACGTTCGACAGGTCCGGTGTCATCGTTTTTCATCAGAAAATGGATTTTTGGGACTGTACCAAAAATGTTTCAAAATGTCAAATGGATCGTGCCTCATGTTGAATAACCACTTTTTAACCCCTCAGAGTGACCAAAATGGCCATTTTTACAGAGTTTTGCTTACTCAAAAGCTTCAATTTTGACCAATTTCAGGCACATAAATGACTTTAAACACACTTATTTTAGTTGAAAAAGTCATAATTCCCACCCAACAGTCATTTGGAGTCAAAAGATTAAATGTTAAAATTTCATCCATATTGACCATTTTGGGAACGTTCGACAGGTCCGGAGTCATCGTTTTTCATCAGAAAATGGATTTTGGGACTGTACCAAAAATGATTCAAAATGTCAAATGGATTGTGCCTCATGTTGAATAACCACTTTTTAACCCCTCAGAGTGACCAACATTGCCATTTTTACAGAGTTTTGCTTACTCAAAAGCTTCAATTTTGACCAATTTCAGGCACATAAATGACTTTAAACACACTTATTTTAGTTGAAAAAGTCATAATTCCCATCCAACAGTCATTTGGAGTCAAAAGATTAAATGTTAAAATTTCATCCATATTGACCATTTTGGGAACGTTCGACAGGTCCGGAGTCATCGTTTTTCATCAGAAAATGGATTTTGGGACTGTACCAAAAATGATTCAAAATGTCAAATGGATTGTGCCTCATGTTGAATAACCACTTTTTAACCCCTCAGAGTGACCAACATTGCCATTTTTACAGAGTTTTGCTTACTCAAAAGCTTCAATTTTGACCAATTTCAGGCACATAAATGACTTTAAACACACTTATTTTAGTTGAAAAAGTCATAATTCCCATCCAACAGTCATTTGGAGTCAAAAGATTAAATGTTAAAATTTCATCCATATTGACCATTTTGGGAACGTTCGACAGGTCCGGAGTCATCGTTTTTCATCAGAAAATGGATTTTTGGGACTGTACCAAAAATGATTCAAAATGTCAAATGGATCGTGCCTCATGTTGAATAACCACTTTTTAACCCCTCAGAGTGACCAAAATGGCCATTTTTACAGAGTTTTGCTTACTCAAAAGCTTCAATTTTGACCAATTTCAGGCACATAAATGACTTTAAACACACTTATTTTAGTTGAAAAAGTCATAATTCCCATCCAACAGTCATTTGGAGTCAAAAGATTAAATGTTAAAATTTCATCCATATTGACCATTTTGGGAACGTTCGACAGGTCCGGAGTCATCGTTTTTCATCAGAAAATGGATTTTTGGGACTGTACCAAAAATGATTCAAAATGTCAAATGGATCGTGCCTCATGTTGAATAACCACTTTTTAACCCCTCAGAGTGACCAAAATTGCCATTTTTACAGAGTTTTTGCTTATTCAAAAGCTTTAATTGTGACCAATTTCAGGCACATAAATGACTTTAAACACACTTATTTTAGTTGAAAAAGTCATAATTCACATCCAACAGTCATTTAGAGTCAAAAGAATACATGTTAAAATTTCATCCATATTGACCATTTTGGGAACGTTCGACAGGTCCGGAGTCATCGTTTTTCATCAGAAAATGGATTTTTGGGACTGTACCAAAAATGATACAAAATGTCAATTGGATCGTGCCTCATGTTGAATAACCAATTTTTAACCCCTCAGAGTGACCAAAATGGCCATTTTTACAGAGTTTTGCTTACTCAAAAGCTTCAATTTTGACCAATTTCAGGCACATAAATGACTTTAAACACACTTATTTTAGTTGAAAAAGTCATAATTCACATCCAACAGTCATTTAGAGTCAAAATATTAAATGTTAAAATTTCATCCATATTGACCATTTTGGAATCGTTCGACAGGTCCGGAGTCATCGTTTTTCATCAGAAAATTGATTTTTGGGACTGTACCAAAAATGATTCAAAATGTCAATTGGATCGTGCTTCATGTTGAATAACCACTTTTTAACCCCTCAGAGTGACCAAAATGGCCATTTTTACAGAGTTTTGCTTACTCAAAAGCTTTAATTTTGACCAATTTCAGGCGCATAAATGATTTTAAACACACTTATTTTAGTTGAAAAAGTCATAATTCGCATCCAACAGTCATTTAGAGTCAAAAGATTACATGTTAAAATTTCATCCATATTGACCATTTTGGAATCGTTCGACAGGTCCGGAGTCATCGTTTTTCATCAGAAAATGGATTTTTGGGACTGTACCAAAAATGATTCAAAATGTCAATTGGATCGTGCCTCATGTTGAATAACCACTTTTTAACCCCTCAGAGTGACCAAAATGGCCATTTTTACAGAGTTTTGCTTACTCAAAAGCTTCAATTTTGACCAAATTTCAGGCACATAAATGACTTTAAACACACTTGATTTAGTTGAAAAAGTCATAATTCACATCCAACAGTCATTTAGAGTCAAAAGATTAAATGTTAAAATTTCATCCATATTGACCATTTTGGAAACGTTCGACAGGTCCGGAGTCATCGTTTTTCATCAGAAAATGGATTTTTGGGACTGTACCAAAAATGATTCAAAATGTCAAATGGATCGTGCCTCATGTTGAATAACCACTTTTTAACCCCTCAGAGTGACCAAAATGGCCATTTTTACAGAGTTTTTGCTTATTCAAAAGCTTTAATTGTGACCAATTTCAGGCACATAAATGACTTTAAACACACTTATTTTAGTTGAAAAAGTCATAATTCACATCCAACAGTCATTTAGAGTCAAAAGATTACATGTTAAAATTTCATCCATATTGACCATTTTGGGAACGTTCGACAGGTCCGGAGTCATCGTTTTTCATCAGAAAATGGATTTTTGGGACTGTACCAAAAACGATTCAAAATGTCAATTGGATCGTGCCTCATGTTGAATAACCACTTTTTAACCCCTCAGAGTGACCAAAATGGCCATTTTTACAGAGTTTTGCTTACTCAAAAGCTTCAATTTTGACCAATTTCAGGCACATAAATGACTTTAAACACACTTATTTTAGTTGAAAAAGTCATAATTCACATCCAACAGTCATTTAGAGTCAAAAGATTAAATGTTAAAATTTCATCCATATTGACCATTTTGGAAACGTTCGACAGATCCGGAGTCATCGTTTTTCATCAGAAAATTGATTTTTGGGACTGTACCAAAAATGATTCAAAATGTCAAATGGATCGTGCCTCATGTTGAATAACCACTTTTTAACCCCTCAGATTGACCAAAATTGCCATTTTTACAGAGTTTTTGCTTATTCAAAAGCTTTAATTTTGACCAATTTCAGGCACATAAATGACTTTAAACACACTTATTTTAGTTGAAAAAGTCATAATTCACATCCAACAGTCATTTAGAGTCAAAAGATTAAATGTTAAAATTTCATCCATATTGACCATTTTGGAATCGTTCGACAGGTCCGGAGTCATCGTTTTTCATCAGAAAATGGATTTTTGGGACTGTACCAAAAATGATTCAAAATGTCAATTGGATCGTGCCTCATGTTGAATAACCACTTTTTAACCCCTCAGAGTGACCAAAATGGCCATTTTTACAGAGTTTTGCTTACTCAAAAGCTTCAATTTTGACCAATTTCAGGCACATAAATGACTTTAAACACACTTGATTTAGTTGAAAAAGTCATAATTCACATCCAACAGTCATTTAGAGTCTAAAGATTAAATGTTAAAATTTCATCCATATTGACCATTTTGTGAACGTTCGACAGGTCCGGTGTCATCGTTTTTCATCAGAAAATGGATTTTTGGGACTGTACCAAAAATGTTTCAAAATGTCAAATGGATCGTGCCTCATGTTGAATAACCACTTTTTAACCCCTCATAGTGACCAAAATGGCCATTTTTACAGAGTTTTGCTTACTCAAAAGCTTCAATTTTGACCAATTTCAGGCACATAAATGACTTTAAACACACTTATTTTAGTTGAAAAAGTCATAATTCCCACCCAACAGTCATTTGGAGTCAAAAGATTAAATGTTAAAATTTCATCCATATTGACCATTTTGGGAACGTTCGACAGGTCCGGAGTCATCGTTTTTCATCAGAAAATGGATTTTGGGACTGTACCAAAAATGATTCAAAATGTCAAATGGATTGTGCCTCATGTTGAATAACCACTTTTTAACCCCTCAGAGTGACCAACATTGCCATTTTTACAGAGTTTTGCTTACTCAAAAGCTTCAATTTTGACCAATTTCAGGCACATAAATGACTTTAAACACACTTATTTTAGTTGAAAAAGTCATAATTCCCATCCAACAGTCATTTGGAGTCAAAAGATTAAATGTTAAAATTTCATCCATATTGACCATTTTGGGAACGTTCGACAGGTCCGGAGTCATCGTTTTTCATCAGAAAATGGATTTTTGGACTGTACCAAAAATGATTCAAAATGTCAAATGGATCGTGCCTCATGTTGAATAACCACTTTTTAACCCCTCAGAGTGACCAAAATGGCCATTTTTACAGAGTTTTGCTTACTCAAAAGCTTCAATTTTGACCAATTTCAGGCACATAAATGACTTTAAACACACTTATTTTAGTTGAAAAAGTCATAATTCCCATCCAACAGTCATTTTGGAGTCAAAAGATTAAATGTTAAAATTTCATCCATATTGACCATTTTGGGAACGTTCGACAGGTCCGGAGTCATCGTTTTTCATCAGAAAATGGATTTTTGGGACTGTACCAAAAATGATTCAAAATGTCAAATGGATCGTGCCTCATGTTGAATAACCACTTTTTAACCCCTCAGAGTGACCAAAATTGCCATTTTTACAGAGTTTTTGCTTATTCAAAAGCTTTAATTGTGACCAATTTCAGGCACATAAATGACTTTAAACACACTTATTTTAGTTGAAAAAGTCATAATTCACATCCAACAGTCATTTAGAGTCAAAAGATTAAATGTTAAAATTTCATCCATATTGACCATTTTGGGAACGTTCGACAGGTCCGGAGTCATCGTTTTTCATCAGAAAATGGATTTTTGGGACTGTACCAAAAATGATTCAAAATGTCAATTGGATCGTGCCTCATGTTGAATAACCAATTTTTAACCCCTCAGAGTGACCAAAATGGCCATTTTTACAGAGTTTTGCTTACTCAAAAGCTTCAATTTTGACCAATTTCAGGCACATAAATGACTTTAAACACACTTATTTTAGTTGAAAAAGTCATAATTCACATCCAACAGTCATTTAGAGTCAAAATATTAAATGTTAAAATTTCATCCATATTGACCATTTTGGAATCGTTCGACAGGTCCGGAGTCATCGTTTTTCATCAGAAAATTGATTTTTGGGACTGTACCAAAAATGATTCAAAATGTCAAATGGATCGTGCCTCATGTTGAATAACTACTTTTTAACCCCTCAGAGTGACCAACATTGCCATTTTTACAGAGTTTTGCTTACTCAAAAGCTTCAATTTTGACCAATTTCAGGCACATAAATGACTTTAAACACACTTATTTTAGTTGAAAAAGTCATAATTCACATCCAACAGTCATTTAGAGTCAAAAGATTAAATGTTAAAATTTCATCCATATTGACCATTTTGGAATCGTTCGACAGGTCCGGAGTCATCGTTTTTCATCAGAAAATGGATTTTTGGGACTGTACCAAAAATGATTCAAAATGTCAATTGGATCGTGCCTCATGTTGAATAACCACTTTTTAACCCCTCAGAGTGACCAAAATGGCCATTTTTACAGAGTTTTGCTTACTCAAAAGCTTTAATTTTGACCAATTTCAGGCACATAAATGACTTTAAACACACTTATTTTAGTTGAAAAAGTCATAATTCACATCCAACAGTCATTTAGAGTCAAAAGATTAAATGTTAAAATTTCATCCATATTGACCATTTTGGAATCGTTCGACAGGTCCGGAGTCATCGTTTTTCATCAGAAAATTGATTTTTGGGACTGTACCAAAAATGATTCAAAATGTCAATTGGATCGTGCTTCATGTTGAATAACCACTTTTTAACCCCTCAGAGTGACCAAAATGGCCATTTTTACAGAGTTTTGCTTACTCAAAAGCTTTAATTTTGACCAATTTCAGGCGCATAAATGATTTTAAACACACTTATTTTAGTTGAAAAAGTCATAATTCACATCCAACAGTCATTTAGAGTCAAAAGATTACATGTTAAAATTTCATCCATATTGACCATTTTGGAAACGTTCGACAGGTCCGGAGTCATCGTTTTTCATCAGAAAATGGATTTTTGGGACTGTACCAAAAATGATTCAAAATGTCAATTGGATCGTGCCTCATGTTGAATAACCACTTTTTAACCCCTCAGAGTGACCAAAATGGCCATTTTTACAGAGTTTTGCTTACTCAAAAGCTTCAATTTTGACCAAATTTCAGGCACATAAATGACTTTAAACACACTTATTTTAGTTGAAAAAGTCATAATTCACATCCAACAGTCATTTAGAGTCAAAAGATTAAATGTTAAAATTTCATCCATATTGACCATTTTGGAAACGTTCGACAGGTCCGGAGTCATCGTTTTTCATCAGAAAATGGATTTTTGGGACTGTACCAAAAATGATTCAAAATGTCAATTGGATCGTGCTTCATGTTGAATAACCACTTTTTAACCCCTCAGAGTGACCAAAATGGCCATTTTTACAGAGTTTTGCTTACTCAAAAGCTTTAATTTTGACCAATTTCAGGCGCATAAATGATTTTAAACACACTTATTTTAGTTGAAAAAGTCATAATTCACATCCAACAGTCATTTAGAGTCAAAAGATTACATGTTAAAATTTCATCCATATTGACCATTTTGGAATCGTTCGACAGGTCCGGAGTCATCGTTTTTCATCAGAAAATGGATTTTTGGGACTGTACCAAAAATGATTCAAAATGTCAATTGGATCGTGCCTCATGTTGAATAACCACTTTTTAACCCCTCAGAGTGACCAAAATGGCCATTTTTACAGAGTTTTGCTTACTCAAAAGCTTCAATTTTGACCAAATTTCAGGCACATAAATGACTTTAAACACACTTGATTTAGTTGAAAAAGTCATAATTCACATCCAACAGTCATTTAGAGTCAAAAGATTAAATGTTAAAATTTCATCCATATTGACCATTTTGGAATCGTTCGACAGGTCCGGAGTCATCGTTTTTCATCAGAAAATGGATTTTTGGGACTGTACCAAAAATGATTCAAAATGTCAATTGGATCGTGCCTCATGTTGAATAACCACTTTTTAACCCCTCAGAGTGACCAAAATGGCCATTTTTACAGAGTTTTGCTTACTCAAAAGCTTTAATTTTGACCAATTTCAGGCGCATAAATGATTTTTAACACACTTATTTTAGTTGAAAAAGTCATAATTCACATCCAACAGTAATTTAGAGTCAAAAGATTACATGTTAAAATTTCATCCATATTGACCATTTTGGAATCGTTCGACAGGTCCGGAGTCATCGTTTTTCATCAGAAAATTGATTTTTGGGACTGTACCAAAAATGATTCAAAATGTCAATTGGGTCGTGCCTCATGTTGAATAACCACTTTTTAACCCCTCAGAGTGACCAAAATGGCCATTTTTACAGAGTTTTGCTTACTCAAAAGCTTCAATTTTGACCAATTTCAGGCACATAAATGACTTTAAACACACTTATTTTAGTTGAAAAAGTCATAATTCACATCCAACAGTCATTTAGAGTCAAAAGATTAAATGTTAAAATTTCATCCATATTGACCATTTTGGAAACGTTCGACAGGTCCGGAGTCATCGTTTTTCATCAGAAAATTGATTTTTGGGACTGTACCAAAAATGATTCAAAATGTCAAATGGATCGTGCCTCATGTTGAATAACCACTTTTTAACCCCTCAGATTGACCAAAATTGCCATTTTTACAGAGTTTTTGCTTATTCAAAAGCTTTAATTTTGACCAATTTCAGGCACATAAATGACTTTAAACACACTTATTTTAGTTGAAAAAGTCATAATTCACATCCAACAGTCATTTAGAGTCAAAAGATTAAATGTTAAAATGTCATCCATATTGACCATTTTGGAATCGTTCGACAGGTCCGGAGTCATCGTTTTTTATCAGAAAATGGATTTTTGGGACTGTACCAAAAATGATTCAAAATGTCAATTGGATCGTGCCTCATGTTGAATAACCACTTTTTAACCCCTCAGAGTGACCAAAATGGCCATTTTTACAGAGTTTTGCTTACTCAAAAGCTTCAATTTTGACCAATTTCAGGCACATAAATGACTTTAAACACACTTGATTTAGTTGAAAAAGTCATAATTCACATCCAACAGTCATTTAGAGTCAAAAGATTAAATGTTAAAATTTCATCCATATTGACCATTTTGGAATCGTTCGACAGGTCCGGAGTCATCGTTTTTCATCAGAAAATTGATTTTTGGGACTGTACCAAAAATGATTCAAAATGTCAAATGGATCGTGCCTCATGTTGAATAACTACTTTTTAACCCCTCAGAGTGACCAACATTGCCATTTTTACAGAGTTTTGCTTACTCAAAAGCTTCAATTTTGACCAATTTCAGGCACATAAATGACTTTAAACACACTTATTTTAGTTGAAAAAGTCATAATTCACATCCAACAGTCATTTAGAGTCAAAAGATTAAATGTTAAAATTTCATCCATATTGACCATTTTGGAATCGTTCGACAGGTCCGGAGTCATCGTTTTTCATCAGAAAATGGATTTTTGGGACTGTACCAAAAATGATTCAAAATGTCAATTGGATCGTGCCTCATGTTGAATAACCACTTTTTAACCCCTCAGAGTGACCAAAATGGCCATTTTTACAGAGTTTTGCTTACTCAAAAGCTTTAATTTTGACCAATTTCAGGCACATAAATGACTTTAAACACACTTATTTTAGTTGAAAAAGTCATAATTCACATCCAACAGTCATTTAGAGTCAAAAGATTAAATGTTAAAATTTCATCCATATTGACCATTTTGGAATCGTTCGACAGGTCCGGAGTCATCGTTTTTCATCAGAAAATTGATTTTTGGGACTGTACCAAAAATGATTCAAAATGTCAATTGGATCGTGCTTCATGTTGAATAACCACTTTTTAACCCCTCAGAGTGACCAAAATGGCCATTTTTACAGAGTTTTGCTTACTCAAAAGCTTTAATTTTGACCAATTTCAGGCGCATAAATGATTTTAAACACACTTATTTTAGTTGAAAAAGTCATAATTCACATCCAACAGTCATTTAGAGTCAAAAGATTACATGTTAAAATTTCATCCATATTGACCATTTTGGAATCGTTCGACAGGTCCGGAGTCATCGTTTTTCATCAGAAAATGGATTTTTGGGACTGTACCAAAAATGATTCAAAATGTCAATTGGATCGTGCCTCATGTTGAATAACCACTTTTTAACCCCTCAGAGTGACCAAAATGGCCATTTTTACAGAGTTTTGCTTACTCAAAAGCTTCAATTTTGACCAAATTTCAGGCACATAAATGACTTTAAACACACTTATTTTAGTTGAAAAAGTCATAATTCACATCCAACAGTCATTTAGAGTCAAAAGATTAAATGTTAAAATTTCATCCATATTGACCATTTTGGAAACGTTCGACAGGTCCGGAGTCATCGTTTTTCATCAGAAAATGGATTTTTGGGACTGTACCAAAAATGATTCAAAATGTCAATTGGATCGTGCTTCATGTTGAATAACCACTTTTTAACCCCTCAGAGTGACCAAAATGGCCATTTTTACAGAGTTTTGCTTACTCAAAAGCTTTAATTTTGACCAATTTCAGGCGCATAAATGATTTTAAACACACTTATTTTAGTTGAAAAAGTCATAATTCACATCCAACAGTCATTTAGAGTCAAAAGATTACATGTTAAAATTTCATCCATATTGACCATTTTGGAATCGTTCGACAGGTCCGGAGTCATCGTTTTTCATCAGAAAATGGATTTTTGGGACTGTACCAAAAATGATTCAAAATGTCAATTGGATCGTGCCTCATGTTGAATAACCACTTTTTAACCCCTCAGAGTGACCAAAATGGCCATTTTTACAGAGTTTTGCTTACTCAAAAGCTTCAATTTTGACCAAATTTCAGGCACATAAATGACTTTAAACACACTTGATTTAGTTGAAAAAGTCATAATTCACATCCAACAGTCATTTAGAGTCAAAAGATTAAATGTTAAAATTTCATCCATATTGACCATTTTGGAATCGTTCGACAGGTCCGGAGTCATCGTTTTTCATCAGAAAATGGATTTTTGGGACTGTACCAAAAATGATTCAAAATGTCAATTGGATCGTGCCTCATGTTGAATAACCACTTTTTAACCCCTCAGAGTGACCAAAATGGCCATTTTTACAGAGTTTTGCTTACTCAAAAGCTTTAATTTTGACCAATTTCAGGCGCATAAATGATTTTTAACACACTTATTTTAGTTGAAAAAGTCATAATTCACATCCAACAGTAATTTAGAGTCAAAAGATTACATGTTAAAATTTCATCCATATTGACCATTTTGGAATCGTTCGACAGGTCCGGAGTCATCGTTTTTCATCAGAAAATTGATTTTTGGGACTGTACCAAAAATGATTCAAAATGTCAATTGGGTCGTGCCTCATGTTGAATAACCACTTTTTAACCCCTCAGAGTGACCAAAATGGCCATTTTTACAGAGTTTTGCTTACTCAAAAGCTTCAATTTTGACCAATTTCAGGCACATAAATGACTTTAAACACACTTATTTTAGTTGAAAAAGTCATAATTCACATCCAACAGTCATTTAGAGTCAAAAGATTACATGTTAAAATTTCATCCATATTGACCATTTTGGGAACGTTCGACAGGTCCGGAGTCATCGTTTTTCATCAGAAAATGGATTTTTGGGACTGTACCAAAAATGATTCAAAATGTCAATTGGATCGTGCCTCATGTTGAATAACCACTTTTTAACCCCTCAGAGTGACCAAAATGGCCATTTTTACAGAGTTTTGCTTACTCAAAAGCTTCAATTTTGACCAATTTCAGGCACATAAATGACTTTAAACACACTTATTTTAGTTGAAAAAGTCATAATTCACATCCAACAGTCATTTAGAGTCAAAAGAATAAATGTTAAAATTTCATCCATATTGACCATTTTGGAAACGTTCGACAGGTCCGGAGTCATCGTTTTTCATCAGAAAATTGATTTTTGGGACTGTACCAAAAATGATTCAAAATGTCAAATGGATCGTGCCTCATGTTGAATAACCACTTTTTAACCCCTCAGATTGACCAAAATTGCCATTTTTACAGAGTTTTTGCTTATTCAAAAGCTTTAATTTTGACCAATTTCAGGCACATAAATGACTTTAAACACACTTATTTTAGTTGAAAAAGTCATAATTCACATCCAACAGTCATTTAGAGTCAAAAGATTAAATGTTAAAATTTCATCCATATTGACCATTTTGGAATCGTTCGACAGGTCCGGAGTCATCGTTTTTTTATCAGAAAATGGATTTTTGGGACTGTACCAAAAATGATTCAAAATGTCAATTGGATCGTGCCTCATGTTGAATAACCACTTTTTAACCCCTCAGAGTGACCAAAATGGCCATTTTTACAGAGTTTTGCTTACTCAAAAGCTTCAATTTTGACCAATTTCAGGCACATAAATGACTTTAAACACACTTGATTTAGTTGAAAAAGTCATAATTCACATCCAACAGTCATTTAGAGTCAAAAGATTAAATGTTAAAATTTCATCCATATTGACCATTTTGGAAACGTTTGACAGGTCCGGAGTCATCGTTTTTCATCAGAAAATTGATTTTTGGGACTGTACCAAAAATGATTCAAAATGTCAAATGGATCGTGCCTCATGTTGAATAACCACTTTTTAACCCCTCAGAGTGACCAAAATTGCCATTTTTACAGAGTTTTTGCTTATTCAAAAGCTTTAATTGTGACCAATTTCAGGCACATAAATGACTTTAAACACACTTATTTTAGTTGAAAAAGTCATAATTCACATCCAACAGTCATTTAGAGTCTAAAGATTAAATGTTAAACTTTCATCCATATTGACCATTTTGTGAACGTTCGACAGGTCCGGTGTCATCGTTTTTCATCAGAAAATGGATTTTTGGGACTGTACCAAAAATGTTTCAAAATGTCAAATGGATCGTGCCTCATGTTGAATAACCACTTTTTAACCCCTCAGAGTGACCAAAATGGCCATTTTTACAGAGTTTTGCTTACTCAAAAGCTTCAATTTTGACCAATTTCAGGCACATAAATGACTTTAAACACACTTATTTTAGTTGAAAAAGTCATAATTCCCACCCAACAGTCATTTGGAGTCAAAAGATTAAATGTTAAAATTTCATCCATATTGACCATTTTGGGAACGTTCGACAGGTCCGGAGTCATCGTTTTTCATCAGAAAATGGATTTTGGGACTGTACCAAAAATGATTCAAAATGTCAAATGGATTGTGCCTCATGTTGAATAACCACTTTTTAACCCCTCAGAGTGACCAACATTGCCATTTTTACAGAGTTTTGCTTACTCAAAAGCTTCAATTTTGACCAATTTCAGGCACATAAATGACTTTAAACACACTTATTTTAGTTGAAAAAGTCATAATTCCCATCCAACAGTCATTTGGAGTCAAAAGATTAAATGTTAAAATTTCATCCATATTGACCATTTTGGGAACGTTCGACAGGTCCGGAGTCATCGTTTTTCATCAGAAAATGGATTTTGGGACTGTACCAAAAATGATTCAAAATGTCAAATGGATTGTGCCTCATGTTGAATAACCACTTTTTAACCCCTCAGAGTGACCAACATTGCCATTTTTACAGAGTTTTGCTTACTCAAAAGCTTCAATTTTGACCAATTTCAGGCACATAAATGACTTTAAACACACTTATTTTAGTTGAAAAAGTCATAATTCCCATCCAACAGTCATTTGGAGTCAAAAGATTAAATGTTAAAATTTCATCCATATTGACCATTTTGGGAACGTTCGACAGGTCCGGAGTCATCGTTTTTCATCAGAAAATGGATTTTTGGGACTGTACCAAAAATGATTCAAAATGTCAAATGGATCGTGCCTCATGTTGAATAACCACTTTTTAACCCCTCAGAGTGACCAAAATGGCCATTTTTACAGAGTTTTGCTTACTCAAAAGCTTCAATTTTGACCAATTTCAGGCACATAAATGACTTTAAACACACTTATTTTAGTTGAAAAAGTCATAATTCCCATCCAACAGTCATTTGGAGTCAAAAGATTAAATGTTAAAATTTCATCCATATTGACCATTTTGGGAACGTTCGACAGGTCCGGAGTCATCGTTTTTCATCAGGAAATGGATTTTTGGGACTGTACCAAAAATGATTCAAAATGTCAATTGGATCGTGCCTCATGTTGAATAACCAATTTTTAACCCCTCAGAGTGACCAAAATGGCCATTTTTACAGAGTTTTGCTTACTCAAAAGCTTCAATTTTGACCAATTTCAGGCACATAAATGACTTTAAACACACTTATTTTAGTTGAAAAAGTCATAATTCACATCCAACAGTCATTTAGAGTCAAAATATTAAATGTTAAAATTTCATCCATATTGACCATTTTGGAATCGTTCGACAGGTCCGGAGTCATCGTTTTTCATCAGAAAATTGATTTTTGGGACTGTACCAAAAATGATTCAAAATGTCAATTGGATCGTGCTTCATGTTGAATAACCACTTTTTAACCCCTCAGAGTGACCAAAATGGCCATTTTTACAGAGTTTTGCTTACTCAAAAGCTTTAATTTTGACCAATTTCAGGCGCATAAATGATTTTAAACACACTTATTTTAGTTGAAAAAGTCATAATTCACATCCAACAGTCATTTAGAGTCAAAAGATTACATGTTAAAATTTCATCCATATTGACCATTTTGGAATCGTTCGACAGGTCCGGAGTCATCGTTTTTCATCAGAAAATGGATTTTTGGGACTGTACCAAAAATGATTCAAAATGTCAATTGGATCGTGCCTCATGTTGAATAACCACTTTTTAACCCCTCAGAGTGACCAAAATGGCCATTTTTACAGAGTTTTGCTTACTCAAAAGCTTCAATTTTGACCAAATTTCAAGCACATAAATGACTTTAAACACACTTGATTTAGTTGAAAAAGTCATAATTCACATCCAACAGTCATTTAGAGTCAAAAGATTAAATGTTAAAATTTCATCCATATTGACCATTTTGGAAACGTTCGACAGGTCCGGAGTCATCGTTTTTCATCAGAAAATGGATTTTTGGGACTGTACCAAAAATGATTCAAAATGTCAAATGGATCGTGCCTCATGTTGAATAACCACTTTTTAACCCCTCAGAGTGACCAAAATGGCCATTTTTACAGAGTTTTTGCTTATTCAAAAGCTTTAATTGTGACCAATTTCAGGCACATAAATGACTTTAAACACACTTATTTTAGTTGAAAAAGTCATAATTCACATCCAACAGTCATTTAGAGTCAAAAGATTACATGTTAAAATTTCATCCATATTGACCATTTTGGGAACGTTCGACAGGTCCGGAGTCATCGTTTTTCATCAGAAAATGGATTTTTGGGACTGTACCAAAAATGATTCAAAATGTCAATTGGATCGTGCCTCATGTTGAATAACCACTTTTTAACCCCTCAGAGTGACCAAAATGGCCATTTTTACAGAGTTTTGCTTACTCAAAAGCTTCAATTTTGACCAATTTCAGGCACATAAATGACTTTAAACACACTTATTTTAGTTGAAAAAGTCATAATTCACATCCAACAGTCATTTAGAGTCAAAAGATTAAATGTTAAAATTTCATCCATATTGACCATTTTGGAAACGTTCGACAGGTCCGGAGTCATCGTTTTTCATCAGAAAATTGATTTTTGGGACTGTACCAAAAATGATTCAAAATGTCAATTGGATCGTGCTTCATGTTGAATAACCACTTTTTAACCCCTCAGAGTGACCAAAATGGCCATTTTTACAGAGTTTTGCTTACTCAAAAGCTTTAATTTTGACCAATTTCAGGCGCATAAATGATTTTAAACACACTTATTTTAGTTGAAAAAGTCATAATTCACATCCAACAGTCATTTAGAGTCAAAAGATTACATGTTAAAATTTCATCCATATTGACCATTTTGGAATCGTTCGACAGGTCCGGAGTCATCGTTTTTCATCAGAAAATTGATTTTTGGGACTGTACCAAAAATGATTCAAAATGTCAATTGGATCGTGCCTCATGTTGAATAACCACTTTTTAACCCCTCAGAGTGACCAAAATGGCCATTTTTACAGAGTTTTTGCTTATTCAAAAGCTTTAATTGTGACCAATTTCAGGCACATAAATGACTTTAAACACACTTATTTTAGTTGAAAAAGTCATAATTCACATCCAACAGTCATTTAGAGTCAAAAGATTACATGTTAAAATTTCATCCATATTGACCATTTTGGGAACGTTCGACAGGTCCGGAGTCATCGTTTTTCATCAGAAAATGGATTTTTGGGACTGTACCAAAAATGATTCAAAATGTCAATTGGATCGTGCCTCATGTTGAATAACCACTTTTTAACCCCTCAGAGTGACCAAAATGGCCATTTTTACAGAGTTTTGCTTACTCAAAAGCTTCAATTTTGACCAATTTCAGGCACATAAATGACTTTAAACACACTTATTTTAGTTGAAAAAGTCATAATTCACATCCAACAGTCATTTAGAGTCAAAAGATTAAATGTTAACATTTCATCCATATTGACCATTTTGGAAACGTTCGACAGGTCCGGAGTCATCGTTTTTCATCAGAAAATTGATTTTTGGGACTGTACCAAAAATGATTCAAAATGTCAAATGGATCGTGCCTCGTGTTGAATAACCACTTTTTAACCCCTCAGATTGACCAAAATTGCCATTTTTACAGAGTTTCTGCTTATTCAAAAGCTTTAATTTTGACCAATTTCAGGCACATAAATGACTTTAAACACACTTATTTTAGTTGAAAAAGTCATAATTCACATCCAACAGTCATTTAGAGTCAAAAGATTAAATGTTAAAATTTCATCCATATTGACCATTTTGGAATCGTTCGACAGGTCCGGAGTCATCGTTTTTCATCAGAAAATGGATTTTTGGGACTGTACCAAAAATGATTCAAAATGTCAATTGGATCGTGCCTCATGTTGAATAACCACTTTTTAACCCCTCAGAGTGACCAAAATGGCCATTTTTACAGAGTTTTGCTTACTCAAAAGCTTCAATTTTGACCAATTTCAGGCACATAAATGACTTTAAACACACTTGATTTAGTTGAAAAAGTCATAATTCACATCCAACAGTCATTTAGAGTCAAAATATTAAATGTTAAAATTTCATCCATATTGACCATTTTGGAAACGTTCGACAGGTCCGGAGTCATCGTTTTTCATCAGAAAATTGATTTTTGGGACTGTACCAAAAATGATTCAAAATGTCAAATGGATCGTGCCTCATGTTGAATAACCACTTTTTAACCCCTCAGAGTGACCAAAATTGCCATTTTTACAGAGTTTTGCTTACTCAAAAGCTTCAATTTTGACCAATTTCAGGCACATAAATGACTTTAAACACACTTATTTTAGTTGAAAAAGTCATAATTCCCACCCAACAGTCATTTGGAGTCAAAAGATTAAATGTTAAAATTTCATCCATATTGACCATTTTGGGAACGTTCGACAGGTCCGGAGTCATCGTTTTTCATCAGAAAATGGATTTTGGGACTGTACCAAAAATGATTCAAAATGTCAAATGGATTGTGCCTCATGTTGAATAACCACTTTTTAACCCCTCAGAGTGACCAACATTGCCATTTTTACAGAGTTTTGCTTACTCAAAAGCTTCAATTTTGACCAATTTCAGGCACATAAATGACTTTAAACACACTTATTTTAGTTGAAAAAGTCATAATTCCCATCCAACAGTCATTTGGAGTCAAAAGATTAAATGTTAAAATTTCATCCATATTGACCATTTTGGGAACGTTCGACAGGTCCGGAGTCATCGTTTTTCATCAGAAAATGGATTTTTGGGACTGTACCAAAAATGATTCAAAATGTCAAATGGATCGTGCCTCATGTTGAATAACCACTTTTTAACCCCTCAGAGTGACCAAAATGGCCATTTTTACAGAGTTTTGCTTACTCAAAAGCTTCAATTTTGACCAATTTCAGGCACATAAATGACTTTAAACACACTTATTTTAGTTGAAAAAGTCATAATTCCCATCCAACAGTCATTTGGAGTCAAAAGATTAAATGTTAAAATTTCATCCATATTGACCATTTTGGGAACGTTCGACAGGTCCGGAGTCATCGTTTTTCATCAGAAAATGGATTTTTGGGACTGTACCAAAAATGATTCAAAATGTCAAATGGATCGTGCCTCATGTTGAATAACCACTTTTTAACCCCTCAGAGTGACCAAAATTGCCATTTTTACAGAGTTTTTGCTTATTCAAAAGCTTTAATTGTGACCAATTTCAGGCACATAAATGACTTTAAACACACTTATTTTAGTTGAAAAAGTCATAATTCACATCCAACAGTCATTTAGAGTCAAAAGATTACATGTTAAAATTTCATCCATATTGACCATTTTGGGAACGTTCGACAGGTCCGGAGTCATCGTTTTTCATCAGAAAATGGATTTTTGGGACTGTACCAAAAATGATTCAAAATGTCAAATGGATCGTGCCTCATGTTGAATAACCACTTTTTAACCCCTCAGAGTGACCAACATTGCCATTTTTACAGAGTTTTGCTTACTCAAAAGCTTCAATTTTGACCAATTTCAGGCACATAAATGACTTTAAACACACTTATTTTAGTTGAAAAAGTCATAATTCACATCCAACAGTCATTTAGAGTCAAAAGATTAAATGTTAAAATTTCATCCATATTGACCATTTTGGAATCGTTCGACAGGTCCGGAGTCATCGTTTTTCATCAGAAAATGGATTTTTGGGACTGTACCAAAAATGATTCAAAATGTCAATTGGATCGTGCCTCATGTTGAATAACCACTTTTTAACCCCTCAGAGTGACCAAAATGGCCATTTTTACAGAGTTTTGCTTACTCAAAAGCTTTAATTTTGACCAATTTCAGGCACATAAATGACTTTAAACACACTTATTTTAGTTGAAAAAGTCATAATTACATCCAACAGTCATTTAGAGTCAAAAGATTAAATGTTAAAATTTCATCCATATTGACCATTTTGGAATCGTTCGACAGGTCCGGAGTCATCGTTTTTCATCAGAAAATTGATTTTTGGGACTGTACCAAAAATGATTCAAAATGTCAATTGGATCGTGCTTCATGTTGAATAACCACTTTTTAACCCCTCAGAGTGACCAAAATGGCCATTTTTACAGAGTTTTGCTTACTCAAAAGCTTTAATTTTGACCAATTTCAGGCGCATAAATGATTTTAAACACACTTATTTTAGTTGAAAAAGTCATAATTCACATCCAACAGTCATTTAGAGTCAAAAGATTACATGTTAAAATTTCATCCATATTGACCATTTTGGAATCGTTCGACAGGTCCGGAGTCATCGTTTTTCATCAGAAAATGGATTTTTGGGACTGTACCAAAAATGATTCAAAATGTCAATTGGATCGTGCCTCATGTTGAATAACCACTTTTTAACCCCTCAGAGTGACCAAAATGGCCATTTTTACAGAGTTTTGCTTACTCAAAAGCTTCAATTTTGACCAAATTTCAGGCACATAAATGACTTTAAACACACTTGATTTAGTTGAAAAAGTCATAATTCACATCCAACAGTCATTTAGAGTCAAAAGATTAAATGTTAAAATTTCATCCATATTGACCATTTTGGAAACGTTCGACAGGTCCGGAGTCATCGTTTTTCATCAGAAAATGGATTTTTGGGACTGTACCAAAAATGATTCAAAATGTCAAATGGATCGTGCCTCATGTTGAATAACCACTTTTTAACCCCTCAGAGTGACCAAAATGGCCATTTTTACAGAGTTTTGCTTACTCAAAAGCTTTAATTTTGACCAATTTCAGGCACATAAATGACTTTAAACACACTTATTTTAGTTGAAAAAGTCATAATTCACATCCAACAGTCATTTAGAGTCAAAAGATTAAATGTTAAAATTTCATCCATATTGACCATTTTGGAAACGTTCGACAGGTCCGGAGTCATCGTTTTTCATCAGAAAATGGATTTTTGGGACTGTACCAAAAATGATTCAAAATGTCAAATGGATCGTGCCTCATGTTGAATACCCACTTTTTAACCCCTCAGAGTGACCAAAATTGCCATTTTTACAGAGTTTTTGCTTATTCAAAAGCTTTAATTGTGACCAATTTCAGGCACATAAATGACTTTAAACACACTTATTTTAGTTGAAAAAGTCATAATTCACATCCAACAGTCATTTAGAGTCAAAAGATTAAATGTTAAAATTTCATCCATATTGACCATTTTGGAATCGTTCGACAGGTCCGGAGTCATCGTTTTTCTTCAGAAAATGGATTTTTGGGACTGTACCAAAAATGATTCAAAATGTCAATTGGATCGTGCCTCATGTTGAATAACCACTTTTTAACCCCTCAGAGTGACCAAAATGGCCATTTTTACAGAGTTTTGCTTACTCAAAAGCTTCAATTTTGACCAATTTCAGGCACATAAATGACTTTAAACACACTTGATTTAGTTGAAAAAGTCATAATTCACATCCAACAGTCATTTAGAGTCAAAAGATTAAATGTTAAAATTTCATCCATATTGACCATTTTGGAAACGTTCGACAGGTCCGGAGTCATCGTTTTTCATCAGAAAATTGATTTTTAGGACTGTACCAAAAATAATTCAAAATGTCAAATGGATCGTGCCTCATGTTGAATAACCACTTTTTAACCCCTCAGAGTGACCAAAATTGCCATTTTTACAGAGTTTTTGCTTATTCAAAAGCTTTAATTGTGACCAATTTCAGGCACATAAATGACTTTAAACACACTTATTTTAGTTGAAAAAGTCATAATTCACATCCAACAGTCATTTAGAGTCTAAAGATTAAATGTTAAAATTTCATCCATATTGACCATTTTGTGAACGTTCGACAGGTCCGGTGTCATCGTTTTTCATCAGAAAATGGATTTTTGGGACTGTACCAAAAATGTTTCAAAATGTCAAATGGATCGTGCCTCATGTTGAATAACCACTTTTTAACCCCTCAGAGTGACCAAAATGGCCATTTTTACAGAGTTTTGCTTACTCAAAAGCTTCAATTTTGACCAATTTCAGGCACATAAATGACTTTAAACACACTTATTTTAGTTGAAAAAGTCATAATTCCCACCCAACAGTCATTTGGAGTCAAAAGATTAAATGTTAAAATTTCATCCATATTGACCATTTTGGGAACGTTCGACAGGTCCGGAGTCATTGTTTCTCATCAGAAAATGGATTTTGGGACTGTACCAAAAATGATTCAAAATGTCAAATGGATTGTGCCTCATGTTGAATAACCACTTTTTAACCCCTCAGAGTGACCAACATTGCCATTTTTACAGAGTTTTGCTTACTCAAAAGCTTCAATTTTGACCAATTTCAGGCACATAAATGACTTTAAACACACTTATTTTAGTTGAAAAAGTCATAATTCCCATCCAACAGTCATTTGGAGTCAAAAGATTAAATGTTAAAATTTCATCCATATTGACCATTTTGGGAACGTTCGACAGGTCCGGAGTCATCGTTTTTCATCAGAAAATGGATTTTTGGGACTGTACCAAAAATGATTCAAAATGTCAAATGGATCGTGCCTCATGTTGAATAACCACTTTTTAACCCCTCAGAGTGACCAACATTGCCATTTTTACAGAGTTTTGCTTACTCAAAAGCTTCAATTTTGACCAATTTCAGGCACATAAATGACTTTAAACACACTTATTTTAGTTGAAAAAGTCATAATTCACATCCAACAGTCATTTAGAGTCAAAAGATTAAATGTTAAAATTTCATCCATATTGACCATTTTGGAATCGTTCGACAGGTCCGGAGTCATCGTTTTTCATCAGAAAATGGATTTTTGGGACTGTACCAAAAATGATTCAAAATGTCAATTGGATCGTGCCTCATGTTGAATAACCACTTTTTAACCCCTCAGAGTGACCAAAATGGCCATTTTTACAGAGTTTTGCTTACTCAAAAGCTTTAATTTTGACCAATTTCAGGCACATAAATGACTTTAAACACACTTATTTTAGTTGAAAAAGTCATAATTCACATCCAACAGTCATTTAGAGTCAAAAGATTAAATGTTAAAATTTCATCCATATTGACCATTTTGGAATCGTTCGACAGGTCCGGAGTCATCGTTTTTCATCAGAAAATTGATTTTTGGGACTGTACCAAAAATGATTCAAAATGTCAATTGGATCGTGCTTCATGTTGAATAACCACTTTTTAACCCCTCAGAGTGACCAAAATGGCCATTTTTACAGAGTTTTGCTTACTCAAAAGCTTTAATTTTGACCAATTTCAGGCGCATAAATGATTTTAAACACACTTATTTTAGTTGAAAAAGTCATAATTCACATCCAACAGTCATTTAGAGTCAAAAGATTACATGTTAAAATTTCATCCATATTGACCATTTTGGAATCGTTCGACAGGTCCGGAGTCATCGTTTTTCATCAGAAAATGGATTTTTGGGACTGTACCAAAAATGATTCAAAATGTCAATTGGATCGTGCCTCATGTTGAATAACCACTTTTTAACCCCTCAGAGTGACCAAAATGGCCATTTTTACAGAGTTTTGCTTACTCAAAAGCTTCAATTTTGACCAAATTTCAGGCACATAAATTACTTTAAACACACTTGATTTAGTTGAAAAAGTCATAATTCACATCCAACAGTCATTTAGAGTCAAAAGATTAAATGTTAAAATTTCATCCATATTGACCATTTTGGAAACGTTCGACAGGTCCGGAGTCATCGTTTTTCATCAGAAAATGGATTTTTGGGACTGTACCAAAAATGATTCAAAATGTCAAATGGATCGTGCCTCATGTTGAATAACCACTTTTTAACCCCTCAGAGTGACCAAAATGGCCATTTTTACAGAGTTTTGCTTACTCAAAAGCTTTAATTTTGACCAATTTCAGGTACATAAATGACTTTAAACACACTTATTTTAGTTGAAAAAGTCATAATTCACATCCAACAGTCATTTAGAGTCAAAAGATTAAATGTTAAAATTTCATCCATATTGACCATTTTGGAAACGTTCGACAGGTCCGGAGTCATCGTTTTTCATCAGAAAATGGATTTTTGGGACTGTACCAAAAATGATTCAAAATGTCAAATGGATCGTGCCTCATGTTGAATAACCACTTTTTAACCCCTCAGAGTGACCAAAATGGCCATTTTTACAGAGTTTTGCTTACTCAAAAGCTTCAATTTTGACCAATTTCAGGCACATAAATGACTTTAAACACACTTATTTTAGTTGAAAAAGTCATAATTCCCACCCAACAGTCATTTGGAGTCAAAAGATTAAATGTTAAAATTTCATCCATATTGACCATTTTGGGAACGTTCGACAGGTCCGGAGTCATCGTTTTTCATCAGAAAATGGATTTTGGGACTGTACCAAAAATGATTCAAAATGTCAAATGGATCGTGCCTCATGTTGAATAACCACTTTTTAACCCCTCAGAGTGACCAACATTGCCATTTTTACAGAGTTTTGCTTACTCAAAAGCTTCAATTTTGACCAATTTCAGGCACATAAATGACTTTAAACACACTTATTTTAGTTGAAAAAGTCATAATTCCCATCCAACAGTCATTTGGAGTCAAAAGATTAAATGTTAAAATTTCATCCATATTGACCATTTTGGGAACGTTCGACAGGTCCGGAGTCATCGTTTTTCATCAGAAAATGGATTTTTGGGACTGTACCAAAAATGATTCAAAATGTCAAATGGATCGTGCCTCATGTTGAATAACCACTTTTTAACCCCTCAGAGTGACCAAAATGGCCATTTTTACAGAGTATGGCTTACTCAAAAGCTTCAATTTTGACCAATTTCAGGCACATAAATGACTTTAAACACACTTATTTTAGTTGAAAAAGTCATAATTCCCATCCAACAGTCATTTGGAGTCAAAAGATTAAATGTTAAAATTTCATCCATATTGACCATTTTGGGAACGTTCGACAGGTCCGGAGTCATCGTTTTTCATCAGAAAATGGATTTTTGGGACTGTACCAAAAATGATTCAAAATGTCAAATGGATCGTGCCTCATGTTGAATAACCACTTTTTAACCCCTCAGAGTGACCAAAATGGCCATTTTTACAGAGTTTTGCTTACTCAAAAGCTTTAATTTTGACCAATTTCAGGCACATAAATGACTTTAAACACACTTATTTTAGTTGAAAAAGTCATAATTCACATCCAACAGTCATTTAGAGTCAAAAGATTAAATGTTAAAATTTCATCCATATTGACCATTTTGGAAACGTTCGACAGGTCCGGAGTCATCGTTTTTCATCAGAAAATGGATTTTTGGGACTGTACCAAAAATGATTCAAAATGTCAAATGGATCGTGCCTCATGTTGAATACCCACTTTTTAACCCCTCAGAGTGACCAAAATTGCCATTTTTACAGAGTTTTTGCTTATTCAAAAGCTTTAATTGTGACCAATTTCAGGCACATAAATGACTTTAAACACACTTATTTTAGTTGAAAAAGTCATAATTCACATCCAACAGTCATTTAGAGTCAAAAGATTAAATGTTAAAATTTCATCCATATTGACCATTTTGGAATCGTTCGACAGGTCCGGAGTCATCGTTTTTCATCAGAAAATGGATTTTTGGGACTGTACCAAAAATGATTCAAAATGTCAATTGGATCGTGCCTCATGTTGAATAACCACTTTTTAACCCCTCAGAGTGACCAAAATGGCCATTTTTACAGAGTTTTGCTTACTCAAAAGCTTCAATTTTGACCAATTTCAGGCACATAAATGACTTTAAACACACTTGATTTAGTTGAAAAAGTCATAATTCACATCCAACAGTCATTTAGAGTCAAAAGATTAAATGTTAAAATTTCATCCATATTGACCATTTTGGAAACGTTCGACAGGTCCGGAGTCATCGTTTTTCATCAGAAAATTGATTTTTGGGACTGTACCAAAAATGATTCAAAATGTCAAATGGATCGTGCCTCATGTTGAATAACCACTTTTTAACCCCTCAGAGTGACCAAAATTGCCATTTTTACAGAGTTTTTGCTTATTCAAAAGCTTTAATTGTGACCAATTTCAGGCACATAAATGACTTTAAACACACTTATTTTAGTTGAAAAAGTCATAATTCCCACCCAACAGTCATTTGGAGTCAAAAGATTAAATGTTAAAATTTCATCCATATTGACCATTTTGGGAACGTTCGACAGGTCCGGAGTCATTGTTTCTCATCAGAAAATGGATTTTGGGACTGTACCAAAAATGATTCAAAATGTCAAATGGATTGTGCCTCATGTTGAATAACCACTTTTTAATCCCTCAGAGTGACCAACATTGCCATTTTTACAGAGTTTTGCTTACTCAAAAGCTTCAATTTTGACCAATTTCAGGCACATAAATGACTTTAAACACACTTATTTTAGTTGAAAAAGTCATAATTCCCATCCAACAGTCATTTGGAGTCAAAAGATTAAATGTTAAAATTTCATCCATATTGACCATTTTGGGAACGTTCGACAGGTCCGGAGTCATCGTTTTTCATCAGAAAATGGATTTTTGGGACTGTACCAAAAATGATTCAAAATGTCAAATGGATCGTGCCTCATGTTGAATAACCACTTTTTAACCCCTCAGAGTGACCAACATTGCCATTTTTACAGAGTTTTGCTTACTCAAAAGCTTCAATTTTGACCAATTTCAGGCACATAAATGACTTTAAACACACTTATTTTAGTTGAAAAAGTCATAATTCACATCCAACAGTCATTTAGAGTCAAAAGATTAAATGTTAAAATTTCATCCATATTGACCATTTTGGAATCGTTCGACAGGTCCGGAGTCATCGTTTTTCATCAGAAAATGGATTTTTGGGACTGTACCAAAAATGATTCAAAATGTCAATTGGATCGTGCCTCATGTTGAATAACCACTTTTTAACCCCTCAGAGTGACCAAAATGGCCATTTTTACAGAGTTTTGCTTACTCAAAAGCTTTAATTTTGACCAATTTCAGGCACATAAATGACTTTAAACACACTTATTTTAGTTGAAAAAGTCATAATTCACATCCAACAGTCATTTAGAGTCAAAAGATTAAATGTTAAAATTTCATCCATATTGACCATTTTGGAATCGTTCGACAGGTCCGGAGTCATCGTTTTTCATCAGAAAATTGATTTTTGGGACTGTACCAAAAATGATTCAAAATGTCAATTGGATCGTGCTTCATGTTGAATAACCACTTTTTAACCCCTCAGAGTGACCAAAATGGCCATTTTTACAGAGTTTTGCTTACTCAAAAGCTTTAATTTTGACCAATTTCAGGCGCATAAATGATTTTAAACACACTTATTTTAGTTGAAAAAGTCATAATTCACATCCAACAGTCATTTAGAGTCAAAAGATTACATGTTAAAATTTCATCCATATTGACCATTTTGGAATCGTTCGACAGGTCCGGAGTCATCGTTTTTCATCAGAAAATGGATTTTTGGGACTGTACCAAAAATGATTCAAAATGTCAATTGGATCGTGCCTCATGTTGAATAACCACTTTTTAACCCCTCAGAGTGACCAAAATGGCCATTTTTACAGAGTTTTGCTTACTCAAAAGCTTCAATTTTGACCAAATTTCAGGCACATAAATGACTTTAAACACACTTGATTTAGTTGAAAAAGTAATAATTCACATCCAACAGTCATTTAGAGTCAAAAGATTAAATGTTAAAATTTCATCCATATTGACCATTTTGGAAACGTTCGACAGGTCCGGAGTCATCGTTTTTCATCAGAAAATGGATTTTTGGGACTGTACCAAAAATGATTCAAAATGTCAAATGGATCGTGCCTCATGTTGAATAACCACTTTTTAACCCCTCAGAGTGACCAAAATGGCCATTTTTACAGAGTTTTGCTTACTCAAAAGCTTTAATTTTGACCAATTTCAGGCACATAAATGACTTTAAACACACTTATTTTAGTTGAAAAAGTCATAATTCACATCCAACAGTCATTTAGAGTCAAAAGATTAAATGTTAAAATTTCATCCATATTGACCATTTTGGAAACGTTCGACAGGTCCGGAGTCATCGTTTTTCATCAGAAAATGGATTTTTGGGACTGTACCAAAAATGATTCAAAATGTCAAATGGATCGTGCCTCATGTTGAATAACCACTTTTTAACCCCTCAGAGTGACCAAAATGGCCATTTTTACAGAGTTTTGCTTACTCAAAAGCTTCAATTTTGACCAATTTCAGGCACATAAATGACTTTAAACACACTTATTTTAGTTGAAAAAGTCATAATTCCCACCCAACAGTCATTTGGAGTCAAAAGATTAAATGTTAAAATTTCATCCATATTGACCATTTTGGGAACGTTCGACAGGTCCGGAGTCATCGTTTTTCATCAGAAAATTGATTTTTGGGACTGTACCAAAAATGATTCAAAATGTCAATTGGATCGTGCTTCATGTTGAATAACCACTTTTTAACCCCTCAGAGTGACCAAAATGGCCATTTTTACAGAGTTTTGCTTACTCAAAAGCTTTAATTTTGACCAATTTCAGGCGCATAAATGATTTTAAACACACTTATTTTAGTTGAAAAAGTCATAATTCACATCCAACAGTCATTTAGAGTCAAAAGATTACATGTTAAAATTTCATCCATATTGACCATTTTGGAATCGTTCGACAGGTCCGGAGTCATCGTTTTTCATCAGAAAATTGATTTTTGGGACTGTACCAAAAATGATTCAAAATGTCAATTGGATCGTGCCTCATGTTGAATAACCACTTTTTAACCCCTCAGAGTGACCAAAATGGCCATTTTTACAGAGTTTTTGCTTATTCAAAAGCTTTAATTGTGACCAATTTCAGGCACATAAATGACTTTAAACACACTTATTTTAGTTGAAAAAGTCATAATTCACATCCAACAGTCATTTAGAGTCAAAAGATTACATGTTAAAATTTCATCCATATTGACCATTTTGGGAACGTTCGACAGGTCCGGAGTCATCGTTTTTCATCAGAAAATGGATTTTTGGGACTGTACCAAAAATGATTCAAAATGTCAATTGGATCGTGCCTCATGTTGAATAACCACTTTTTAACCCCTCAGAGTGACCAAAATGGCCATTTTTACAGAGTTTTGCTTACTCAAAAGCTTCAATTTTGACCAATTTCAGGCACATAAATGACTTTAAACACACTTATTTTAGTTGAAAAAGTCATAATTCACATCCAACAGTCATTTAGAGTCAAAAGATTAAATGTTAACATTTCATCCATATTGACCATTTTGGAAACGTTCGACAGGTCCGGAGTCATCGTTTTTCATCAGAAAATTGATTTTTGGGACTGTACCAAAAATGATTCAAAATGTCAAATGGATCGTGCCTCGTGTTGAATAACCACTTTTTAACCCCTCAGATTGACCAAAATTGCCATTTTTACAGAGTTTCTGCTTATTCAAAAGCTTTAATTTTGACCAATTTCAGGCACATAAATGACTTTAAACACACTTATTTTAGTTGAAAAAGTCATAATTCACATCCAACAGTCATTTAGAGTCAAAAGATTAAATGTTAAAATTTCATCCATATTGACCATTTTGGAATCGTTCGACAGGTCCGGAGTCATCGTTTTTCATCAGAAAATGGATTTTTGGGACTGTACCAAAAATGATTCAAAATGTCAATTGGATCGTGCCTCATGTTGAATAACCACTTTTTAACCCCTCAGAGTGACCAAAATGGCCATTTTTACAGAGTTTTGCTTACTCAAAAGCTTCAATTTTGACCAATTTCAGGCACATAAATGACTTTAAACACACTTGATTTAGTTGAAAAAGTCATAATTCACATCCAACAGTCATTTAGAGTCAAAATATTAAATGTTAAAATTTCATCCATATTGACCATTTTGGAAACGTTCGACAGTCATCGTTTTTCATCAGAAAATTGATTTTTGGGACTGTACCAAAAATGATTCAAAATGTCAAATGGATCGTGCCTCATGTTGAATAACCACTTTTTAACCCCTCAGAGTGACCAAAATTGCCATTTTTACAGAGTTTTGCTTACTCAAAAGCTTCAATTTTGACCAATTTCAGGCACATAAATGACTTTAAACACACTTATTTTAGTTGAAAAAGTCATAATTCCCACCCAACAGTCATTTGGAGTCAAAAGATTAAATGTTAAAATTTCATCCATATTGACCATTTTGGGAACGTTCGACAGGTCCGGAGTCATCGTTTTTCATCAGAAAATGGATTTTGGGACTGTACCAAAAATGATTCAAAATGTCAAATGGATTGTGCCTCATGTTGAATAACCACTTTTTAACCCCTCAGAGTGACCAACATTGCCATTTTTACAGAGTTTTGCTTACTCAAAAGCTTCAATTTTGACCAATTTCAGGCACATAAATGACTTTAAACACACTTATTTTAGTTGAAAAAGTCATAATTCCCATCCAACAGTCATTTGGAGTCAAAAGATTAAATGTTAAAATTTCATCCATATTGACCATTTTGGGAACGTTCGACAGGTCCGGAGTCATCGTTTTTCATCAGAAAATGGATTTTTGGGACTGTACCAAAAATGATTCAAAATGTCAAATGGATCGTGCCTCATGTTGAATAACCACTTTTTAACCCCTCAGAGTGACCAAAATGGCCATTTTTACAGAGTTTTGCTTACTCAAAAGCTTCAATTTTGACCAATTTCAGGCACATAAATGACTTTAAACACACTTATTTTAGTTGAAAAAGTCATAATTCCCATCCAACAGTCATTTGGAGTCAAAAGATTAAATGTTAAAATTTCATCCATATTGACCATTTTGGGAACGTTCGACAGGTCCGGAGTCATCGTTTTTCATCAGAAAATGGATTTTTGGGACTGTACCAAAAATGATTCAAAATGTCAAATGGATCGTGCCTCATGTTGAATAACCACTTTTTAACCCCTCAGAGTGACCAAAATTGCCATTTTTACAGAGTTTTTGCTTATTCAAAAGCTTTAATTGTGACCAATTTCAGGCACATAAATGACTTTAAACACACTTATTTTAGTTGAAAAAGTCATAATTCACATCCAACAGTCATTTAGAGTCAAAAGATTACATGTTAAAATTTCATCCATATTGACCATTTTGGGAACGTTCGACAGGTCCGGAGTCATCGTTTTTCATCAGAAAATGGATTTTTGGGACTGTACCAAAAATGATTCAAAATGTCAAATGGATCGTGCCTCATGTTGAATAACCACTTTTTAACCCCTCAGAGTGACCAACATTGCCATTTTTACAGAGTTTTGCTTACTCAAAAGCTTCAATTTTGACCAATTTCAGGCACATAAATGACTTTAAACACACTTATTTTAGTTGAAAAAGTCATAATTCACATCCAACAGTCATTTAGAGTCAAAAGATTAAATGTTAAAATTTCATCCATATTGACCATTTTGGAATCGTTCGACAGGTCCGGAGTCATCGTTTTTCATCAGAAAATGGATTTTTGGGACTGTACCAAAAATGATTCAAAATGTCAATTGGATCGTGCCTCATGTTGAATAACCACTTTTTAACCCCTCAGAGTGACCAAAATGGCCATTTTTACAGAGTTTTGCTTACTCAAAAGCTTTAATTTTGACCAATTTCAGGCACATAAATGACTTTAAACACACTTATTTTAGTTGAAAAAGTCATAATTACATCCAACAGTCATTTAGAGTCAAAAGATTAAATGTTAAAATTTCATCCATATTGACCATTTTGGAATCGTTCGACAGGTCCGGAGTCATCGTTTTTCATCAGAAAATTGATTTTTGGGACTGTACCAAAAATGATTCAAAATGTCAATTGGATCGTGCTTCATGTTGAATAACCACTTTTTAACCCCTCAGAGTGACCAAAATGGCCATTTTTACAGAGTTTTGCTTACTCAAAAGCTTTAATTTTGACCAATTTCAGGCGCATAAATGATTTTAAACACACTTATTTTAGTTGAAAAAGTCATAATTCACATCCAACAGTCATTTAGAGTCAAAAGATTACATGTTAAAATTTCATCCATATTGACCATTTTGGAATCGTTCGACAGGTCCGGAGTCATCGTTTTTCATCAGAAAATGGATTTTTGGGACTGTACCAAAAATGATTCAAAATGTCAATTGGATCGTGCCTCATGTTGAATAACCACTTTTTAACCCCTCAGAGTGACCAAAATGGCCATTTTTACAGAGTTTTGCTTACTCAAAAGCTTCAATTTTGACCAAATTTCAGGCACATAAATGACTTTAAACACACTTGATTTAGTTGAAAAAGTCATAATTCACATCCAACAGTCATTTAGAGTCAAAAGATTAAATGTTAAAATTTCATCCATATTGACCATTTTGGAAACGTTCGACAGGTCCGGAGTCATCGTTTTTCATCAGAAAATGGATTTTTGGGACTGTACCAAAAATGATTCAAAATGTCAAATGGATCGTGCCTCATGTTGAATAACCACTTTTTAACCCCTCAGAGTGACCAAAATGGCCATTTTTACAGAGTTTTGCTTACTCAAAAGCTTTAATTTTGACCAATTTCAGGCACATAAATGACTTTAAACACACTTATTTTAGTTGAAAAAGTCATAATTCACATCCAACAGTCATTTAGAGTCAAAAGATTAAATGTTAAAATTTCATCCATATTGACCATTTTGGAAACGTTCGACAGGTCCGGAGTCATCGTTTTTCATCAGAAAATGGATTTTTGGGACTGTACCAAAAATGATTCAAAATGTCAAATGGATCGTGCCTCATGTTGAATACCCACTTTTTAACCCCTCAGAGTGACCAAAATTGCCATTTTTACAGAGTTTTTGCTTATTCAAAAGCTTTAATTGTGACCAATTTCAGGCACATAAATGACTTTAAACACACTTATTTTAGTTGAAAAAGTCATAATTCACATCCAACAGTCATTTAGAGTCAAAAGATTAAATGTTAAAATTTCATCCATATTGACCATTTTGGAATCGTTCGACAGGTCCGGAGTCATCGTTTTTCTTCAGAAAATGGATTTTTGGGACTGTACCAAAAATGATTCAAAATGTCAATTGGATCGTGCCTCATGTTGAATAACCACTTTTTAACCCCTCAGAGTGACCAAAATGGCCATTTTTACAGAGTTTTGCTTACTCAAAAGCTTCAATTTTGACCAATTTCAGGCACATAAATGACTTTAAACACACTTGATTTAGTTGAAAAAGTCATAATTCACATCCAACAGTCATTTAGAG
The DNA here is from genome assembly GCF_964263255.1 of Lissotriton vulgaris. Lineage (NCBI taxonomy): Eukaryota > Metazoa > Chordata > Amphibia > Caudata > Salamandridae > Lissotriton > Lissotriton vulgaris. The sequence continues at coordinate 211,768 of NW_028250685.1, forward strand.
TCAAAAGATTAAATGTTAAAATTTCATCCATATTGACCATTTTGGAAACGTTCGACAGGTCCGGAGTCATCGTTTTTCATCAGAAAATTGATTTTTAGGACTGTACCAAAAATAATTCAAAATGTCAAATGGATCGTGCCTCATGTTGAATAACCACTTTTTAACCCCTCAGAGTGACCAAAATTGCCATTTTTACAGAGTTTTTGCTTATTCAAAAGCTTTAATTGTGACCAATTTCAGGCACATAAATGACTTTAAACACACTTATTTTAGTTGAAAAAGTCATAATTCACATCCAACAGTCATTTAGAGTCTAAAGATTAAATGTTAAAATTTCATCCATATTGACCATTTTGTGAACGTTCGACAGGTCCGGTGTCATCGTTTTTCATCAGAAAATGGATTTTTGGGACTGTACCAAAAATGTTTCAAAATGTCAAATGGATCGTGCCTCATGTTGAATAACCACTTTTTAACCCCTCAGAGTGACCAAAATGGCCATTTTTACAGAGTTTTGCTTACTCAAAAGCTTCAATTTTGACCAATTTCAGGCACATAAATGACTTTAAACACACTTATTTTAGTTGAAAAAGTCATAATTCACATCCAACAGTCATTTAGAGTCAAAAGATTAAATGTTAAAATTTCATCCATATTGACCATTTTGGAATCGTTCGACAGGTCCGGAGTCATCGTTTTTCATCAGAAAATGGATTTTTGGGACTGTACCAAAAATGATTCAAAATGTCAATTGGATCGTGCCTCATGTTGAATAACCACTTTTTAACCCCTCAGAGTGACCAAAATGGCCATTTTTACAGAGTTTTGCTTACTCAAAAGCTTTAATTTTGACCAATTTCAGGCACATAAATGACTTTAAACACACTTATTTTAGTTGAAAAAGTCATAATTCACATCCAACAGTCATTTAGAGTCAAAAGATTAAATGTTAAAATTTCATCCATATTGACCATTTTGGAATCGTTCGACAGGTCCGGAGTCATCGTTTTTCATCAGAAAATTGATTTTTGGGACTGTACCAAAAATGATTCAAAATGTCAATTGGATCGTGCTTCATGTTGAATAACCACTTTTTAACCCCTCAGAGTGACCAAAATGGCCATTTTTACAGAGTTTTGCTTACTCAAAAGCTTTAATTTTGACCAATTTCAGGCGCATAAATGATTTTAAACACACTTATTTTAGTTGAAAAAGTCATAATTCACATCCAACAGTCATTTAGAGTCAAAAGATTACATGTTAAAATTTCATCCATATTGACCATTTTGGAATCGTTCGACAGGTCCGGAGTCATCGTTTTTCATCAGAAAATGGATTTTTGGGACTGTACCAAAAATGATTCAAAATGTCAATTGGATCGTGCCTCATGTTGAATAACCACTTTTTAACCCCTCAGAGTGACCAAAATGGCCATTTTTACAGAGTTTTGCTTACTCAAAAGCTTCAATTTTGACCAAATTTCAGGCACATAAATGACTTTAAACACACTTGATTTAGTTGAAAAAGTAATAATTCACATCCAACAGTCATTTAGAGTCAAAAGATTAAATGTTAAAATTTCATCCATATTGACCATTTTGGAAACGTTCGACAGGTCCGGAGTCATCGTTTTTCATCAGAAAATGGATTTTTGGGACTGTACCAAAAATGATTCAAAATGTCAAATGGATCGTGCCTCATGTTGAATAACCACTTTTTAACCCCTCAGAGTGACCAAAATGGCCATTTTTACAGAGTTTTGCTTACTCAAAAGCTTTAATTTTGACCAATTTCAGGCACATAAATGACTTTAAACACACTTATTTTAGTTGAAAAAGTCATAATTCACATCCAACAGTCATTTAGAGTCAAAAGATTAAATGTTAAAATTTCATCCATATTGACCATTTTGGAAACGTTCGACAGGTCCGGAGTCATCGTTTTTCATCAGAAAATGGATTTTTGGGACTGTACCAAAAATGATTCAAAATGTCAAATGGATCGTGCCTCATGTTGAATAACCACTTTTTAACCCCTCAGAGTGACCAAAATGGCCATTTTTACAGAGTTTTGCTTACTCAAAAGCTTCAATTTTGACCAATTTCAGGCACATAAATGACTTTAAACACACTTATTTTAGTTGAAAAAGTCATAATTCCCACCCAACAGTCATTTGGAGTCAAAAGATTAAATGTTAAAATTTCATCCATATTGACCATTTTGGGAACGTTCGACAGGTCCGGAGTCATCGTTTTTCATCAGAAAATTGATTTTTGGGACTGTACCAAAAATGATTCAAAATGTCAATTGGATCGTGCTTCATGTTGAATAACCACTTTTTAACCCCTCAGAGTGACCAAAATGGCCATTTTTACAGAGTTTTGCTTACTCAAAAGCTTTAATTTTGACCAATTTCAGGCGCATAAATGATTTTAAACACACTTATTTTAGTTGAAAAAGTCATAATTCACATCCAACAGTCATTTAGAGTCAAAAGATTACATGTTAAAATTTCATCCATATTGACCATTTTGGAATCGTTCGACAGGTCCGGAGTCATCGTTTTTCATCAGAAAATTGATTTTTGGGACTGTACCAAAAATGATTCAAAATGTCAATTGGATCGTGCCTCATGTTGAATAACCACTTTTTAACCCCTCAGAGTGACCAAAATGGCCATTTTTACAGAGTTTTTGCTTATTCAAAAGCTTTAATTGTGACCAATTTCAGGCACATAAATGACTTTAAACACACTTATTTTAGTTGAAAAAGTCATAATTCACATCCAACAGTCATTTAGAGTCAAAAGATTACATGTTAAAATTTCATCCATATTGACCATTTTGGGAACGTTCGACAGGTCCGGAGTCATCGTTTTTCATCAGAAAATGGATTTTTGGGACTGTACCAAAAATGATTCAAAATGTCAATTGGATCGTGCCTCATGTTGAATAACCACTTTTTAACCCCTCAGAGTGACCAAAATGGCCATTTTTACAGAGTTTTGCTTACTCAAAAGCTTCAATTTTGACCAATTTCAGGCACATAAATGACTTTAAACACACTTATTTTAGTTGAAAAAGTCATAATTCACATCCAACAGTCATTTAGAGTCAAAAGATTAAATGTTAACATTTCATCCATATTGACCATTTTGGAAACGTTCGACAGGTCCGGAGTCATCGTTTTTCATCAGAAAATTGATTTTTGGGACTGTACCAAAAATGATTCAAAATGTCAAATGGATCGTGCCTCGTGTTGAATAACCACTTTTTAACCCCTCAGATTGACCAAAATTGCCATTTTTACAGAGTTTCTGCTTATTCAAAAGCTTTAATTTTGACCAATTTCAGGCACATAAATGACTTTAAACACACTTATTTTAGTTGAAAAAGTCATAATTCACATCCAACAGTCATTTAGAGTCAAAAGATTAAATGTTAAAATTTCATCCATATTGACCATTTTGGAATCGTTCGACAGGTCCGGAGTCATCGTTTTTCATCAGAAAATGGATTTTTGGGACTGTACCAAAAATGATTCAAAATGTCAATTGGATCGTGCCTCATGTTGAATAACCACTTTTTAACCCCTCAGAGTGACCAAAATGGCCATTTTTACAGAGTTTTGCTTACTCAAAAGCTTCAATTTTGACCAATTTCAGGCACATAAATGACTTTAAACACACTTGATTTAGTTGAAAAAGTCATAATTCACATCCAACAGTCATTTAGAGTCAAAATATTAAATGTTAAAATTTCATCCATATTGACCATTTTGGAAACGTTCGACAGTCATCGTTTTTCATCAGAAAATTGATTTTTGGGACTGTACCAAAAATGATTCAAAATGTCAAATGGATCGTGCCTCATGTTGAATAACCACTTTTTAACCCCTCAGAGTGACCAAAATTGCCATTTTTACAGAGTTTTGCTTACTCAAAAGCTTCAATTTTGACCAATTTCAGGCACATAAATGACTTTAAACACACTTATTTTAGTTGAAAAAGTCATAATTCCCACCCAACAGTCATTTGGAGTCAAAAGATTAAATGTTAAAATTTCATCCATATTGACCATTTTGGGAACGTTCGACAGGTCCGGAGTCATCGTTTTTCATCAGAAAATGGATTTTGGGACTGTACCAAAAATGATTCAAAATGTCAAATGGATTGTGCCTCATGTTGAATAACCACTTTTTAACCCCTCAGAGTGACCAACATTGCCATTTTTACAGAGTTTTGCTTACTCAAAAGCTTCAATTTTGACCAATTTCAGGCACATAAATGACTTTAAACACACTTATTTTAGTTGAAAAAGTCATAATTCCCATCCAACAGTCATTTGGAGTCAAAAGATTAAATGTTAAAATTTCATCCATATTGACCATTTTGGGAACGTTCGACAGGTCCGGAGTCATCGTTTTTCATCAGAAAATGGATTTTTGGGACTGTACCAAAAATGATTCAAAATGTCAAATGGATCGTGCCTCATGTTGAATAACCACTTTTTAACCCCTCAGAGTGACCAAAATGGCCATTTTTACAGAGTTTTGCTTACTCAAAAGCTTCAATTTTGACCAATTTCAGGCACATAAATGACTTTAAACACACTTATTTTAGTTGAAAAAGTCATAATTCCCATCCAACAGTCATTTGGAGTCAAAAGATTAAATGTTAAAATTTCATCCATATTGACCATTTTGGGAACGTTCGACAGGTCCGGAGTCATCGTTTTTCATCAGAAAATGGATTTTTGGGACTGTACCAAAAATGATTCAAAATGTCAAATGGATCGTGCCTCATGTTGAATAACCACTTTTTAACCCCTCAGAGTGACCAAAATTGCCATTTTTACAGAGTTTTTGCTTATTCAAAAGCTTTAATTGTGACCAATTTCAGGCACATAAATGACTTTAAACACACTTATTTTAGTTGAAAAAGTCATAATTCACATCCAACAGTCATTTAGAGTCAAAAGATTACATGTTAAAATTTCATCCATATTGACCATTTTGGGAACGTTCGACAGGTCCGGAGTCATCGTTTTTCATCAGAAAATGGATTTTTGGGACTGTACCAAAAATGATTCAAAATGTCAAATGGATCGTGCCTCATGTTGAATAACCACTTTTTAACCCCTCAGAGTGACCAACATTGCCATTTTTACAGAGTTTTGCTTACTCAAAAGCTTCAATTTTGACCAATTTCAGGCACATAAATGACTTTAAACACACTTATTTTAGTTGAAAAAGTCATAATTCACATCCAACAGTCATTTAGAGTCAAAAGATTAAATGTTAAAATTTCATCCATATTGACCATTTTGGAATCGTTCGACAGGTCCGGAGTCATCGTTTTTCATCAGAAAATGGATTTTTGGGACTGTACCAAAAATGATTCAAAATGTCAATTGGATCGTGCCTCATGTTGAATAACCACTTTTTAACCCCTCAGAGTGACCAAAATGGCCATTTTTACAGAGTTTTGCTTACTCAAAAGCTTTAATTTTGACCAATTTCAGGCACATAAATGACTTTAAACACACTTATTTTAGTTGAAAAAGTCATAATTACATCCAACAGTCATTTAGAGTCAAAAGATTAAATGTTAAAATTTCATCCATATTGACCATTTTGGAATCGTTCGACAGGTCCGGAGTCATCGTTTTTCATCAGAAAATTGATTTTTGGGACTGTACCAAAAATGATTCAAAATGTCAATTGGATCGTGCTTCATGTTGAATAACCACTTTTTAACCCCTCAGAGTGACCAAAATGGCCATTTTTACAGAGTTTTGCTTACTCAAAAGCTTTAATTTTGACCAATTTCAGGCGCATAAATGATTTTAAACACACTTATTTTAGTTGAAAAAGTCATAATTCACATCCAACAGTCATTTAGAGTCAAAAGATTACATGTTAAAATTTCATCCATATTGACCATTTTGGAATCGTTCGACAGGTCCGGAGTCATCGTTTTTCATCAGAAAATGGATTTTTGGGACTGTACCAAAAATGATTCAAAATGTCAATTGGATCGTGCCTCATGTTGAATAACCACTTTTTAACCCCTCAGAGTGACCAAAATGGCCATTTTTACAGAGTTTTGCTTACTCAAAAGCTTCAATTTTGACCAAATTTCAGGCACATAAATGACTTTAAACACACTTGATTTAGTTGAAAAAGTCATAATTCACATCCAACAGTCATTTAGAGTCAAAAGATTAAATGTTAAAATTTCATCCATATTGACCATTTTGGAAACGTTCGACAGGTCCGGAGTCATCGTTTTTCATCAGAAAATGGATTTTTGGGACTGTACCAAAAATGATTCAAAATGTCAAATGGATCGTGCCTCATGTTGAATAACCACTTTTTAACCCCTCAGAGTGACCAAAATGGCCATTTTTACAGAGTTTTGCTTACTCAAAAGCTTTAATTTTGACCAATTTCAGGCACATAAATGACTTTAAACACACTTATTTTAGTTGAAAAAGTCATAATTCACATCCAACAGTCATTTAGAGTCAAAAGATTAAATGTTAAAATTTCATCCATATTGACCATTTTGGAAACGTTCGACAGGTCCGGAGTCATCGTTTTTCATCAGAAAATGGATTTTTGGGACTGTACCAAAAATGATTCAAAATGTCAAATGGATCGTGCCTCATGTTGAATACCCACTTTTTAACCCCTCAGAGTGACCAAAATTGCCATTTTTACAGAGTTTTTGCTTATTCAAAAGCTTTAATTGTGACCAATTTCAGGCACATAAATGACTTTAAACACACTTATTTTAGTTGAAAAAGTCATAATTCACATCCAACAGTCATTTAGAGTCAAAAGATTAAATGTTAAAATTTCATCCATATTGACCATTTTGGAATCGTTCGACAGGTCCGGAGTCATCGTTTTTCTTCAGAAAATGGATTTTTGGGACTGTACCAAAAATGATTCAAAATGTCAATTGGATCGTGCCTCATGTTGAATAACCACTTTTTAACCCCTCAGAGTGACCAAAATGGCCATTTTTACAGAGTTTTGCTTACTCAAAAGCTTCAATTTTGACCAATTTCAGGCACATAAATGACTTTAAACACACTTGATTTAGTTGAAAAAGTCATAATTCACATCCAACAGTCATTTAGAGTCAAAAGATTAAATGTTAAAATTTCATCCATATTGACCATTTTGGAAACGTTCGACAGGTCCGGAGTCATCGTTTTTCATCAGAAAATTGATTTTTAGGACTGTACCAAAAATAATTCAAAATGTCAAATGGATCGTGCCTCATGTTGAATAACCACTTTTTAACCCCTCAGAGTGACCAAAATTGCCATTTTTACAGAGTTTTTGCTTATTCAAAAGCTTTAATTGTGACCAATTTCAGGCACATAAATGACTTTAAACACACTTATTTTAGTTGAAAAAGTCATAATTCACATCCAACAGTCATTTAGAGTCTAAAGATTAAATGTTAAAATTTCATCCATATTGACCATTTTGTGAACGTTCGACAGGTCCGGTGTCATCGTTTTTCATCAGAAAATGGATTTTTGGGACTGTACCAAAAATGTTTCAAAATGTCAAATGGATCGTGCCTCATGTTGAATAACCACTTTTTAACCCCTCAGAGTGACCAAAATGGCCATTTTTACAGAGTTTTGCTTACTCAAAAGCTTCAATTTTGACCAATTTCAGGCACATAAATGACTTTAAACACACTTATTTTAGTTGAAAAAGTCATAATTCCCACCCAACAGTCATTTGGAGTCAAAAGATTAAATGTTAAAATTTCATCCATATTGACCATTTTGGGAACGTTCGACAGGTCCGGAGTCATTGTTTCTCATCAGAAAATGGATTTTGGGACTGTACCAAAAATGATTCAAAATGTCAAATGGATTGTGCCTCATGTTGAATAACCACTTTTTAACCCCTCAGAGTGACCAACATTGCCATTTTTACAGAGTTTTGCTTACTCAAAAGCTTCAATTTTGACCAATTTCAGGCACATAAATGACTTTAAACACACTTATTTTAGTTGAAAAAGTCATAATTCCCATCCAACAGTCATTTGGAGTCAAAAGATTAAATGTTAAAATTTCATCCATATTGACCATTTTGGGAACGTTCGACAGGTCCGGAGTCATCGTTTTTCATCAGAAAATGGATTTTTGGGACTGTACCAAAAATGATTCAAAATGTCAAATGGATCGTGCCTCATGTTGAATAACCACTTTTTAACCCCTCAGAGTGACCAACATTGCCATTTTTACAGAGTTTTGCTTACTCAAAAGCTTCAATTTTGACCAATTTCAGGCACATAAATGACTTTAAACACACTTATTTTAGTTGAAAAAGTCATAATTCACATCCAACAGTCATTTAGAGTCAAAAGATTAAATGTTAAAATTTCATCCATATTGACCATTTTGGAATCGTTCGACAGGTCCGGAGTCATCGTTTTTCATCAGAAAATGGATTTTTGGGACTGTACCAAAAATGATTCAAAATGTCAATTGGATCGTGCCTCATGTTGAATAACCACTTTTTAACCCCTCAGAGTGACCAAAATGGCCATTTTTACAGAGTTTTGCTTACTCAAAAGCTTTAATTTTGACCAATTTCAGGCACATAAATGACTTTAAACACACTTATTTTAGTTGAAAAAGTCATAATTCACATCCAACAGTCATTTAGAGTCAAAAGATTAAATGTTAAAATTTCATCCATATTGACCATTTTGGAATCGTTCGACAGGTCCGGAGTCATCGTTTTTCATCAGAAAATTGATTTTTGGGACTGTACCAAAAATGATTCAAAATGTCAATTGGATCGTGCTTCATGTTGAATAACCACTTTTTAACCCCTCAGAGTGACCAAAATGGCCATTTTTACAGAGTTTTGCTTACTCAAAAGCTTTAATTTTGACCAATTTCAGGCGCATAAATGATTTTAAACACACTTATTTTAGTTGAAAAAGTCATAATTCACATCCAACAGTCATTTAGAGTCAAAAGATTACATGTTAAAATTTCATCCATATTGACCATTTTGGAATCGTTCGACAGGTCCGGAGTCATCGTTTTTCATCAGAAAATGGATTTTTGGGACTGTACCAAAAATGATTCAAAATGTCAATTGGATCGTGCCTCATGTTGAATAACCACTTTTTAACCCCTCAGAGTGACCAAAATGGCCATTTTTACAGAGTTTTGCTTACTCAAAAGCTTCAATTTTGACCAAATTTCAGGCACATAAATTACTTTAAACACACTTGATTTAGTTGAAAAAGTCATAATTCACATCCAACAGTCATTTAGAGTCAAAAGATTAAATGTTAAAATTTCATCCATATTGACCATTTTGGAAACGTTCGACAGGTCCGGAGTCATCGTTTTTCATCAGAAAATGGATTTTTGGGACTGTACCAAAAATGATTCAAAATGTCAAATGGATCGTGCCTCATGTTGAATAACCACTTTTTAACCCCTCAGAGTGACCAAAATGGCCATTTTTACAGAGTTTTGCTTACTCAAAAGCTTTAATTTTGACCAATTTCAGGTACATAAATGACTTTAAACACACTTATTTTAGTTGAAAAAGTCATAATTCACATCCAACAGTCATTTAGAGTCAAAAGATTAAATGTTAAAATTTCATCCATATTGACCATTTTGGAAACGTTCGACAGGTCCGGAGTCATCGTTTTTCATCAGAAAATGGATTTTTGGGACTGTACCAAAAATGATTCAAAATGTCAAATGGATCGTGCCTCATGTTGAATAACCACTTTTTAACCCCTCAGAGTGACCAAAATGGCCATTTTTACAGAGTTTTGCTTACTCAAAAGCTTCAATTTTGACCAATTTCAGGCACATAAATGACTTTAAACACACTTATTTTAGTTGAAAAAGTCATAATTCCCACCCAACAGTCATTTGGAGTCAAAAGATTAAATGTTAAAATTTCATCCATATTGACCATTTTGGGAACGTTCGACAGGTCCGGAGTCATCGTTTTTCATCAGAAAATGGATTTTGGGACTGTACCAAAAATGATTCAAAATGTCAAATGGATCGTGCCTCATGTTGAATAACCACTTTTTAACCCCTCAGAGTGACCAACATTGCCATTTTTACAGAGTTTTGCTTACTCAAAAGCTTCAATTTTGACCAATTTCAGGCACATAAATGACTTTAAACACACTTATTTTAGTTGAAAAAGTCATAATTCCCATCCAACAGTCATTTGGAGTCAAAAGATTAAATGTTAAAATTTCATCCATATTGACCATTTTGGGAACGTTCGACAGGTCCGGAGTCATCGTTTTTCATCAGAAAATGGATTTTTGGGACTGTACCAAAAATGATTCAAAATGTCAAATGGATCGTGCCTCATGTTGAATAACCACTTTTTAACCCCTCAGAGTGACCAAAATGGCCATTTTTACAGAGTATGGCTTACTCAAAAGCTTCAATTTTGACCAATTTCAGGCACATAAATGACTTTAAACACACTTATTTTAGTTGAAAAAGTCATAATTCCCATCCAACAGTCATTTGGAGTCAAAAGATTAAATGTTAAAATTTCATCCATATTGACCATTTTGGGAACGTTCGACAGGTCCGGAGTCATCGTTTTTCATCAGAAAATGGATTTTTGGGACTGTACCAAAAATGATTCAAAATGTCAAATGGATCGTGCCTCATGTTGAATAACCACTTTTTAACCCCTCAGAGTGACCAAAATGGCCATTTTTACAGAGTTTTGCTTACTCAAAAGCTTTAATTTTGACCAATTTCAGGCACATAAATGACTTTAAACACACTTATTTTAGTTGAAAAAGTCATAATTCACATCCAACAGTCATTTAGAGTCAAAAGATTAAATGTTAACATTTCATCCATATTGACCATTTTGGAAACGTTCGACAGGTCCGGAGTCATCGTTTTTCATCAGAAAATGGATTTTTGGGACTGTACCAAAAATGATTCAAAATGTCAAATGGATCGTGCCTCATGTTGAATACCCACTTTTTAACCCCTCAGAGTGACCAAAATTGCCATTTTTACAGAGTTTTTGCTTATTCAAAAGCTTTAATTGTGACCAATTTCAGGCACATAAATGACTTTAAACACACTTATTTTAGTTGAAAAAGTCATAATTCACATCCAACAGTCATTTAGAGTCAAAAGATTAAATGTTAAAATTTCATCCATATTGACCATTTTGGAATCGTTCGACAGGTCCGGAGTCATCGTTTTTCATCAGAAAATGGATTTTTGGGACTGTACCAAAAATGATTCAAAATGTCAATTGGATCGTGCCTCATGTTGAATAACCACTTTTTAACCCCTCAGAGTGACCAAAATGGCCATTTTTACAGAGTTTTGCTTACTCAAAAGCTTCAATTTTGACCAATTTCAGGCACATAAATGACTTTAAACACACTTGATTTAGTTGAAAAAGTCATAATTCACATCCAACAGTCATTTAGAGTCAAAAGATTAAATGTTAAAATTTCATCCATATTGACCATTTTGGAAACGTTCGACAGGTCCGGAGTCATCGTTTTTCATCAGAAAATTGATTTTTGGGACTGTACCAAAAATGATTCAAAATGTCAAATGGATCGTGCCTCATGTTGAATAACCACTTTTTAACCCCTCAGAGTGACCAAAATTGCCATTTTTACAGAGTTTTTGCTTATTCAAAAGCTTTAATTGTGACCAATTTCAGGCACATAAATGACTTTAAACACACTTATTTTAGTTGAAAAAGTCATAATTCCCACCCAACAGTCATTTGGAGTCAAAAGATTAAATGTTAAAATTTCATCCATATTGACCATTTTGGGAACGTTCGACAGGTCCGGAGTCATTGTTTCTCATCAGAAAATGGATTTTGGGACTGTACCAAAAATGATTCAAAATGTCAAATGGATTGTGCCTCATGTTGAATAACCACTTTTTAATCCCTCAGAGTGACCAACATTGCCATTTTTACAGAGTTTTGCTTACTCAAAAGCTTCAATTTTGACCAATTTCAGGCACATAAATGACTTTAAACACACTTATTTTAGTTGAAAAAGTCATAATTCCCATCCAACAGTCATTTGGAGTCAAAAGATTAAATGTTAAAATTTCATCCATATTGACCATTTTGGGAACGTTCGACAGGTCCGGAGTCATCGTTTTTCATCAGAAAATGGATTTTTGGGACTGTACCAAAAATGATTCAAAATGTCAAATGGATCGTGCCTCATGTTGAATAACCACTTTTTAACCCCTCAGAGTGACCAACATTGCCATTTTTACAGAGTTTTGCTTACTCAAAAGCTTCAATTTTGACCAATTTCAGGCACATAAATGACTTTAAACACACTTATTTTAGTTGAAAAAGTCATAATTCACATCCAACAGTCATTTAGAGTCAAAAGATTAAATGTTAAAATTTCATCCATATTGACCATTTTGGAATCGTTCGACAGGTCCGGAGTCATCGTTTTTCATCAGAAAATGGATTTTTGGGACTGTACCAAAAATGATTCAAAATGTCAATTGGATCGTGCCTCATGTTGAATAACCACTTTTTAACCCCTCAGAGTGACCAAAATGGCCATTTTTACAGAGTTTTGCTTACTCAAAAGCTTTAATTTTGACCAATTTCAGGCACATAAATGACTTTAAACACACTTATTTTAGTTGAAAAAGTCATAATTCACATCCAACAGTCATTTAGAGTCAAAAGATTAAATGTTAAAATTTCATCCATATTGACCATTTTGGAATCGTTCGACAGGTCCGGAGTCATCGTTTTTCATCAGAAAATTGATTTTTGGGACTGTACCAAAAATGATTCAAAATGTCAATTGGATCGTGCTTCATGTTGAATAACCACTTTTTAACCCCTCAGAGTGACCAAAATGGCCATTTTTACAGAGTTTTGCTTACTCAAAAGCTTTAATTTTGACCAATTTCAGGCGCATAAATGATTTTAAACACACTTATTTTAGTTGAAAAAGTCATAATTCACATCCAACAGTCATTTAGAGTCAAAAGATTACATGTTAAAATTTCATCCATATTGACCATTTTGGAATCGTTCGACAGGTCCGGAGTCATCGTTTTTCATCAGAAAATGGATTTTTGGGACTGTACCAAAAATGATTCAAAATGTCAATTGGATCGTGCCTCATGTTGAATAACCACTTTTTAACCCCTCAGAGTGACCAAAATGGCCATTTTTACAGAGTTTTGCTTACTCAAAAGCTTCAATTTTGACCAAATTTCAGGCACATAAATGACTTTAAACACACTTGATTTAGTTGAAAAAGTAATAATTCACATCCAACAGTCATTTAGAGTCAAAAGATTAAATGTTAAAATTTCATCCATATTGACCATTTTGGAAACGTTCGACAGGTCCGGAGTCATCGTTTTTCATCAGAAAATGGATTTTTGGGACTGTACCAAAAATGATTCAAAATGTCAAATGGATCGTGCCTCATGTTGAATAACCACTTTTTAACCCCTCAGAGTGACCAAAATGGCCATTTTTACAGAGTTTTGCTTACTCAAAAGCTTTAATTTTGACCAATTTCAGGCACATAAATGACTTTAAACACACTTATTTTAGTTGAAAAAGTCATAATTCACATCCAACAGTCATTTAGAGTCAAAAGATTAAATGTTAAAATTTCATCCATATTGACCATTTTGGAAACGTTCGACAGGTCCGGAGTCATCGTTTTTCATCAGAAAATGGATTTTTGGGACTGTACCAAAAATGATTCAAAATGTCAAATGGATCGTGCCTCATGTTGAATAACCACTTTTTAACCCCTCAGAGTGACCAAAATGGCCATTTTTACAGAGTTTTGCTTACTCAAAAGCTTCAATTTTGACCAATTTCAGGCACATAAATGACTTTAAACACACTTATTTTAGTTGAAAAAGTCATAATTCCCACCCAACAGTCATTTGGAGTCAAAAGATTAAATGTTAAAATTTCATCCATATTGACCATTTTGGGAACGTTCGACAGGTCCGGAGTCATCGTTTTTCATCAGAAAATGGATTTTGGGACTGTACCAAAAATGATTCAAAATGTCAAATGGATCGTGCCTCATGTTGAATAACCACTTTTTAACCCCTCAGAGTGACCAACATTGCCATTTTTACAGAGTTTTGCTTACTCAAAAGCTTCAATTTTGACCAATTTCAGGCACATAAATGACTTTAAACACACTTATTTTAGTTGAAAAAGTCATAATTCCCATCCAACAGTCATTTGGAGTCAAAAGATTAAATGTTAAAATTTCATCCATATTGACCATTTTGGGAACGTTCGACAGGTCCGGAGTCATCGTTTTTCATCAGAAAATGGATTTTTGGGACTGTACCAAAAATGATTCAAAATGTCAAATGGATCGTGCCTCATGTTGAATAACCACTTTTTAACCCCTCAGAGTGACCAAAATTGCATTTTTACAGAGTTTTTGCTTATTCAAAAGCTTTAATTGTGACCAATTTCAGGCACATAAATGACTTTAAACACACTTATTTTAGTTGAAAAAGTCATAATTCACATCCAACAGTCATTTAGAGTCAAAAGATTACATGTTAAAATTTCATCCATATTGACCATTTTGGGAACGTTCGACAGGTCCGGAGTCATCGTTTTTCATCAGAAAATGGATTTTTGGGACTGTACCAAAAATGATTCAAAATGTGAATTGGATCGTGCCTCATGTTGAATAACCACTTTTTAACCCCTCAGAGTGACCAAAATGGCCATTTTTACAGAGTTTTGCTTACTCAAAAGCTTCAATTTTGACCAATTTCAGGCACATAAATGACTTTAAACACACTTATTTTAGTTGAAAAAGTCATAATTCACATCCAACAGTCATTTAGAGTCAAAAGATTAAATGTTAAAATTTCATCCATATTGACCATTTTGGAAACGTTCGACAGGTCCGGAGTCATCGTTTTTCATCAGAAAATTGATTTTTGGGACTGTACCAAAAATGATTCAAAATGTCAATTGGATCGTGCCTCATGTTGAATAACCACTTTTTAACCCCTCAGAGTGACCAAAATGGCCATTTTTACAGAGTTTTGCTTACTCAAAAGCTTCAATTTTGACGAATTTCAGGCACATAAATGACTTTAAACACACTTATTTTAGTTGAAAAAGTCATAATTCACATCCAACAGTCATTAGGAGTCTAAAGATTAAATGTTAAAATTTCATCCATATTGACCATTTTGTGAACGTTCGACAGGTCCGGTGTCATCGTTTTTCATCAGAAAATGGATTTTTGGGACTGTACCAAAAATGATTCAAAATGTCAAATGGATCGTGCCTCATGTTGAATAACCACTTTTTAACCCCTCAGAGTGACCAAAATGGCCATTTTTACAGAGTTTTGCTTACTCAAAAGCTTCAATTTTGACCAATTTCAGGCACATAAATGACTTTAAACACACTTATTTTAGTTGAAAAAGTCATAATTCCCACCCAACAGTCATTTGGAGTCAAAAGATTAAATGTTAAAATTTCATCCATATTGACCATTTTGGGAACGTTCGACAGGTCCGGAGTCATCGTTTTTCATCAGAAAATGGATTTTGGGACTGTACCAAAAATGATTCAAAATGTCAAATGGATCGTGCCTCATGTTGAATAACCACTTTTTAACCCCTCAGAGTGACCAACATTGCCATTTTTACAGAGTTTTGCTTACTCAAAAGCTTCAATTTTGACCAATTTCAGGCACATAAATGACTTTAAACACACTTATTTTAGTTGAAAAAGTCATAATTCCCATCCAACAGTCATTTGGAGTCAAAAGATTAAATGTTAAAATTTCATCCATATTGACCATTTTGGGAACGTTCGACAGGTCCGGAGTCATCGTTTTTCATCAGAAAATGGATTTTTGGGACTGTACCAAAAATGATTCAAAATGTCAAATGGATCGTGCCTCATGTTGAATAACCACTTTTTAACCCCTCAGAGTGACCAAAATGGCCATTTTTACAGAGTATGGCTTACTCAAAAGCTTCAATTTTGACCAATTTCAGGCACATAGATGACTTTAAACACACTTATTTTAGTTGAAAAAGTCATAATTCCCATCCAACAGTCATTTGGAGTCAAAAGATTAAATGTTAAAATTTCATCCATATTGACCATTTTGGGAACGTTCGACAGGTCCGGAGTCATCGTTTTTCATCAGAAAATGGATTTTTGGGACTGTACCAAAAATTATTCAAAATGTCAAAATGTCAAATGGATCGTGCCTCATGTTGAATAACCACTTTTTAACCCCTCAGAGTGACCAAAATTGCATTTTTACAGAGTTTTTGCTTATTCAAAAGCTTTAATTGTGACCAATTTCAGGCACATAAATGACTTTAAACACACTTATTTTAGTTGAAAAAGTCATAATTCACATCCAACAGTCATTTAGAGTCAAAAGATTACATGTTAAAATTTCATCCATATTGACCATTTTGGGAACGTTCGACAGGTCCGGAGTCATCGTTTTTCATCAGAAAATGGATTTTTGGGACTGTACCAAAAATGATTCAAAATGTGAATTGGATCGTGCCTCATGTTGAATAACCACTTTTTAACCCCTCAGAGTGACCAAAATGGCCATTTTTACAGAGTTTTGCTTACTCAAAAGCTTCAATTTTGACCAATTTCAGGCACATAAATGACTTTAAACACACTTATTTTAGTTGAAAAAGTCATAATTCACATCCAACAGTCATTTAGAGTCAAAAGATTAAATGTTAAAATTTCATCCATATTGACCATTTTGGAAACGTTCGACAGGTCCGGAGTCATCGTTTTTCATCAGAAAATTGATTTTTGGGACTGTACCAAAAATGATTCAAAATGTCAAATGGATCGTCCCTCATGTTGAATAACCACTTTTTAACCCCTCAGAGTGACCAACATTGCCATTTTTACAGAGTTTTGCTTACTCAAAAGCTTCAATTTTGACCAATTTCAGGCACATAAATGACTTTAAACACACTTATTTTAGTTGAAAAAGTCATAATTCCAATCCAACAGTCATTTGGAGTCAAAAGATTAAATGTTAAAATTTCATCCATATTGACCATTTTGGGAACGTTCGACAGGTCCGGAGTCATCGTTTTTCATCAGAAAATTGATTTTTGGGACTGTACCAAAAATGATTCAAAATGTCAATTGGATCGTGCCTCATGTTGAATAACCACTTTTTAACCCCTCAGAGTGACCAAAATGGCCATTTTTACAGAGTTTTGCTTACTCAAAAGCTTCAATTTTGACGAATTTCAGGCACATAAATGACTTTAAACACACTTATTTTAGTTGAAAAAGTCATAATTCACATCCAACAGTCATTAGGAGTCTAAAGATTAAATGTTAAAATTTCATCCATATTGACCATTTTGTGAACGTTCGACAGGTCCGGTGTCATCGTTTTTCATCAGAAAATGGATTTTTGGGACTGTACCAAAAATGATTCAAAATGTCAAATGGATCGTGCCTCATGTTGAATAACCACTTTTTAACCCCTCAGAGTGACCAAAATGGCCATTTTTACAGAGTTTTGCTTACTCAAAAGCTTCAATTTTGACCAATTTCAGGCACATAAATGACTTTAAACACACTTATTTTAGTTGAAAAAGTCATAATTCCCACCCAACAGTCATTTGGAGTCAAAAGATTAAATGTTAAAATTTCATCCATATTGACCATTTTGGGAACGTTCGAGAGGTCCGGAGTCATCGTTTTTCATCAGAAAATGGATTTTGGGACTGTACCAAAAATGATTCAAAATGTCAAATGGATCGTGCCTCATGTTGAATAACCACTTTTTAACCCCTCAGAGTGACCAACATTGCCATTTTTACAGAGTTTCGCTTACTCAAAAGCTTCAATTTTGACCAATTTCAGGCACAGAAATGATTTTAAACACACTTATTTTAGTTGAAAAAGTCATAATTCACATCCAACAGTCATTTAGAGTCAAAAGATTACATGTTAAAATTTCATCCATATTGACCATTTTGGAATCGTTCGACAGGTCCGGAGTCATCGTTTTTCATCAGAAAATGGATTTTTGGGACTGTACCAAAAATTATTCAAAATGTCAATTGGATCGTGCCTCATGTTGAATAATGACTTTTTATCCCCTCAGAGTGACCAAAATGGCCATTTTTACAGAGTTTTGCTTACTCAAAAGCTTTAATTTTGACCAATTTCAAGCGCATAAATGATTTTAAACACACTTATTTTAGTTGAAAAAGTCATAATTCACATCCAACAGTCATTTAGAGTCAAAAGATTACATGTTAAAATTTCATCCATATTGACCATTTTGGAATCGTTCGACAGGTCCGGAGTCATCGTTTTTCATCAGAAAATGGATTTTTGGGACTGTACCAAAAATTATTCAAAATGTCAATTGGATCGTGCCTCATGTTGAATAACCACTTTTTAACCCCTCAGAGTGACCAAAATGGCCATTTTTACAGAGTTTTGCTTACTCAAAAGCTTCAATTTTGACCAATTTCAGGCACATAAATGACTTTAAACACACTTATTTTAGTTGAAAAAGTCATAATTCCCATCCAACAGTCATTTGGAGTCAAAAGATTAAATGTTAAAATTTCATCCATATTGACCATTTTGGGAACGTTCGACAGGTCCGGAGTCATTGTTTTTCATCAGAAAATGGATTTTTGGGACTGTACCAAAAATGATTCAAACTGTCAAATGGATCGTGCCTCATGTTGAATAACCACTTTTTAACCCCTCAGAGTGACCAACATTGCCATTTTTACAGAGTTTCGCTTACTCAAAAGCTTCAATTTTGACCAATTTCAGGCACAGAAATGACTTTAAACACACTTATTTTAGTCGAAAAGGTCATAATTCACATCCAACAGTCATTTGGAGTCAAAAGATTAAATGTTAAAATTTCATCCATATTGACCATTTTGGGAACGTTCGACAGGTCCGGAGTCATCGTTTTTCATCAGAAAATGGATTTTTGGGACTGTACCAAAAATGATTCAAAATGTCAATTGGATCATGCCTCATGTTGAATAACCACTTTTTAACCCCTCAGAGTGACCAAAATGGCCATTTTTACAGAGTTTTGCTTACTCAAAAGCTTCAATTTTGACCAATTTCAGGCACATAAATGACTTTAAACACACTTATTTTAGTTGAAAAAGTCATAATTCACATCCAACAGTCATTTAGAGTCAAAAGATTAAATGTTAAAATTTCATCCATATTGACCATTTTGGAAACGTTCGACAGGTCCGGAGTCATCGTTTTTCATCAGAAAATGGATTTTTGGGACTGTAACAAAAATGATTCAAAATGTCAAATGGATCGTGCCTCATGTTGAATAACCACTTTTTAACCCCTCAGAGTGACCAACATTGCCATTTTTACAGAGTTTTGCTTACTCAAAAGCTTCAATTTTGACCAATTTCAGGCACATAAATGACTTTAAACACACTTATTTTAGTTGAAAAAGTCATAATTCCCATCCAACAGTCATTTGGAGTCAAAAGATTAAATGTTAAAATTTCATCCATATTGACCATTTTGGGAACGTTCGACAGGTCCGGAGTCATCGTTTTTCATCAGAAAATGGATTTTTGGGACTGTACCAAAAATGATTCAAAATGTCAAATGGATCGTGCCTCATGTTGAATAACCACTTTTTAACCCCTCAGAGTGACCAAAATGGCCATTTTTACAGAGTTTTGCTTACTCAAAAGCTTCAATTTTGACCAATTTCAGGCACATAAATGACTTTAAACACACTTATTTTAGTTGAAAAAGTCATAATTCCCACCCAACAGTCATTTGGAGTCAAAAGATTAAATGTTAAAATTTCATCCATATTGACCATTTTGAAAACGTTCGACAGGTCCGGAGTCATTGTTTCTCATCAGAAAATGGATTTTGGGACTGTACCAAAAATGATTCAAAATGTCAAATGGATTGTGCCTCATGTTGAATAACCACTTTTTAACCCCTCAGAGTGACCAACATTGCCATTTTTACAGAGTTTTGCTTACTCAAAAGCTTCAATTTTGACCAATTTCAGGCACATAAATGACTTTAAACACACTTATTTTAGTTGAAAAAGTCATAATTCCCATCCAACAGTCATTTGGAGTCAAAAGATTAAATGTTAAAATTTCATCCATATTGACCATTTTGGGAACGTTCGACAGGTCCGGAGTCATCGTTTTTCATCAGAAAATGGATTTTTGGGACTGTACCAAAAATGATTCAAAATGTCAAATGGATCATGCCTCATGTTGAATAACCACTTTTTAACCCCTCAGAGTGACCAACATTGCCATTTTTACAGAGTTTTGCTTACTCAAAAGCTTCAATTTTGACCAATTTCAGGCACATAAATGACTTTAAACACACTTATTTTAGTTGAAAAAGTCATAATTCACATCCAACAGTCATTTAGAGTCAAAAGATTAAATGTTAAAATTTCATCCATATTGACCATTTTGGAATCGTTCGACAGGTCCGGAGTCATCGTTTTTCATCAGAAAATGGATTTTTGGGACTGTACCAAAAATGATTCAAAATGTCAATTGGATCGTGCCTCATGTTGAATAACCACTTTTTAACCCCTCAGAGTGACCAAAATGGCCATTTTTACAGAGTTTTGCTTACTCAAAAGCTTTAATTTTGACCAATTTCAGGCACATAAATGACTTTAAACACACTTATTTTAGTTGAAAAAGTCATAATTCACATCCAACAGTCATTTAGAGTCAAAAGATTAAATGTTAAAATTTCATCCATATTGACCATTTTGGAATCGTTCGACAGGTCCGGAGTCATCGTTTTTCATCAGAAAATTGATTTTTGGGACTGTACCAAAAATGATTCAAAATGTCAATTGGATCGTGCTTCATGTTGAATAACCACTTTTTAACCCCTCAGAGTGACCAAAATGGCCATTTTTACAGAGTTTTGCTTACTCAAAAGCTTTAATTTTGACCAATTTCAGGCGCATAAATGATTTTAAACACACTTATTTTAGTTGAAAAAGTCATAATTCACATCCAACAGTCATTTAGAGTCAAAAGATTACATGTTAAAATTTCATCCATATTGACCATTTTGGAATCGTTCGACAGGTCCGGAGTCATCGTTTTTCATCAGAAAATGGATTTTTGGGACTGTACCAAAAATGATTCAAAATGTCAATTGGATCGTGCCTCATGTTGAATAACCACTTTTTAACCCCTCAGAGTGACCAAAATGGCCATTTTTACAGAGTTTTGCTTACTCAAAAGCTTCAATTTTGACCAAATTTCAGGCACATAAATGACTATAAACACACTTGATTTAGTTGAAAAAGTCATAATTCACATCCAACAGTCATTTAGAGTCAAAAGATTAAATGTTAAAATTTCATCCATATTGACCATTTTGGAAACGCTCGACAGGTCCGGAGTCATCGTTTTTCATCAGAAAATGGATTTTTGGGACTGTACCAAAAATGATTCAAAA
The DNA here is from genome assembly GCF_964263255.1 of Lissotriton vulgaris. Classification (NCBI taxonomy): domain Eukaryota; kingdom Metazoa; phylum Chordata; class Amphibia; order Caudata; family Salamandridae; genus Lissotriton; species Lissotriton vulgaris. The sequence goes on from NW_028250685.1 coordinate 233,353, forward strand.
TGTCAAATGGATCGTGCCTCATGTTGAATAACCACTTTTTAACCCCTCAGAGTGACCAAAATGGCCATTTTTACAGAGTTTTGCTTACTCAAAAGCTTCAATTTTGACCAATTTCAGGCACATAAATGACTTTAAACACACTTATTTTAGTTGAAAAAGTCATAATTCCCACCCAACAGTCATTTGGAGTCAAAAGATTAAATGTTAAAATTTCATCCATATTGACCATTTTGGGAACGTTCGACAGGTCCGGAGTCATCGTTTTTCATCAGAAAATGGATTTTGGGACTGTACCAAAAATGATTCAAAATGTCAAATGGATCGTGCCTCATGTTGAATAACCACTTTTTAACCCCTCAGAGTGACCAACATTGCCATTTTTACAGAGTTTTGCTTACTCAAAAGCTTCAATTTTGACCAATTTCAGGCACATAAATGACTTTAAACACACTTATTTTAGTTGAAAAAGTCATAATTCCCATCCAACAGTCATTTGGAGTCAAAAGATTAAATGTTAAAATTTCATCCATATTGACCATTTTGGGAACGTTCGACAGGTCCGGAGTCATCGTTTTTCATCAGAAAATGGATTTTTGGGACTGTACCAAAAATGATTCAAAATGTCAAATGGATCGTGCCTCATGTTGAATAACCACTTTTTAACCCCTCAGAGTGACCAAAATGGCCATTTTTACAGAGTATGGCTTACTCAAAAGCTTCAATTTTGACCAATTTCAGGCACATAAATGACTTTAAACACACTTATTTTAGTTGAAAAAGTCATAATTCCCATCCAACAGTCATTTGGAGTCAAAAGATTAAATGTTAAAATTTCATCCATATTGACCATTTTGGGAACGTTCGACAGGTCCGGAGTCATCGTTTTTCATCAGAAAATGGATTTTTGGGACTGTACCAAAAATGATTCAAAATGTCAAATGGATCGTGCCTCATGTTGAATAACCACTTTTTAACCCCTCAGAGTGACCAAAATGGCCATTTTTACAGAGTTTTGCTTACTCAAAAGCTTTAATTTTGACCAATTTCAGGCACATAAATGACTTTAAACACACTTATTTTAGTTGAAAAAGTCATAATTCACATCCAACAGTCATTTAGAGTCAAAAGATTAAATGTTAAAATTTCATCCATATTGACCATTTTGGAAACGTTCGACAGGTCCGGAGTCATCGTTTTTCATCAGAAAATGGATTTTTGGGACTGTACCAAAAATGATTCAAAATGTCAAATGGATCGTGCCTCATGTTGAATACCCACTTTTTAACCCCTCAGAGTGACCAAAATTGCCATTTTTACAGAGTTTTTGCTTATTCAAAAGCTTTAATTGTGACCAATTTCAGGCACATAAATGACTTTAAACACACTTATTTTAGTTGAAAAAGTCATAATTCACATCCAACAGTCATTTAGAGTCAAAAGATTAAATGTTAAAATTTCATCCATATTGACCATTTTGGAATCGTTCGACAGGTCCGGAGTCATCGTTTTTCATCAGAAAATGGATTTTTGGGACTGTACCAAAAATGATTCAAAATGTCAATTGGATCGTGCCTCATGTTGAATAACCACTTTTTAACCCCTCAGAGTGACCAAAATGGCCATTTTTACAGAGTTTTGCTTACTCAAAAGCTTCAATTTTGACCAATTTCAGGCACATAAATGACTTTAAACACACTTGATTTAGTTGAAAAAGTCATAATTCACATCCAACAGTCATTTAGAGTCAAAAGATTAAATGTTAAAATTTCATCCATATTGACCATTTTGGAAACGTTCGACAGGTCCGGAGTCATCGTTTTTCATCAGAAAATTGATTTTTGGGACTGTACCAAAAATGATTCAAAATGTCAAATGGATCGTGCCTCATGTTGAATAACCACTTTTTAACCCCTCAGAGTGACCAAAATTGCCATTTTTACAGAGTTTTTGCTTATTCAAAAGCTTTAATTGTGACCAATTTCAGGCACATAAATGACTTTAAACACACTTATTTTAGTTGAAAAAGTCATAATTCACATCCAACAGTCATTTAGAGTCTAAAGATTAAATGTTAAAATTTCATCCATATTGACCATTTTGTGAACGTTCGACAGGTCCGGTGTCATCGTTTTTCATCAGAAAATGGATTTTTGGGACTGTACCAAAAATGTTTCAAAATGTCAAATGGATCGTGCCTCATGTTGAATAACCACTTTTTAACCCCTCAGAGTGACCAAAATGGCCATTTTTACAGAGTTTTGCTTACTCAAAAGCTTCAATTTTGACCAATTTCAGGCACATAAATGACTTTAAACACACTTATTTTAGTTGAAAAAGTCATAATTCCCACCCAACAGTCATTTGGAGTCAAAAGATTAAATGTTAAAATTTCATCCATATTGACCATTTTGGGAACGTTCGACAGGTCCGGAGTCATTGTTTCTCATCAGAAAATGGATTTTGGGACTGTACCAAAAATGATTCAAAATGTCAAATGGATTGTGCCTCATGTTGAATAACCACTTTTTAACCCCTCAGAGTGACCAACATTGCCATTTTTACAGAGTTTTGCTTACTCAAAAGCTTCAATTTTGACCAATTTCAGGCACATAAATGACTTTAAACACACTTATTTTAGTTGAAAAAGTCATAATTCCCATCCAACAGTCATTTGGAGTCAAAAGATTAAATGTTAAAATTTCATCCATATTGACCATTTTGGGAACGTTCGACAGGTCCGGAGTCATCGTTTTTTATCAGAAAATGGATTTTTGGGACTGTACCAAAAATGATTCAAAATGTCAAATGGATCGTGCCTCATGTTGAATAACCACTTTTTAACCCCTCAGAGTGACCAACATTGCCATTTTTACAGAGTTTTGCTTACTCAAAAGCTTCAATTTTGACCAATTTCAGGCACATAAATGACTTTAAACACACTTATTTTAGTTGAAAAAGTCATAATTCACATCCAACAGTCATTTAGAGTCAAAAGATTAAATGTTAAAATTTCATCCATATTGACCATTTTGGAATCGTTCGACAGGTCCGGAGTCATCGTTTTTCATCAGAAAATGGATTTTTGGGACTGTACCAAAAATGATTCAAAATGTCAATTGGATCGTGCCTCATGTTGAATAACCACTTTTTAACCCCTCAGAGTGACCAAAATGGCCATTTTTACAGAGTTTTGCTTACTCAAAAGCTTTAATTTTGACCAATTTCAGGCACATAAATGACTTTAAACACACTTATTTTAGTTGAAAAAGTCATAATTCACATCCAACAGTCATTTAGAGTCAAAAGATTAAATGTTAAAATTTCATCCATATTGACCATTTTGGAATCGTTCGACAGGTCCGGAGTCATCGTTTTTCATCAGAAAATTGATTTTTGGGACTGTACCAAAAATGATTCAAAATGTCAATTGGATCGTGCTTCATGTTGAATAACCACTTTTTAACCCCTCAGAGTGACCAAAATGGCCATTTTTACAGAGTTTTGCTTACTCAAAAGCTTTAATTTTGACCAATTTCAGGCGCATAAATGATTTTAAACACACTTATTTTAGTTGAAAAAGTCATAATTCACATCCAACAGTCATTTAGAGTCAAAAGATTACATGTTAAAATTTCATCCATATTGACCATTTTGGAATCGTTTGACAGGTCCGGAGTCATCGTTTTTCATCAGAAAATGGATTTTTGGGACTGTACCAAAAATGATTCAAAATGTCAATTGGATCGTGCCTCATGTTGAATAACCACTTTTTAACCCCTCAGAGTGACCAAAATGGCCATTTTTACAGAGTTTTGCTTACTCAAAAGCTTCAATTTTGACCAAATTTCAGGCACATAAATGACTTTAAACACACTTGATTTAGTTGAAAAAGTCATAATTCACATCCAACAGTCATTTAGAGTCAAAAGATTAAATGTTAAAATTTCATCCATATTGACCATTTTGGAAACGTTCGACAGGTCCGGAGTCATCGTTTTTCATCAGAAAATGGATTTTTGGGACTGTACCAAAAATGATTCAAAATGTCAAATGGATCGTGCCTCATGTTGAATAACCACTTTTTAACCCCTCAGAGTGACCAAAATGGCCATTTTTACAGAGTTTTGCTTACTCAAAAGCTTTAATTTTGACCAATTTCAGGCACATAAATGACTTTAAACACACTTATTTTAGTTGAAAAAGTCATAATTCACATCCAACAGTCATTTAGAGTCAAAAGATTAAATGTTAAAATTTCATCCATATTGACCATTTTATAAACGTTCGACAGGTCCGGAGTCATCGTTTTTCATCAGAAAATGGATTTTTGGGACTGTACCAAAAATGATTCAAAATGTCAAATGGATCGTGCCTCATGTTGAATAACCACTTTTTAACCCCTCAGAGTGACCAAAATGGCCATTTTTACAGAGTTTTGCTTACTCAAAAGCTTCAATTTTGACCAATTTCAGGCACATAAATGACTTTAAACACACTTATTTTAGTTGAAAAAGTCATAATTCCCACCCAACAGTCATTTGGAGTCAAAAGATTAAATGTTAAAATTTCATCCATATTGACCATTTTGGGAACGTTCGACAGGTCCGGAGTCATCGTTTTTCATCAGAAAATGGATTTTGGGACTGTACCAAAAATGATTCAAAATGTCAAATGGATCGTGCCTCATGTTGAATAACCACTTTTTAACCCCTCAGAGTGACCAACATTGCCATTTTTACAGAGTTTTGCTTACTCAAAAGCTTCAATTTTGACCAATTTCAGGCACATAAATGACTTTAAACACACTTATTTTAGTTGAAAAAGTCATAATTCCCATCCAACAGTCATTTGGAGTCAAAAGATTAAATGTTAAAATTTCATCCATATTGACCATTTTGGGAACGTTCGACAGGTCCGGAGTCATCGTTTTTCATCAGAAAATGGATTTTTGGGACTGTACCAAAAATGATTCAAAATGTCAAATGGATCGTGCCTCATGTTGAATAACCACTTTTTAACCCCTCAGAGTGACCAAAATGGCCATTTTTACAGAGTATGGCTTACTCAAAAGCTTCAATTTTGACCAATTTCAGGCACATAAATGACTTTAAACACACTTATTTTAGTTGAAAAAGTCATAATTCCCATCCAACAGTCATTTGGAGTCAAAAGATTAAATGTTAAAATTTCATCCATATTGACCATTTTGGGAACGTTCGACAGGTCCGGAGTCATCGTTTTTCATCAGAAAATGGATTTTTGGGACTGTACCAAAAATGATTCAAAATGTCAAATGGATCGTGCCTCATGTTGAATAACCACTTTTTAACCCCTCAGAGTGACCAAAATTGCATTTTTACAGAGTTTTTGCTTATTCAAAAGCTTTAATTGTGACCAATTTCAGGCACATAAATGACTTTAAACACACTTATTTTAGTTGAAAAAGTCATAATTCACATCCAACAGTCATTTAGAGTCAAAAGATTACATGTTAAAATTTCATCCATATTGACCATTTTGGGAACGTTCGACAGGTCCGGAGTCATCGTTTTTCATCAGAAAATGGATTTTTGGGACTGTACCAAAAATGATTCAAAATGTGAATTGGATCGTGCCTCATGTTGAATAACCACTTTTTAACCCCTCAGAGTGACCAAAATGGCCATTTTTACAGAGTTTTGCTTACTCAAAAGCTTCAATTTTGACCAATTTCAGGCACATAAATGACTTTAAACACACTTATTTTAGTTGAAAAAGTCATAATTCACATCCAACAGTCATTTAGAGTCAAAAGATTAAATGTTAAAATTTCATCCATATTGACCATTTTGGAAACGTTCGACAGGTCCGGAGTCATCGTTTTTCATCAGAAAATTGATTTTTGGGACTGTACCAAAAATGATTCAAAATGTCAAATGGATCGTCCCTCATGTTGAATAACCACTTTTTAACCCCTCAGAGTGACCAACATTGCCATTTTTACAGAGTTTTGCTTACTCAAAAGCTTCAATTTTGACCAATTTCAGGCACATAAATGACTTTAAACACACTTATTTTAGTTGAAAAAGTCATAATTCACATCCAACAGTCATTAGGAGTCTAAAGATTAAATGTTAAAATTTCATCCATATTGACCATTTTGTGAACGTTCGACAGGTCCGGTGTCATCGTTTTTCATCAGAAAATGGATTTTTGGGACTGTACCAAAAATGATTCAAAATGTCAAATGGATCGTGCCTCATGTTGAATAACCACTTTTTAACCCCTCAGAGTGACCAAAATGGCCATTTTTACAGAGTTTTGCTTACTCAAAAGCTTCAATTTTGACCAATTTCAGGCACATAAATGACTTTAAACACACTTATTTTAGTTGAAAAAGTCATAATTCCCACCCAACAGTCATTTGGAGTCAAAAGATTAAATGTTAAAATTTCATCCATATTGACCATTTTGGGAACGTTCGAGAGGTCCGGAGTCATCGTTTTTCATCAGAAAATGGATTTTGGGACTGTACCAAAAATGATTCAAAATGTGAATTGGATCGTGCCTCATGTTGAATAACCACTTTTTAACCCCTCAGAGTGACCAAAATGGCCATTTTTACAGAGTTTTGCTTACTCAAAAGCTTCAATTTTGACCAATTTCAGGCACATAAATGACTTTAAACACACTTATTTTAGTTGAAAAAGTCATAATTCACATCCAACAGTCATTTAGAGTCAAAAGATTAAATGTTAAAATTTCATCCATATTGACCATTTTGGAAACGTTCGACAGGTCCGGAGTCATCGTTTTTCATCAGAAAATTGATTTTTGGGACTGTACCAAAAATGATTCAAAATGTCAAATGGATCGTCCCTCATGTTGAATAACCACTTTTTAACCCCTCAGAGTGACCAACATTGCCATTTTTACAGAGTTTTGCTTACTCAAAAGCTTCAATTTTGACCAATTTCAGGCACATAAATGACTTTAAACACACTTATTTTAGTTGAAAAAGTCATAATTCCAATCCAACAGTCATTTGGAGTCAAAAGATTAAATGTTAAAATTTCATCCATATTGACCATTTTGGGAACGTTCGACAGGTCCGGAGTCATCGTTTTTCATCAGAAAATTGATTTTTGGGACTGTACCAAAAATGATTCAAAATGTCAATTGGATCGTGCCTCATGTTGAATAACCACTTTTTAACCCCTCAGAGTGACCAAAATGGCCATTTTTACAGAGTTTTGCTTACTCAAAAGCTTCAATTTTGACCAATTTCAGGCACATAAATGACTTTAAACACACTTATTTTAGTTGAAAAAGTCATAATTCACATCCAACAGTCATTAGGAGTCTAAAGATTAAATGTTAAAATTTCATCCATATTGACCATTTTGTGAACGTTCGACAGGTCCGGTGTCATCGTTTTTCATCAGAAAATGGATTTTTGGGACTGTACCAAAAATGATTCAAAATGTCAAATGGATCGTGCCTCATGTTGAATAACCACTTTTTAACCCCTCAGAGTGACCAAAATGGCCATTTTTACAGAGTTTTGCTTACTCAAAAGCTTCAATTTTGACCAATTTCAGGCACATAAATGACTTTAAACACACTTATTTTAGTTGAAAAAGTCATAATTCCCACCCAACAGTCATTTGGAGTCAAAAGATTAAATGTTAAAATTTCATCCATATTGACCATTTTGGGAACGTTCGAGAGGTCCGGAGTCATCGTTTTTCATCAGAAAATGGATTTTGGGACTGTACCAAAAATGATTCAAAATGTCAAATGGATCGTGCCTCATGTTGAATAACCACTTTTTAACCCCTCAGAGTGACCAACATTGCCATTTTTACAGAGTTTCGCTTACTCAAAAGCTTCAATTTTGACCAATTTCAGGCACAGAAATGATTTTAAACACACTTATTTTAGTTGAAAAAGTCATAATTCACATCCAACAGTCATTTAGAGTCAAAAGATTACATGTTAAAATTTCATCCATATTGACCATTTTGGAATCGTTCGACAGGTCCGGAGTCATCGTTTTTCATCAGAAAATGGATTTTTGGGACTGTACCAAAAATTATTCAAAATGTCAATTGGATCGTGCCTCATGTTGAATAATGACTTTTTATCCCCTCAGAGTGACCAAAATGGCCATTTTTACAGAGTTTTGCTTACTCAAAAGCTTTAATTTTGACCAATTTCAAGCGCATAAATGATTTTAAACACACTTATTTTAGTTGAAAAAGTCATAATTCACATCCAACAGTCATTTAGAGTCAAAAGATTACATGTTAAAATTTCATCCATATTGACCATTTTGGAATCGTTCGACAGGTCCGGAGTCATCGTTTTTCATCAGAAAATGGATTTTTGGGACTGTACCAAAAATTATTCAAAATGTCAATTGGATCGTGCCTCATGTTGAATAACCACTTTTTAACCCCTCAGAGTGACCAAAATGGCCATTTTTACAGAGTTTTGCTTACTCAAAAGCTTCAATTTTGACCAATTTCAGGCACATAAATGACTTTAAACACACTTATTTTAGTTGAAAAAGTCATAATTCCCATCCAACAGTCATTTGGAGTCAAAAGATTAAATGTTAAAATTTCATCCATATTGACCATTTTGGGAACGTTCGACAGGTCCGGAGTCATCGTTTTTCATCAGAAAATGGATTTTTGGGACTGTACCAAAAATGATTCAAACTGTCAAATGGATCGTGCCTCATGTTGAATAACCACTTTTTAACCCCTCAGAGTGACCAACATTGCCATTTTTACAGAGTTTCGCTTACTCAAAAGCTTCAATTTTGACCAATTTCAGGCACAGAAATGACTTTAAACACACTTATTTTAGTCGAAAAGGTCATAATTCACATCCAACAGTCATTTGGAGTCAAAAGATTAAATGTTAAAATTTCATCCATATTGACCATTTTGGGAACGTTCGACAGGTCCGGAGTCATCGTTTTTCATCAGAAAATGGATTTTTGGGACTGTACCAAAAATGATTCAAAATGTCAATTGGATCGTGCCTCATGTTGAATAACCACTTTTTAACCCCTCAGAGTGACCAAAATGGCCATTTTTACAGAGTTTTGCTTACTCAAAAGCTTCAATTTTGACCAATTTCAGGCACATAAATGACTTTAAACACACTTATTTTAGTTGAAAAAGTCATAATTCACATCCAACAGTCATTTAGAGTCAAAAGATTAAATGTTAAAATTTCATCCATATTGACCATTTTGGAAACGTTCGACAGGTCCGGAGTCATCGTTTTTCATCAGAAAATTGATTTTTGGGACTGTACCAAAAATGATTCAAAATGTCAAATGGATCGTGCCTCATGTTGAATAACCACTTTTTAACCCCTCAGAGTGACCAACATTGCCATTTTTACAGAGTTTTGCTTACTCAAAAGCTTCAATTTTGACCAATTTCAGGCACATAAATGACTTTAAACACACTTATTTTAGTTGAAAAAGTCATAATTCCCATCCAACAGTCATTTGGAGTCAAAAGATTAAATGTTAAAATTTCATCCATATTGACCATTTTGGGAACGTTCGACAGGTCCGGAGTCATCGTTTTTCATCAGAAAATGGATTTTTGGGACTGTACCAAAAATGATTCAAAATGTCAAATGGATCGTGCCTCATGTTGAATAACCACTTTTTAACCCCTCAGAGTGACCAAAATTGCCATTTTTACAGAGTTTTTGCTTATTCAAAAGCTTTAATTTTGACCAATTTCAGGCACATAAATGACTTTAAATACACTTATTTTAGTTGAAAAAGTCATAATTCCCATCCAACAGTCATTTGGAGTCAAAAGATTAAATGTTAAAATTTCATCCATATTGACCATTTTGGGAAAGTTCGACAGGTTCGGAGTCATCGTTTTTCATCAGAAAATGGATTTTTGGGACTGTACCAAAAATTATTCAAAATGTCAAATGGATCGTGCCTCATGTTGAATAACCACTTTTTAACCCCTCAGAGTGACCAAAATTGCCATTTTTACAGAGTTTTTGCTTATTCAAAAGCTTTAATTTTGACCAATTTCAGGCACATAAATGACTTTAAACACACTTATTTTAGTTGAAAAAGTCATAATTCACATCCAACAGTCATTTAGAGTCAAAAGATTAAATGTTAAAATTTCATCCATATTGACCATTTTGGAATCGTTCGACAGGTCCGGAGTCATCGTTTTTCATCAGAAAATGGATTTTTGGGACTGTACCAAAAATGATTCAAAATGTCAATTGGATCGTGCCTCATGTTGAATAACCTCCTTTTAACCCCTCAGAGTGACCAAAATGGCCATTTTTACAGAGTTTTGCTTACTCAAAAGCTTTAATTTTGACCAATTTCAGGTGCATAAATGATTTTAAACACACTTATTTTATTTTGGAATCGTTCGACAGGTCCGGAGTCATCGTTTTTCATCAGAAAATGGATTTTTAGGACTGTACCAAAAATGATTCAAAATGTCAATTGGATCGTGCCTCATGTTGAATAACCACGTTTTAACCCCTCAGAGTGACCAAAATGGCCATTTTTACAGAGTTTTGCTTACTCAAAAGCTTCAATTTTGACCAATTTCAGGCACATAAATGACTTTAAACACACTTATTTTAGTTGAAAAAGTCATAATTCCCATCCAACAGTCATTTGGAGTCAAAAGATTAAATGTTAAAATTTCATCCATATTGACCATTTTGGGAACGTTCGACAGGTCCGGAGTCATCGTTTTTCATCAGAAAATGGATTTTTGGGACTGTACCAAAAATGATTCAAAATGTCAAATGGATCGTGCCTCATGTTGAATAACCACTTTTTAACCCCTCAGAGTGACCAAAATTGCCATTTTTACAGAGTTTTTGCTTATTCAAAAGCTTTAATTTTGACCAATTTCAGGCACATAAATGACTTTAAATACACTTATTTTAGTTGAAAAAGTCATAATTCCCATCCAACAGTCATTTGGAGTCAAAAGATTAAATGTTAAAATTTCATCCATATTGACCATTTTGGGAACGTTCGACAGGTTCGGAGTCATCGTTTTTCATCAGAAAATGGATTTTTGGGACTGTACCAAAAATTATTCAAAATGTCAAATGGATCGTGCCTCATGTTGAATAACCACTTTTTAACCCCTCAGAGTGACCAAAATTGCCATTTTTACAGAGTTTTTGCTTATTCAAAAGCTTTAATATTGACCAATTTCAGGCACATAAATGACTTTAAACACACTTATTTTAGTTGAAAAAGTCATAATTCACATCCAACAGTCATTTAGAGTCAAAAGATTAAATGTTAAAATTTCATCCATATTGACCATTTTGGAATCGTTCGACAGGTCCGGAGTCATCGTTTTTCATCAGAAAATTGATTTTTGGGACTGTACCAAAAATGATTCAAAATGTCAATTGGATCGTGCCTCGTGTTGAATAACCACTTTTTAACCCCTCAGAGTGACCAAAATGGCCATTTTTACAGAGTTTTGCTTACTCAAAAGCTTTAATTTTGACCAATTTCAGGCGCATAAATGATTTTAAACACACTTATTTTATTTTGGAATCGTTCGACAGGTCCGGAGTCATCGTTTTTCATCAGAAAATGGATTTTTAGGACTGTACCAAAAATGATTCAAAATGTCAATTGGATCGTGCCTCATGTTGAATAACCACGTTTTAACCCCTCAGAGTGACCAAAATGGCCATTTTTACAGAGTTTTGCTTACTCAAAAGCTTCAATTTTGACCAATTTCAGGCACATAAATGACTTTAAACACACTTGATTTAGTTGAAAAAGTCATAATTCACATCCAACAGTCATTTAGAGTCAAAAGATTAAATGTTAAAATTTCATCCATATTGACCATTTTGGAAACGTTCAACAGGTCCGGAGTCATCGTTTTTCATCAGAAAATGGATTTTTGGGACTGTACCAAAAATGATTCAAAATGTCAAATGGATCGTGCCTCATGTTGAATAACCACTTTTTAACCCCTCAGAGTGACCAAAATGGCCATTTTTACAGAGTTTTGCTTACTCAAAAGCTTCAATTTTGACCAATTTCAGGCACATAAATGACTTTAAACACACTTGATTTAGTTGAAAAAGTCATAATTCACATCCAACAGTCATTTAGAGTCAAAAGATTAAATGTTAAAATTTCATCCATATTGACCATTTTGGAAACGTTCGACAGGTCCGGAGTCATCGTTTTTCATCAGAAAATGGATTTTTGGGACTGTACCAAAAATGATTCAAAATGTCAAATGGATCGTGCCTCATGTTGAATAACCACTTTTTAACCCCTCAGAGTGACCAAAATTGCCATTTTTACAGAGTTTTTGCTTATTCAAAAGCTTTATATTTGACCAATTTCAGGCACATAAATGACTTTAAACACACTTATTTTAGTTGAAAAAGTCATAATTCACATCCAACAGTCATTTAGAGTCAAAAGATTAAATGTTAAAATTTCATCCATATTGACCATTTTGGGAACGTTCGACAGGTCCGGAGTCATCGTTTTTCATCAGAAAATGGATTTTTGGGACTGTACCAAAAATGATTCAAAATGTCAAATGGATCGTGCCTCACGTTGAATAACCACTTTTTAACCCCTCAGAGTGACCAACATTGCCATTTTTACAGAGTTTCGCTTACTCAAAAGCTTCAATTTTGACCAATTTCAGGCACAGAAATGACTTTAAACAGACTTATTTTAGTCGAAAAGGTCATAATTCACATCCAACAGTCATTTGGAGTCAAAAGATTAAATGTTAAAATTTCATCCATATTGACCATTTTGGAATCGTTCGACAGGTCCGGAGTCATTGTTTTTCATCAGAAAATGGATTTTTGGGACTGTACCAAAAATTATTCAAAATGTCAATTGGATCGTGCCTCATGTTGAATAACCACTTTTTAACCCCTCACAGTGACCAAAATGGCCATTTTTACAGAGTTTTGCTTACTCAAAAGCTTCAATTTTGACCAATTTCAGGCACATAAATGACTTTAAACACACTTATTTTAGTTGAAAAAGTCATAATTCACATCCAACAGTCATTTAGAGTCAAAAGATTAAATGTTAACATTTCATCCATATTGACCATTTTGGAAACGTTCGACAGGTCCGGAGTCATCGTTTTTCATCAGAAAATTGATTTTTGGGACTGTACCAAAAATGATTAAAAATGTCAAATGGATCGTGCCTCATGTTGAATAACCACTTTTTAACCCCTCAGAGTGACCAACATTGCCATTTTTACAGAGTTTCGCTTACTCAAAAGCTTCAATTTTGACCAATTTCAGGCACAGAAATGACTTTAAACACACTTATTTTAGTCGAAAAGGTCATAATTCACATCCAACAGTCATTTGGAGTCAAAAGATTAAATGTTAAAATTTCATCCATATTGACCATTTTGGGAACGTTCGACAGGTCTGGAGTCATCGTTTTTCATCAGAAAATTGATTTTTGGGACTGTACCAAAAATGATTCAAAATGTCAATTGGATCGTGCCTCATGTTGAATAACCACTTTCTAACCCCTCAGAGTGACCAAAATGGCCATTTTTACAGAGTTTTGCTTACTCAAAAGCTTTAATTTTGACCAATTTCAGGCACATAAATGACTTTAAACACACTTATTTTAGTTGAAAAAGTCACAATTCACATCCAACAGTCATTTAGAGTCAAAAGATTAAATGTTAAAATTTCATCCATATTGACCATTTTGGAATCGTTCGACAGGTCCGGAGTCATTGTTTTTCATCAGAAAATGGATTTTTGGGACTGTACCAAAAATGATTCAAAATGTCAATTGGATCGTGCCTCATGTTGAATAACCACTTTTTAACCCCTCACAGTGACCAAAATGGCCATTTTTACAGAGTTTTGCTTACTCAAAAGCTTCAATTTTGACCAATTTCAGGCACATAAATGACTTTAAACACACTTATTTTAGTTGAAAAAGTCATAATTCACATCCAACAGTCATTTAGAGTCAAAAGATTAAATGTTAAAATTTCATCCATATTGACCATTTTGGAAACGTTCGACAGGTCCGGAGTCATCGTTTTTCATCAGAAAATAGATTTTTGGGACTGTACCAAAAATGTTTCAAAATGTCAAATGGATCGTGCCTCATGTTGAATAACCACTTTTTAACCCCTCAGAGTGACCAACATTGCCATTTTTACAGAGTTTTGCTTACTCAAAAGCTTCAATTTTGACCAATTTCAGGCACAGAAATGACTTTAAACACACTTATTTTTGTTGAAAAGGTCATAATTCACATCCAACAGTCATTTGAAGTCAAAAGATTAAATGTTAAAATTTCATCCATATTGACCATTTTGGGAACGTTCGACAGGTCCGGAGTCATCGTTTTTCATCAGGAAATGGATTTTTGGGACTGTACCAAAAATGATTCAAAATGTCAAATGGATCGTGCCTCATGTTGAATAACCACTTTTTAACCCCTCAGAGTGACCAAAATTGCCATTTTTACAGAGTTTTTGCTTATTCAAAAGCTTTAATTTTGACCATTTTCAGGCACATAAATGACTTAAAACACACTTATTTTAGTTGAAAAAGTCATAATTCACATCCAACAGTCATTTAGAGTCAAAAGATTAAATGTTAAAATTTCATCCATATTGACCATTTTGGAATCGTTCGACAGGTCCGGAGTCATCGTTTTTCATCAGAAAATGGATTTTTGGGACTGTACCAAAAATGATTCAAAATGTCAATTGGATCGTGCCTCATGTTGAATAACCACTTTTTAACCCCTCAGAGTGACCAAAATGGCCATTTTTACAGAGTTTTGCTTACTCAAAAGCTTCAATTTTGACCAATTTCAGGCACATAAATGACTTTAAACACACTTATTTTAGTTGAAAAAGTCATAATTCCCATCCAACAGTCATTTGGAGTCAAAAGATGAAATGTTAAAATTTCATCCATATTGACCATTTTGGGAACGTTCGACAGGTCCGGAGTCATCTTTTTTCATCAGAAAATGGATTTTTGGGACTGTACCAAAAATGATTCAAAATGTCAAATGGATCGTGCCTCATGTTGAATAACCACTTTTTAACGCCTCAGAGTGACCAAAATGGCCATTTTAACAGAGTTTTGCTTATTCAAAAGCTTTAATTTTGACCAATTTCAGGCACATAAATGACTTTAAACACACTTATTTTAGTTGAAAAAGTCACAATTCACATCCAACAGTCATTTAGAGTCAAAAGATTAAATGTTAAAATTTCATCCATATTGACCATTTTGGAATCGTTCGACAGGTCCGGAGTCATCGTTTTTCATCAGAAAATGGATTTTTGGGACTGTACCAAAAATGATTCAAAATGTCAATTGGATCGTGCCTCATGTTGAATACCCACTTTTTAACCCCTCACAGGGACCAAAATGGCCATTTTTACAGAGTTTTGCTTACTTAAAAGCTTCAATTTTGACCAATTTCAGGCACATAAATGACTTTAAACACACTTATTTTAGTTGAAAAAGTCATAATTCACATCCAACAGTCATTTAGAGTCAAAAGATTAAATGTTAAAATTTCATCCATATTGACCATTTTGGAAACGTTCGACAGGTCCGGAGTCATCGTTTTTCATCAGAAAATGGATTTTTGGGACTGTACCAAAAATGATTCAAAATGTCAAATGGATCGTGCCTCATGTTGAATAACCACTTTTTAACCCCTCAGAGTGATCAACATTGCCATTTTTACAGAGTTTTGCTTACTCAAAAGCTTCAATTTTGACCAATTTCAGGCACAGAAATGACTTTAAACACACTTTTTTTTGTTGAAAAGGTCATAATTCACATCCAACAGTCATTTGAAGTCAAAAGATTAAATGTTAAAATTTCATCCATATTGACCATTTTGGGAACGTTCGACAGGTCCGGAGTCATCGTTTTTCATCAGAAAATGGATTTTTGGGACTGTACCAAAAATGATTCAAAATGTCAAATGGATCGTGCCTCATGTTGAATAACCACTTTTTAACCCCTCAGAGTGACCAAAATTGCCATTTTTACAGAGTTTTTGCTTATTCAAAAGCTTTAATTTTGACCAATTTCAGGCACATAAATGACTTTAAACACACTTATTTTAGTTGAAAAAGTCATAATTCACATCCAACAGTCATTTAGAGTCAAAAGATTAAATGTTAAAATTTCATCCATATTGACCATTTTGGAATCGTTCGACAGGTCCGGAGTCATCGTTTTTCATCAGAAAATGGATTTTTGGGACTGTACCAAAAATGATTCAAAATGTCAATTGGATCGTGCCTCATGTTGAATAACCACTTTTTATCCCCTCAGAGTGACCAAAATGGCCATTTTTACAGAGTTTTGCTTACTCAAAAGCTTTAATTTTGACCAATTTCAGGCGCATAAATGATTTTAAACACACTTATTTTAGTTGAAAAAGTCATAATTCACTTCCAACAGTCATTTAGAGTCAAAAGATTACATGTTAAAATTTCATCCATATTGACCATTTTGGAATCGTTCGACAGGTCCGGAGTCATGGTTTTTCATCAGAAAATGGATTTTTGGGACTGTACCAAATATGATTCAAAATGTCAATTGGATCGTGCCTCATGTTGAATAACCACTTTTTAACCCCTCAGAGTGACCAAAATGGCCATTTTTACAGAGTTTTGCTTACTCAAAAGCTTCAATTTTGACCAATTTCAGGCACATAAATGACTTTAAACACACTTGATTTAGTTGAAAAAGTCATAATTCACATCCAACAGTCATTTAGAGTCAAAAGATTAAATGTTAAAATTTCATCCATATTGACCATTTTGGGAACGTTCGACAGGTCCGGAGTCATCGTTTTTCATGAGAAAGTTGATTTTTGGGACTGTACCAAAAATGATTCAAAATGTCAAATGGATCGTGCCTCATGTTGAATAACCACTTTTTAACCCCTCAGAGTGACCAACATTGCCATTTTTACAGAGTTTTGCTTACTCAAAAGCTTTAATTTTGACCAATTTCAGGCGCATAAATGATTTTAAACACACTTATTTTAGTTGAAAAAGTCATAATTCACTTCCAACAGTCATTTAGAGTCAAAAGATTACATGTTAAAATTTCATCCATATTGACCATTTTGGAATCGTTCGACAGGTCCGGAGTCATCGTTTTTCATCAGAAAATGGATTTTTGGGACTGTACCAAAAATTATTCAAAATGTCAATTGGATCGTGCCTCATGTTGAATAACCACTTTTTAACCCCTCAGAGTGACCAACATTGCCATTTTTACAGAGTTTTGCTTACTCAAAAGCTTTAATTTTGACCAATTTCAGGCGCATAAATGATTTTAAACACACTTATTTTAGTTGAAAAAGTCATAATTCACTTCCAACAGTCATTTAGAGTCAAAAGATTACATGTTAAAATTTCATCCATATTGACCATTTTGGAATCGTTCGACAGGTCCGGAGTCATCGTTTTTCATCAGAAAATGGATTTTTGGGACTGTACCAAAAATTATTCAAAATGTCAATTGGATCGTGCCTCATGTTGAATAACCACTTTTTAACCCCTCAGAGTGACCAAAATGGCCATTTTTACAGAGTTTTGCTTACTCAAAGCTTCAATTTTGACCAATTTCAGGCACATAAATGACTTTAAACACACTTGATTTAGTTGAAAAAGTCATAATTCACATCCGACAGTCATTTAGAGTCAAAAGATTAAATGTTAAAATTTCATCCATATTGACCATTTTGGAATCGTTCGACAGGTCCGGAGTCATCGTTTTTCATCAGAAAATGGATTTTTGGGACTGTACCAAAAATGATTCAAAATGTCAATTGGATCGTGCCTCATGTTGAATAACCACTTTTTAACCCCTCAGAGTGACCAAAATTGCCATTTTTACAGAGTTTTTGCTTATTCAAAAGCTTTAATTTTGACCAATTTCAGGCACATAAATGACTTTAAACACACTTATTTTAGTTGAAAAAGTCATAATTCACATCCAACAGTCATTTAGAGTCTAAAGATTAAATGTTAAAATTTCATCCATATTGACCATTTTGGGAACGTTCGACAGGTCCGGTGTCATCGTTTTTCATCAGAAAATGGATTTTTGGGACTGTACCAAAAATGATTCAAAATGTCAAATGGATCGTGCCTCATGTTGAATAACCACTTTTTAACCCCACAGAGTGACCAAAATGGCCATTTTTACAGAGTTTTGCTTACTCAAAAGCTTCAATTTTGACCAATTTCAGGCACATAAATGACTTTAAACACACTTATTTTAGTTGAAAAAGTCATAATTCCCATCCAACAGTCATTTAGAGTCAAAAGATTACATGTTAAAATTTCATCCATATTGACCATTTTGGAATCGTTCGACAGGTCCGGAGTCATCGTTTTTCATCAGAAAATGGATTTTTGGGACTGTACCAAAAATGATTCAAAATGTCAATTGGATCGTGCCTCATGTTGAATAACCACTTTTTAACCCCTCAGAGTGACCAAAATGGCCATTTTTAGAGAGTTTTGCTTACTCAAAAGCTTCAATTTTGACCAATTTCAGGCACATAAATGACTTTAAACACACTTGATTTAGTTGAAAAAGTCATAATTCACATCCGACAGTCATTTAGAGTCAAAAGATTAAATGTTAAAATTTCATCCATATTGACCATTTTGGAAACGTTCGACAGGTCCGGAGTCATCGTTTTTCATCAGAAAATGGATTTTTGGGACTGTACCAAAAATGATTCAAAATGTCAATTGGATCGGTCCTCATGTTGAATAACCACTTTTTAACCCCTCAGAGTGACCAAAATTGCCATTTTTACAGAGTTTTGCTTATTCAAAAGCTTTAATTTTGACCAATTTCAGGCACATAAATGACTTTAAACACACTTATTTTAGTTGAAAAAGTCATAATTCACATCCAACAGTCATTTAGAGTCAAAAGATTAAATGTTAAAATTTCATAGATATTGACCATTTTGGGAACGTTCGACAGGTCCGGAGTCATCGTTTTTCATCAGAAAATGGATTTTTGGGACTGTACCAAAAATGATTCAAAACGTCAAATGGATCGTGCCTCATGTTGAATAACCACTTTTTAACCCCTCAGAGTGACCAACATTGCCATTTTTACAGAGTTTCGCTTACTCAAAAGCTTCAATTTTGACCAATTTCAGGCACAGAAATGACTTTAAACACACTTATTTTAGTCGAAAAGGTCATAATTCACATCCAACAGTCATTTGGAGTCAAAAGATTAAATGTTAAAATTTCATCCATATTGACCATTTTGGGAACGTTCGACAGGTCCGGAGTCATCGTTTTTCATCAGAAAATGGATTTTTGGGACTGTACCAAAAATGATTCAAAATGTCAATTGGATCGTGCCTCATGTTGAATAACCACTTTTTAACCCCTCAGAGTGACCAAAATGGCCATTTTTTCAGAGTTTTGCTTACTCAAAAGCTTCAATTTTGACCAATTTCAGGCACATAAATGACTTTAAACACACTTATTTTAGTTGAAAAAGTCATAATTCACATCCAACAGTCATTTAGAGTCAAAAGATTAAATGTTAAAATTTCATCCATATTGACCATTTTGGAAACGTTCGACAGGTCCGGAGTCATCGTTTTTCATCAGAAAATGGATTTTTGGGACTGTACCAAAAATGATTCAAAATGTCAATTGGATCGGTCCTCATGTTGAATAACCACTTTTTAACCCCTCAGAGTGACCAAAATGGCCATTTTTACAGAGTTTTGCTTATTCAAAAGCTTTAATTTTGACCAATTTCAGGCACATAAATGACTTTAAACGCACTTATTTTAGTTGAAAAAGTCATAATTCACATCCAACAGTCATTTAGAGTCAAAAGATTAAATGTTAAAATTTCATAGATATTGACCATTTTGGGAACGTTTGACAGGTCCGGAGTCATCGTTTTTCATCAGAAAATGGATTTTTGGGACTGTACCAAAAATGATTCAAAATGTCAAATGGATCGTGCCTCATGTTGAATAACCACTTTTTAACCCCTCAGAGTGACCAACATTGCCATTTTTACAGAGTTTCGCTTACTCAAAAGCTTCAATTTTGACCAATTTCAGGCACAGAAATGACTTTAAACACACTTATTTTAGTCGAAAAGGTCATAATTCACATCCAACAGTCATTTGGAGTCAAAAGATTAAATGTTAAAATTTCATCCATATTGACATTTTGGGAACGTTCGACAGGTCCGGAGTCATCGTTTTTCATCAGAAAATGGATTTTTGGGACTGTACCAAAAATGATTCAAAATGTCAATTGGATCGTGCCTCATGTTGAATAACCACTTTTTAACCCCTCACAGTGACCAAAATGGCCATTTTTTCAGAGTTTTGCTTACTCAAAAGCTTCAATTTTGACCAATTTCAGGCACATAAATGACTTTAAACACACTTATTTTAGTTGAAAAAGTCATAATTCACATCCAACAGTCATTTAGAGTCAAAAGATTAAATGTTAAAATTTCATCCATATTGACCATTTTGGAAACGTTCGACAGGTCCGGAGTCATCGTTTTTCATCAGAAAATGGATTTTTGGGACTGTACCAAAAATGATTCAAAATGTCAAATGGATCGTGCCTCATGTTGAATAACCACTTTTTAACCCCTCAGAGTGACCAACATTGCCATTTTTACAGAGTTTTGCTTACTCAAGAGCTTCAATTTTGACCAATTTCAGGCACATAAATGACTTTAAACACACTTATTTTAGTTGAAAAAGTCATAATTCCCATCCAACAGTCATTTAGAGTCAAAAGATTACATGTTAAAATTTCATCCATTCCATATTGACCATTTTGGGAACGTTCGACAGGTCCGGAGTCATCGTTTTTCATCAGAAAATGGATTTTTGGGACTGTACCAAAAATGATTCAAAATGTCAAATGGATCGTGCCTCATGTTGAATAACCACTTTTTAACCCCTCAGAGTGACCAAAATGGCCATTTTTACAGAGTTTTGCTTATTCAAAAGCTTTAATTTTGACCAATTTCAGGCACATAAATGACTTTAAACACACTTATTTTAGTTGAAAAAGTCACAATTCACATCCACAGTCATTTAGAGTCAAAAGATTAAATGTTAAAATTTCATCCATATTGACTATTTTGGAATCGTTCGACAGGTCCGGAGTCATCGTTTTTCATCAGAAAATTGATTTTTGGGACTGTACCAAAAATGATTCAAAATGTCAATTGGATCGTGCCTCATGTTGAATAACCACTTTTTAACCCCTCACAGTGACCAAAATGGCCATTTTTACAGAGTTTTGCTTACTCAAAAGCTTCAATTTTGACCAATTTCAGGCACATAAATGACTTTAAACACACTTATTTTAGTTGAAAAAGTCATAATTCACATCCAACAGTCATTTAGAGTCAAAAGATTAAATGTTAAAATTTCATCCATATTGACCATTTTGGAAACGTTCGACAGGTCCGGAGTCATCGTTTTTCATCAGAAAATTGATTTTTGGGACTGTACCAAAAATGATTCAAAATGTCAAATGGATCATGCCTCATGTTGAATAACCACTTTTTAACCCCTCAGAGTGACCAACATTGCCATTTTTACAGAGTTTTGCTTACTCAAGAGCTTCAATTTTGACCAATTTCAGGCACATACATGACTTTAAACACACTTATTTTAGTTGAAAAAGTCATAATTCCCATCCAACAGTCATTTGGAGTCAAAAGATTAAATGTTAAAATTTCATCCATATTGACCATTTTGGAAACGTTCGACAGGTCCGGAGTCATCGTTTTTCATCAGAAAATGGATTTTTGGGACTGTACCAAAAATGATTCAAAATGTCAAATGGATCGTGCCTCATGTTGAATAACCACTTTTTAACCCCTCAGAGTGACCAAAATGGCCATTTTTACAGAGTTTTGCTTACTCAAAAGCTTCAATTTTGACCAATTTCAGGCACATAAATGACTTTAAACACAACTATTTTAGTTGAAAAAGTCATAATTCACATCCAACAGTCATTTAGAGTCAAAAGATTAAATGTTAAAATTTCATCCATATTGACCATTTTGGAAACGTTCGACAGGTCCGGAGTCATCGTTTTTCATCAGAAAATGGATTTTTGGGACTGTACCAAAAATGATTCAAAATGTCAAATGGATCGTGCCTCATGTTGAATAACCACTTTTTAACCCCTCAGAGTGACCAAAATTGCCATTTTTACAGAGTTTTTGCTTATTCAAAAGCTTTAATTTTGACCAATTTCAGGCACATAAATGACTTTAAACACACTTATTTTAGTTGAAAAAGTCATAATTCACATCCAACTGTCATTTAGAGTCAAAAGATTAAATGTTAAAATTTCATCCATATTGACCATTTCTGGAACGTTCCACAGGTCCGGAGTCATCGTTTTTCATCAGAAAATTGATTTTGGGACTGTACCAAAAATGATTCAAAATGTCAAATGGATCGTGCCTCATGTTGAATAACCACTTTTTAACCCCTCAGAGTGACCAAAATGGCAATTTTTACAGAGTTTTGCTTACTCAAAAGCTTCAATTTTGACCAATTTCAGGCACATAAATGACTTTAAACACACTTATTTTAGTTGAAAAAGTCATAATTCCCATCTACCAGTCATTTGGAGTCAAAAGATTAAATGTTAAAATTTCATCCATATTGACCATTTTGGGAACGTTCGACAGATCCGGAGTCATCGTTTTTCATCAGAAATTGGATTTTTGGGACTGTACCAAAAATGATTCAAAATGTCAAATGGATCGTGCCTCATGTTGAATAACCACTTTTTAACCCCTCAGAGTGACCAAAATTGCCATTTTTACAGAGTTTTTGCTTATTCAAAAGCTTCAATTTTGACCAATTTCAGGCACATAAATGACTTTAAACACACTTATTTTAGTTGAAAAAGTCATAATTCACATCCAACAGTCATTTAGAGTCAAAAGATTAAATGTTAAAATTTCATCCATATTGACCATTTTGGGAACGTTCGACAGGTCCGGAGTCATCGTTTTTCATCAGAAAATGGATTTTTGGGACTGTACCAAAAATGATTCAAAATGTCAAATGGATCGTGCCTCATGTTGAATAACCACTTTTTAACTCCTCAGAGTGACCAAAATGGCCATTTTTACAGAGTTTTGCTTACTCAAAAGCTTCAATTTTGACCAATTTCAGGCACATAAATGACTTTAAACACACTTATTTTAGTTGAAAAAGTCATAATTCCCATCTACCAGTCATTTGGAGTCAAAAGATTAAATGTTAAAATTTCATCCATATTGACCATTTTGGGAACGTTCGACAGATCCGGAGTCATCGTTTTTCATCAGAAATTGGATTTTTGGGACTGTACCAAAAATGATTCAAAATGTCAAATGGATCGTGCCTCATGTTGAATAACCACTTTTTAACCCCTCAGAGTGACCAAAATTGCCATTTTTACAGAGTTTTTGCTTATTCAAAAGCTTTAATTTTGACCAATTTCAGGCACATAAATGACTTTAAACACACTTATTTTAGTTGAAAAAGTCATAATTCACATCTACCAGTCATTTGGAGTCAAAAGATTAAATGTTAAAATTTCATCCATATTGACCATTTTGGGAACGTTCGACAGATCCGGAGTCATCGTTTTTCATCAGAAATTGGATTTTTGGGACTGTACCAAAAATGATTCAAAATGTCAAATGGATCGTGCCTCATGTTGAATAACCACTTTTTAACCCCTCAGAGTGACCAAAATTGCCATTTTTACAGAGTTTTTGCTTATTCAAAAGCTTCAATTTTGACCAATTTCAGGCACATAAATGACTTTAAACACACTTATTTTAGTTGAAAAAGTCATAATTCACATCCAACAGTCATTTAGAGTCAAAAGATTAAATGTTAAAATTTCATCCATATTGACCATTTTGGGAACGTTCGACAGGTCCGGAGTCATCGTTTTTCATCAGAAAATGGATTTTTGGGACTGTACCAAAAATGATTCAAAATGTCAAATGGATCGTGCCTCATGTTGAATAACCACTTTTTAACTCCTCAGAGTGACCAAAATGGCCATTTTTACAGAGTTTTGCTTACTCAAAAGCTTCAATTTTGACCAATTTCAGGCACATAAATGACTTTAAACACACTTATTTTAGTTGAAAAAGTCATAATTCACATCTACCAGTCATTTGGAGTCAAAAGATTAAATGTTAAAATTTCATCCATATTGACCATTTTGGGAACGTTCGACAGATCCGGAGTCATCGTTTTTCATCAGAAATTGGATTTTTGGGACTGTACCAAAAATGATTCAAAATGTCAAATGGATCGTGCCTCATGTTGAATAACCACTTTTTAACCCCTCAGAGTGACCAAAATTGCCATTTTTACAGAGTTTTTGCTTATTCAAAAGCTTCAATTTTGACCAATTTCAGGCACATAAATGACTTTAAACACACTTATTTTAGTTGAAAAAGTCATAATTCACATCCAACAGTCATTTAGAGTCAAAAGATTAAATGTTAAAATTTCATCCATATTGACCATTTTGGGAACGTTCGACAGGTCCGGAGTCATCGTTTTTCATCAGAAAATGGATTTTTGGGACTGTACCAAAAATGATTCAAAATGTCAAATGGATCGTGCCTCATGTTGAATAACCACTTTTTAACTCCTCAGAGTGACCAAAATGGCCATTTTTACAGAGTTTTGCTTACTCAAAAGCTTCAATTTTGACCAATTTCAGGCACATAAATGACTTTAAACACACTTATTTTAGTTGAAAAAGTCATAATTCCCATCTACCAGTCATTTGGAGTCAAAAGATTAAATGTTAAAATTTCATCCATATTGACCATTTTGGGAACGTTCGACAGATCCGGAGTCATCGTTTTTCATCAGAAATTGGATTTTTGGGACTGTACCAAAAATGATTCAAAATGTCAAATGGATCGTGCCTCATGTTGAATAACCACTTTTTAACCCCTCAGAGTGACCAAAATTGCCATTTTTACAGAGTTTTTGCTTATTCAAAAGCTTTAATTTTGACCAATTTCAGGCACATAAATGACTTTAAACACACTTATTTTAGTTGAAAAAGTCATAATTCACATCCAACAGTCATTTAGAGTCTAAAGATTAAATGTTAAAATTTCATCCATATTGACCATTTTGGGAACGTTCGACAGGTCCGGAGTCATCGTTTTTCATCAGAAAATGGATTTTTGGGACTGTACCAAAAATGATTCAAAATGTCAATTGGATCGTGCCTCATGTTGAATAACCACTTTTTAACCCCTCAGAGTGACCAAAATGGCCATTTTTACAGAGTTTTGCTTACTCAAAAGCTTCAATTTTGACCAATTTCAGGCACATAAATGACTTTAAACACACTTGATTTAGTTGAAAAAGTCATAATTCACATCCAACAGTCATTTAGAGTCAAAAGATTAAATGTTAAAATTTCATCCATATTGACCATTTTGGGAACGTTCGACAGGTCCGGAGTCATCGTTTTTCATCAGAAAGTTGATTTTTGGGACTGTACCAAAAATGATTCAAAATGTCAAATGGATCGTGCCTCATGTTGAATAACTACTTTTTAACCCCTCAGAGTGACCAACATTGCCATTTTTACAGAGTTTTGCTTACTCAAAAGCTTTAATTTTGACCAATTTCAGGCGCATAAATGATTTTAAACACACTTATTTTAGTTGAAAAAGTCATAATTCCCATCCAACAGTCATTTAGAGTCAAAAGATTACATGTTAAAATTTCATCCATATTGACCATTTTGGAATCGTTCGACAGGTCCGGAGTCATCGTTTTTCATCAGAAAATGGATTTTTGGGACTGTACCAAAAATGATTCAAAATGTCAAATGGATCGTGCCTCATGTTGAATAACCACTTTTTAACCCCTCAGAGTGACCAACATTGCCATTTTTACAGAGTTTTGCTTACTCAAGAGCTTCAATTTTGACCAATTTCAGGCACATAAATGACTTTAAACACACTTATTTTAGTTGAAAAAGTCATAATTCCCATCCAACAGTCATTTGGAGTCAAAAGATTAAATGTTAAAATTTCATCCATATTGACCATTTTGGAAACGTTCGACAGGTCCGGAGTCATCGTTTTTCATCAGAAAATTGATTTTTGGGACTGTACCAAAAATAATTCAAAATGTCAATTGGATCGTGCCTCATGTTGAATAACCACTTTTTAACCCCTCACAGTGACCAAAATGGCAATTTTTACAGAGTTTTGCTTACTCAAAAGCTTCAATTTTGACCAATTTCAGGCACATAAATGACTTTAAACACACTTATTTTAGTTGAAAAAGTCATAATTCACATCCAACAGTCATTTAGAGTCAAAAGATTAAATGTTAAAATTTCATCCATATTGACCATTTTGGAAACGTTCGACAGGTCCGGAGTCATCGTTTTTCATCAGAAAATTGATTTTTGGGACTGTACCAAAAATGATTCAAAATGTCAAATGGATCATGCCTCATGTTGAATAACCACTTTTTAACCCCTCAGAGTGACCAACATTGCCATTTTTACAGAGTTTTGCTTACTCAAGAGCTTCAATTTTGACCAATTTCAGGCACATAAATGACTTTAAACACACTTATTTTAGTTGAAAAAGTCATAATTCCCATCCAACAGTCATTTGGAGTCAAAAGATTAAATGTTAAAATTTCATCCATATTGACCATTTTGGAAACGTTCGACAGGTCCGGAGTCATCGTTTTTCATCAGAAAATGGATTTTTGGGACTGTACCAAAAATGATTCAAAATGTCAAATGGATCGTGCCTAATGTTGAATAACCACTTTTTAACCCCTCAGAGTGACCAAAATGGCCATTTTTACAGAGTTTTGCTTACTCAAAAGCTTCAATTTTGACCAATTTCAGGCACATAAATGACTTTAAACACAACTATTTTAGTTGAAAAAGTCATAATTCACATCCAACAGTCATTTAGAGTCAAAAGATTAAATGTTAAAATTTCATCCATATTGACCATTTTGGAAACGTTCGACAGGTCCGGAGTCATCGTTTTTCATCAGAAAATGGATTTTTGGGACTGTACCAAAAATGATTCAAAATGTCAAATGGATCGTGCCTCATGTTGAATAACCACTTTTTAACCCCTCAGAGTGACCAAAATTGCCATTTTTACAGAGTTTTTGCTTATTCAAAAGCTTTAATTTTGACCAATTTCAGGCACATAAATGTAAATGTAAATGTAAATGTAGGTATACTTATATAGCGCAACCTGTCACCACAAAGGGCATCCTGGCGCTTGCCTAGGGAACCCGTCCTGGTATTCCCCTGTGAGAAGTCCCGACAGGGTGTCCACAGGGTGAAAGTCAGGCATCCCGCCGCGAGGGGCCGTTGTGGAGATTAAGCAAGCTATTGCCCAGAGTCGCAGAGTGTGAACCAGTGAGTCGAGGAGGCACCGGGACGAGAATTATCGAGTCCGTGGAATTTTTAGCTCAAGACCCGCCGGGGCGGGGAATTGAACCCTGGTCCAGGACCGATCTCAGATTCCGGGTCTGCCGCCTCTAACCCCTGAGCCACACTTCTCCACAAATGACTTTAAACACACTTATTTTAGTTGAAAAAGTCATAATTCACATCCAACAGTCATTTAGAGTCTAAAGATTAAATGTTAAAATTTCATCCATATTGACCATTTTGGGAACGTTCGACAGGTCCGGAGTCATCGTTTTTCATCAGAAAATGGATTTTTGGGACTGTACCAAAAATGATTCAAAATGTCAAATGGATCGTGCCTCATGTTGAATAACCACTTTTTAACCCCACAGAGTGACCAAAATGGCCATTTTTACAGAGTTTTGCTTACTCAAAAGCTTCAATTTTGACCAATTTCAGGCACATAAATGACTTTAAACACACTTAATTTAGTTGAAAAAGTCATAATTCCCATCCAACAGTCATTTAGAGTCTAAAGATTAAATGTTAAAATTTCATCCATATTGACCATTTTGGGAACGTTCGACAGGTCCGGAGTCATCGTTTTTCATCAGAAAATGGATTTTTGGGACTGTACCAAAAATGATTCAAAATGTCAATTGGATCGTGCCTCATGTTGAATAACCACTTTTTAACCCCTCAGAGTGACCAAAATGGCCATTTTTACAGAGTTTTGCTTACTCAAAAGCTTCAATTTTGACCAATTTCAGGCACATAAATGACTTTAAACACACTTGATTTAGTTGAAAAAGTCATAATTCACATCCGACAGTCATTTAGAGTCAAAAGATTAAATGTTAAAATTTCATCCATATTGACCATTTTGGAAACGTTCGACAGGTCCGGAGTCATCGTTTTTCATCAGAAAATGGATTTTTGGGACTGTACCAAAAATGATTCAAAATGTCAATTGGATCGGTCCTCATGTTGAATAACCACTTTTTAACCCCTCAGAGTGACCAAAATGGCCATTTTTACAGAGTTTTGCTTATTCAAAAGCTTTAATTTTGACCAATTTCAGGCACATAAATGACTTTAAACACACTTATCTTAGTTGAAAAAGTCATAATTCACATCCAACAGTCATTTAGAGTCAAAAGATTAAATGTTAAAATTTCATAGATATTGACCATTTTGGGAACGTTCGACAGGTCCGGAGTCATCGTTTTTCATCAGAAAATGGATTTTTGGGACTGTACCAAAAATGATTCAAAATGTCAAATGGATCGTGCCTCATGTTGAATAACCACTTTTTAACCCCTCAGAGTGACCAACATTGCCATTTTTACAGAGTTTCGCTTACTCAAAAGCTTCAATTTTGACCAATTTCAGGCACAGAAATGACTTTAAACACACTTATTTTAGTCGAAAAGGTCATAATTCACATCCAACAGTCATTTGGAGTCAAAAGATTAAATGTTAAAATTTCATCCATATTGACCATTTTGGGAACGTTCGACAGGTCCGGAGTCATCGTTTTTCATCAGAAAATGGATTTTTGGGACTGTACCAAAAATGATTCAAATTGTCAATTGGATCGTGCCTCATGTTGAATAACCACTTTTTAACCCCTCAGAGTGACCAAAATGGCCATTTTTACAGAGTTTTGCTTACTCAAAAGCTTCAATTTTGACCAATTTCAGGCACATAAATGACTTTAAACACACTTATTTTAGTTGAAAAAGTCATAATTCACATCCAACAGTCATTTAGAGTCAAAAGATTAAATGTTAAAATTTCATCCATATTGACCATTTTGGAAACGTTCGACAGGTCCGGAGTCATCGTTTTTCATCAGAAAATTGATTTTTGGGACTGTACCAAAAATGATTCAAAATGTCAAATGGATCGTGCCTCATGTTGAATAACCACTTTTTAACCCCTCAGAGTGACCAACATTGCCATTTTTACAGAGTTTTGCTTACTCAAGAGCTTCAATTTTGACCAATTTCAGGCACATAAATGACTTTAAACACACTTATTTTAGTTGAAAAAGTCATAATTCCCATCCAACAGTCATTTAGAGTCAAAAGATTACATGTTAAAATTTCATCCATATTGACCATTTTGGAATCGTTCGACAGGTCCGGAGTCATCGTTTTTCATCAGAAAATGGATTTTTGGGACTGTACCAAAAATGATTCAAAATGTCAATTGGATCGTGCCTCATGTTGAATAACCACTTTTTAACCCCTCAGAGTGACCAAAATGGCCATTTTTACAGAGTTTTGCTTACTCAAAAGCTTCAATTTTGACCAATTTCAGGCACATAAATGACTTTAAACACACTTGATTTAGTTGAAAAAGTCATAATTCACATCCGACAATCATTTAGAGTCAAAAGATTAAATGTTAAAATTTCATAGATATTGACCATTTTGGGAACGTTCGACAGGTCCGGAGTCATCGTTTTTCATCAGAAAATGGATTTTTGGGACTGTACCAAAAATGATTCAAAATGTCAAATGGATCGTGCCTCATGTTGAATAACCACTTTTTAACCCCTCAGAGTGACCAACATTGCCATTTTTACAGAGTTTCGCCTACTCAAAAGCTTCATTTTTGACCAATTTCAGGCACAGAAATGACTTTAAACACACTTATTTTAGTCGAAAAGGTCATAATTCACATCCAACAGTCATTTGGAGTCAAAAGATTAAATGTTAAAATTTCATCCATATTGACCATTTTGGGAACGTTCGACAGGTCCGGAGTCATCGTTTTTCATCAGAAAATTGATTTTTGGGACTGTACCAAAAATGATTCAAAATGTCAAATGGATCGTGCCTCATGTTGAATAACCACTTTTTAACCCCTCAGAGTGACCAACATTGCCATTTTTACAGAGTTTTGCTTACTCAAGAGCTTCAATTTTGACCAATTTCAGGCACATAAATGACTTTAAACACACTTATTTTAGTTGAAAAAGTCATAATTCCCATCCAACAGTCATTTGGAGTCAAAAGATTAAATGTTAAAATTTCATCCATATTGACCATTTTGGAAACGTTCGACAGGTCCGGAGTCATCGTTTTTCATCAGAAAATGGATTTTTGGGACTGTACCAAAAATGATTCAAAATGTCAAATGGATCGTGCCTCATGTTGAATAACCACTTTTTAACCCCTCAGAGTGACCAAAATGGCCATTTTTACAGAGTTTTGCTTATTCAAAAGCTTTAATTTTGACCAATTTCAGGCACATAAATGACTTTAAACACACTTATTTTAGTTGAAAAAGTCACAATTCACATCCAACAGTCATTTAGAGTCAAAAGATTAAATGTTAAAATTTCATCCATATTGACTATTTTGGAATCGTTCGACAGGTCCGGAGTCATCGTTTTTCATCAGAAAATTGATTTTTGGGACTGTACCAAAAATGATTCAAAATGTCAATTGGATCGTGCCTCATGTTGAATAACCACTTTTTAACCCCTCACAGTGACCAAAATGGCCATTTTTACAGAGTTTTGCTTACTCAAAAGCTTCAATTTTGACCAATTTCAGGCACATAAATGACTTTAAACACACTTATTTTAGTTGAAAAAGTCATAATTCACATCCAACAGTCATTTAGAGTCAAAAGATTAAATGTTAAAATTTCATCCATATTGACCATTTTGGAAACGTTCGACAGGTCCGGAGTCATCGTTTTTCATCAGAAAATTGATTTTTGGGACTGTACCAAAAATGATTCAAAATGTCAAATGGATCATGCCTCATGTTGAATAACCACTTTTTAACCCCTCAGAGTGACCAACATTGCCATTTTTACAGAGTTTCGCCTACTCAAAAGCTTCAATTTTGACCAATTTCAGGCACAGAAATGACTTTAAACACACTTATTTTAGTCGAAAAGGTCATAATTCACATCCAACAGTCATTTGGAGTCAAAAGATTAAATGTTAAAATTTCATCCATATTGACCATTTTGGGAACGTTCGACAGGTCCGGAGTCATCGTTTTTCATCAGAAAATTGATTTTTGGGACTGTACCAAAAATGATTCAAAACGTCAAATGGATCGTGCCTCATGTTGAATAACCACTTTTTAACCCCTCAGAGTGACCAACATTGCCATTTTTACAGAGTTTTGCTTACTCAAGAGCTTCAATTTTGACCAATTTCAGGCACATAAATGACTTTAAACACACTTATTTTAGTTGAAAAAGTCATAATTCCCATCCAACAGTCATTTAGAGTCAAAAGATTAAATGTTAAAATTTCATCCATATTGACTATTTTGGAATCGTTCGACAGGTCCGGAGTCATCGTTTTTCATCAGAAAATTGATTTTTGGGACTGTACCAAAAATGATTCAAAATGTCAATTGGATCGTGCCTCATGTTGAATAACCACTTTTTAACCCCTCAGAGTGACCAACATTGCCATTTTTACAGAGTTTCGCCTACTCAAAAGCTTCAATTTTGACCAATTTCAGGCACAGAAATGACTTTAAACACACTTATTTTAGTCGAAAAGGTCATAATTCACATCCAACAGTCATTTGGAGTCAAAAGATTAAATGTTAAAATTTCATCCATATTGACCATTTTGGGAACGTTCGACAGGTCCGGAGTCATCGTTTTTCATCAGAAAATTGATTTTTGGGACTGTACCAAAAATGATTCAAAATGTCAAATGGATCGTGCCTCATGTTGAATAACCACTTTTTAACCCCTCAGAGTGACCAACATTGCCATTTTTACAGAGTTTTGCTTACTCAAGAGCTTCAATTTTGACCAATTTCAGGCACATAAATGACTTTAAACACACTTATTTTAGTTGAAAAAGTCATAATTCCCATCCAACAGTCATTTGGAGTCAAAAGATTAAATGTTAAAATTTCATCCATATTGACCATTTTGGAAACGTTCGACAGGTCCGGAGTCATCGTTTTTCATCAGAAAATTGATTTTTGGGACTGTACCAAAAATGATTCAAAATGTCAAATGGATCGTGCCTCATGTTGAATAACCACTTTTTAACCCCTCAGAGTGACCAAAATGGCAATTTTTACAGAGTTTTGCTTACTCAAAAGCTTCAATTTTGACCAATTTCAGGCACATAAATGACTTTAAACACACTTATTTTAGTTGAA
This sequence comes from Lissotriton vulgaris, assembly GCF_964263255.1. Taxonomy (NCBI): domain Eukaryota; kingdom Metazoa; phylum Chordata; class Amphibia; order Caudata; family Salamandridae; genus Lissotriton; species Lissotriton vulgaris. The sequence goes on from NW_028250685.1 coordinate 266,069, forward strand.
AAAGTCATAATTCCCATCTACCAGTCATTTGGAGTCAAAAGATTAAATGTTAAAATTTCATCCATATTGACCATTTTGGAAACGTTCGACAGGTCCGGAGTCATCGTTTTTCATCAGAAAATGGATTTTTGGGACTGTACCAAAAATGATTCAAAATGTCAAATGGATCGTGCCTCATGTTGAATAACCACTTTTTAACCCCTCAGAGTGACCAAAATGGCCATTTTTACAGAGTTTTGCTTATTCAAAAGCTTTAATTTTGACCAATTTCAGGCACATAAATGACTTTAAACACACTTATTTTAGTTGAAAAAGTCACAATTCACATCCAACAGTCATTTAGAGTCAAAAGATTAAATGTTAAAATTTCATCCATATTGACTATTTTGGAATCGTTCGACAGGTCCGGAGTCATCGTTTTTCATCAGAAAATTGATTTTTGGGACTGTACCAAAAATGATTCAAAATGTCAATTGGATCGTGCCTCATGTTGAATAACCACTTTTTAACCCCTCACAGTGACCAAAATGGCCATTTTTACAGAGTTTTGCTTACTCAAAAGCTTCAATTTTGACCAATTTCAGGCACATAAATGACTTTAAACACACTTATTTTAGTTGAAAAAGTCATAATTCACATCCAACAGTCATTTAGAGTCAAAAGATTAAATGTTAAAATTTCATCCTTATTGACCATTTTTGAAACGTTCGACAGGTCCGGAGTCATCGTTTTTCATCAGAAAATTGATTTTTGGGACTGTACCAAAAATGATTCAAAATGTCAAATGGATCATGCCTCATGTTGAATAACCACTTTTTAACCCCTCAGAGTGACCAACATTGCCATTTTTACAGAGTTTCGCCTACTCAAAAGCTTCAATTTTGACCAATTTCAGGCACAGAAATGACTTTAAACACACTTATTTTAGTCGAAAAGGTCATAATTCACATCCAACAGTCATTTGGAGTCAAAAGATTAAATGTTAAAATTTCATCCATATTGACCATTTTGGGAACGTTCGACAGGTCCGGAGTCATCGTTTTTCATCAGAAAATTGATTTTTGGGACTGTACCAAAAATGATTCAAAATGTCAAATGGATCGTGCCTCATGTTGAATAACCACTTTTTAACCCCTCAGAGTGACCAACATTGCCATTTTTACAGAGTTTTGCTTACTCAAGAGCTTCAATTTTGACCAATTTCAGGCACATAAATGACTTTAAACACACTTATTTTAGTTGAAAAAGTCATAATTCCCATCCAACAGTCATTTAGAGTCAAAAGATTAAATGTTAAAATTTCATCCATATTGACTATTTTGGAATCGTTCGACAGGTCCGGAGTCATCGTTTTTCATCAGAAAATTGATTTTTGGGACTGTACCAAAAATGATTCAAAATGTCAATTGGATCGTGCCTCATGTTCAATAACCACTTTTTAACCCCTCACAGTGACCAAAATGGCCATTTCTACAGAGTTTTGCTTACTCAAAAGCTTCAATTTTGACCAATTTCAGGCACATAAATGACTTTAAACACACTTATTTTAGTTGAAAAAGTCATAATTCACATCCAACAGTCATTTAGAGTCAAAAGATTAAATGTTAAAATTTCATCCATATTGACCATTTTGGAAACGTTCGACAGGTCCGGAGTCATCGTTTTTCATCAGAAAATTGATTTTTGGGACTGTACCAAAAATGATTCAAAATGTCAAATGGATCATGCCTCATGTTGAATAACCACTTTTTAACCCCTCAGAGTGACCAACATTGCCATTTTTACAGAGTTTTGCTTACTCAAGAGCTTCAATTTTGACCAATTTCAGGCACATAAATGACTTTAAACACACTTATTTTAGTTGAAAAAGTCATAATTCCCATCCAACAGTCATTTGGAGTCAAAAGATTAAATGTTAAAATTTCATCCATATTGACCATTTTGGAAACGTTCGACAGGTCCGGAGTCATCGTTTTTCATCAGAAAATTGATTTTTGGGACTGTACCAAAAATGATTCAAAATGTCAAATGGATCGTGCCTCATGTTGAATAACCACTTTTTAACCCCTCAGAGTGACCAAAATGGCAATTTTTACAGAGTTTTGCTTACTCAAAAGCTTCAATTTTGACCAATTTCAGGCACATAAATGACTTTAAACACACTTATTTTAGTTGAAAAAGTCATAATTCCCATCTACCAGTCATTTGGAGTCAAAAGATTAAATGTTAAAATTTCATCCATATTGACCATTTTGGGAACGTTCGACAGATCCGGAGTCATCGTTTTTCATCAGAAATTGGATTTTTGGGACTGTACCAAAAATGATTCAAAATGTCAAATGGATCGTGCCTCATGTTGAATAACCACTTTTTAACCCCTCAGAGTGACCAAAATTGCCATTTTTACAGAGTTTTTGCTTATTCAAAAGCTTTAATTTTGACCAATTTCAGGCACATAAATGACTTTAAACACACTTATTTTAGTTGAAAAAGTCATAATTCACATCCAACAGTCATTTAGAGTCTAAAGATTAAATGTTAAAATTTCATCCATATTGACCATTTTGGGAACGTTCGACAGGTCCGGAGTCATCGTTTTTCATCAGAAAATGGATTTTTGGGACTGTACCAAAAATGATTCAAAATGTCAATTGGATCGTGCCTCATGTTGAATAACCACTTTTTAACCCCTCAGAGTGACCAAAATGGCCATTTTTACAGAGTTTTGCTTACTCAAAAGCTTCAATTTTGACCAATTTCAGGCACATAAATGACTTTAAACACACTTGATTTAGTTGAAAAAGTCATAATTCACATCCAACAGTCATTTAGAGTCAAAAGATTAAATGTTAAAATTTCATCCATATTGACCATTTTGGGAACGTTCGACAGGTCCGGAGTCATCGTTTTTCATCAGAAAGTTGATTTTTGGGACTGTACCAAAAATGATTCAAAATGTCAAATGGATCGTGCCTCATGTTGAATAACCACTTTTTAACCCCTCAGAGTGACCAACATTGCCATTTTTACAGAGTTTTGCTTACTCAAAAGCTTTAATTTTGACCAATTTCAGGCGCATAAATGATTTTAAACACACTTATTTTAGTTGAAAAAGTCATAATTCCCATTCAACAGTCATTTAGAGTCAAAAGATTACATGTTAAAATTTCATCCATATTGACCATTTTGGAATCGTTCGACAGGTCCGGAGTCATCGTTTTTCATCAGAAAATGGATTTTTGGGACTGTACCAAAAATGATTCAAAATGTCAAATGGATCGTGCCTCATGTTGAATAACCACTTTTTAACCCCTCAGAGTGACCAACATTGCCATTTTTACAGAGTTTTGCTTACTCAAGAGCTTCAATTTTGACCAATTTCAGGCACATAAATGACTTTAAACACACTTATTTTAGTTGAAAAAGTCATAATTCCCATCCAACAGTCATTTGGAGTCAAAAGATTAAATGTTAAAATTTCATCCATATTGACCATTTTGGAAACGTTCGACAGGTCCGGAGTCATCGTTTTTCATCAGAAAATGGATTTTTGGGACTGTACCAAAAATGATTCAAAATGTCAAATGGATCGTGCCTCATGTTGAATAACCACTTTTTAACCCCTCAGAGTGACCAAAATGGCCATTTTTACAGAGTTTTGCTTATTCAAAAGCTTTAATTTTGACCAAATTCAGGCACATAAATGACTTTAAACACACTTATTTTAGTTGAAAAAGTCACAATTCACATCCAACAGTCATTTAGAGTCAAAAGATTAAATGTTAAAATTTCATCCATATTGACTATTTTGGAATCGTTCGACAGGTCCGGAGTCATTGTTTTTCATCAGAAAATTGATTTTTGGGACTGTACCAAAAATGATTCAAAATGTCAATTGGATCGTGCCTCATGTTGAATAACCACTTTTTAACCCCTCACAGTGACCAAAATGGCCATTTTTACAGAGTTTTGCTTACTCAAAAGCTTCAATTTTGACCAATTTCAGGCACATAAATGACTTTAAACACACTTGATTTAGTTGAAAAAGTCATAATTCACATCCAACAGTCATTTAGAGTCAAAAGATTAAATGTTAAAATTTCATCCATATTGACCATTTTGGGAACGTTCGACAGGTCCGGAGTCATCGTTTTTCATCAGAAAGTTGATTTTTGGGACTGTACCAAAAATGATTCAAAATGTCAAATGGATCGTGCCTCATGTTGAATAACCACTTTTTAACCCCTCAGAGTGACCAACATTGCCATTTTTACAGAGTATTGCTTACTCAAAAGCTTTAATTTTGACCAATTTCAGGCGCATAAATGATTTTAAACACACTTATTTTAGTTGAAAAAGTCATAATTCCCATCCAACAGTCATTTAGAGTCAAAAGATTACATGTTAAAATTTCATCCATATTGACCATTTTGGAATCGTTCGACAGGTCCGGAGTCATCGTTTTTCATCAGAAAATGGATTTTTGGGACTGTACCAAAAATGATTCAAAATGTCAAATGGATCGTGCCTCATGTTGAATAACCACTTTTTAACCCCTCAGAGTGACCAACATTGCCATTTTTACAGAGTTTTGCTTACTCAAGAGCTTCAATTTTGACCAATTTCAGGCACATAAATGACTTTAAACACACTTATTTTAGTTGAAAAAGTCATAATTCCCATCCAACAGTCATTTGGAGTCAAAAGATTAAATGTTAAAATTTCATCCATATTGACCATTTTGGAAACGTTCGACAGGTCCGGAGTCATCGTTTTTCATCAGAAAATGGATTTTTGGGACTGTACCAAAAATGATTCAAAATGTCAAATGGATCGTGCCTCATGTTGAATAACCACTTTTTAACCCCTCAGAGTGACCAAAATGGCCATTTTTACAGAGTTTTGCTTATTCAAAAGCTTTAATTTTGACCAAATTCAGGCACATAAATGACTTTAAACACACTTATTTTAGTTGAAAAAGTCACAATTCACATCCAACAGTCATTTAGAGTCAAAAGATTAAATGTTAAAATTTCATCCATATTGACTATTTTGGAATCGTTCGACAGGTCCGGAGTCATCGTTTTTCATCAGAAATTGATTTTTGGGACTGTACCAAAAATGATTCAAAATGTCAATTGGATCGTGCCTCATGTTGAATAACCACTTTTTAACCCCTCACAGTGACCAAAATGGCCATTTTTACAGAGTTTTGCTTACTCAAAAGCTTCAATTTTGACCAATTTCAGGCACATAAATGACTTTAAACACACTTATTTTAGTTGAAAAAGTCATAATTCACATCCAACAGTCATTTAGAGTCAAAAGATTAAATGTTAAAATTTCATCCATATTGACCATTTTGGAAACGTTCGACAGGTCCGGAGTCATCGTTTTTCATCAGAAAATTGATTTTTGGGACTGTACCAAAAATGATTCAAAATGTCAAATGGATCATGCCTCATGTTGAATAACCACTTTTTAACCCCTCAGAGTGACCAACATTGCCATTTTTACAGAGTTTTGCTTACTCAAGAGCTTCAATTTTGACCAATTTCAGGCACATAAATGACTTTAAACACACTTATTTTAGTTGAAAAAGTCATAATTCCCATCCAACAGTCATTTGGAGTCAAAAGATTAAATGTTAAAATTTCATCCATATTGACCATTTTGGAAACGTTCGACAGGTCCGGAGTCATCGTTTTTCATCAGAAAATGGATTTTTGGGACTGTACCAAAAATGATTCAAAATGTCAAATGGATCGTGCCTCATGTTGAATAACCACTTTTTAACCCCTCAGAGTGACCAAAATGGCCATTTTTACAGAGTTTTGCTTACTCAAAAGCTTCAATTTTGACCAATTTCAGGCACATAAATGACTTTAAACACAACTATTTTAGTTGAAAAAGTCATAATTCACATCCAACAGTCATTTAGAGTCAAAAGATTAAATGTTAAAATTTCATCCATATTGACCATTTTGGAAACGTTCGACAGGTCCGGAGTCATCGTTTTTCATCAGAAAATGGATTTTTGGGACTGTACCAAAAATGATTCAAAATGTCAAATGGATCGTGCCTCATGTTGAATAACCACTTTTTAACCCCTCAGAGTGACCAAAATTGCCATTTTTACAGAGTTTTTGCTTATTCAAAAGCTTTAATTTTGACCAATTTCAGGCACATAAATGACTTTAAACACACTTATTTTAGTTGAAAAAGTCATAATTCACATCCAACTGTCATTTAGAGTCAAAAGATTAAATGTTAAAATTTCATCCATATTGACCATTTCTGGAACGTTCCACAGGTCCGGAGTCATCGTTTTTCATCAGAAAATTGATTTTTGGGACTGTACCAAAAATGATTCAAAATGTCAAATGGATCGTGCCTCATGTTGAATAACCACTTTTTAACCCCTCAGAGTGACCAAAATGGCAATTTTTACAGAGTTTTGCTTACTCAAAAGCTTCAATTTTGACCAATTTCAGGCACATAAATGACTTTAAACACACTTATTTTAGTTGAAAAAGTCATAATTCCCATCTACCAGTCATTTGGAGTCAAAAGATTAAATGTTAAAATTTCATCCATATTGACCATTTTGGGAACGTTCGACAGATCCGGAGTCATCGTTTTTCATCAGAAATTGGATTTTTGGGACTGTACCAAAAATGATTCAAAATGTCAAATGGATCGTGCCTCATGTTGAATAACCACTTTTTAACCCCTCAGAGTGACCAAAATTGCCATTTTTACAGAGTTTTTGCTTATTCAAAAGCTTTAATTTTGACCAATTTCAGGCACATAAATGACTTTAAACACACTTATTTTAGTTGAAAAAGTCATAATTCACATCCGACAGTCATTTAGAGTCTAAAGATTAAATGTTAAAATTTCATCCATATTGACCATTTTGGGAACGTTCGACAGGTCCGGAGTCATCGTTTTTCATCAGAAAATGGATTTTTGGGACTGTACCAAAAATGATTCAAAATGTCAAATGGATCGTGCCTCATGTTGAATAACCACTTTTTAACCCCTCAGAGTGACCAAAATGGCCATTTTTACAGAGTTTTGCTTACTCAAAAGCTTCAATTTTGACCAATTTCAGGCACATAAATGACTTTAAACACACTTATTTTAGTTGAAAAAGTCATAATTCCCATCCAACAGTCATTTGGAGTCAAAAGATTAAATGTTAAAATTTCATCCATATTGACCATTTTGGGAACGTTCGACAGGTCCGGAGTCATCGTTTTTCATCAGAAAATGGATTTTTGGGACTGTACCAAAAATGATTCAAAATGTCAATTGGATCGTGCCTCATGTTGAATAACCACTTTTTAACCCCTCAGAGTGACCAAAATGGCCATTTTTACAGAGTTTTGCTTACTCAAAAGCTTCAATTTTGACCAATTTCAGGCACATAAATGACTTTAAACACTCTTGATTTAGTTGAAAAAGTCATAATTCACATCCAACAGTCATTTAGAGTCAAAAGATTAAATGTTAAAATTTCATCCATATCATTTTGGGAACGTTCGACAGGTCCGGAGTCATCGTTTTTCATCAGAAAGTTGATTTTTGGGACTGTACCAAAAATGATTCAAAATGTCAAATGGATCATGCCTCATGTTGAATAACCACTTTTTAACCCCTCAGAGTGACCAACATTGCCATTTTTACAGAGTTTTGCTTACTCAAAAGCTTTAATTTTGACCAATTTCAGGCGCATAAATGATTTTAAACACACTTATTTTAGTTGAAAAAGTCATAATTCCCATCCAACAGTCATTTAGAGTCAAAAGATTACATGTTAAAATTTCATCCATATTGACCATTTTGGAATCGTTCGACAGGTCCGGAGTCATCGTTTTTCATCAGAAAATGGATTTTTGGGACTGTACCAAAAATGATTCAAAATGTCAATTGGATCGTGCCTCATGTTGAATAACCACTTTTTAACCCCTCAGAGTGACCAAAATGGCCATTTTTACAGAGTTTTGCTTACTCAAAAGCTTCAATTTTGACCAATTTCAGGCACATAAATGACTTTAAACACACTTGATTTAGTTGAAAAAGTCATAATTCACATCCGACAGTCATTTAGAGTCAAAAGATTAAATGTTAAAATTTCATCCATATTGACCATTTTGGAAACGTTCGACAGGTCCGGAGTCATCGTTTTTCATCAGAAAATGGATTTTTGGGACTGTACCAAAAATGATTCAAAATGTCAAATGGATCGTGCCTCATGTTGAATAACCACTTTTTAACCCCTCAGAGTGACCAAAATTGCCATTTTTACAGAGTTTTTGCTTATTCAAAAGCTTTAATTTTGACCAATTTCAGGCACATAAATGACTTTAAACACACTTATTTTAGTTGAAAAAGTCATAATTCACATCCAACAGTCATTTAGAGTCTAAAGATTAAATGTTAAAATTTCATCCATATTGACCATTAGGGGAACGTTCGACAGGTCCGGAGTCATCGTTTTTCATCAGAAAATGGATTTTTGGGACTGTACCAAAAATGATTCAAAATGTCAAATGGATCGTGCCTCATGTTGAATAACCACTTTTTAACCCCTCAGAGTGACCAAAATGGCCATTTTTACAGAGTTTTGCTTACTCAAAAGCTTCAATTTTGACCAATTTCAGGCACATAAATGACTTTAAACACACTTATTTTAGTTGAAAAAGTCATAATTCCCATCCAACAGTCATTTGGAGTCAAAAGATTAAATGTTAAAATTTCATCCATATTGACCATTTTGGGAACGTTCGACAGGTCCGGAGTCATCGTTTTTCATCAGAAAATGGATTTTTGGGACTGTACCAAAAATGATTCAAAATGTCAATTGGATCGTGCCTCATGTTGAATAACCACTTTTTAACCCCTCAGAGTGACCAAAATGGCCATTTTTACAGAGTTTTGCTTACTCAAAAGCTTCAATTTTGACCAATTTCAGGCACATAAATGACTTTAAACACACTTATTTTAGTTGAAAAAGTCATAATTCACATCCAACAGTCATTTAGAGTCAAAAGATTAAATGTTAAAATTTCATCCATATTGACCATTTTGGAAACGTTCGACAGGTCCGGAGTCATCGTTTTTCATCAGAAAATTGATTTTTGGGACTGTTCCAAAAATGATTCAAAATGTCAAATGGATCGTGCCTCATGTTGAATAACCACTTTTTAACCCCTCAGAGTGACCAACATTGCCATTTTTACAGAGTTTTGCTTATTCAAAAGCTTTAATTTTGACCAATTTCAGGCACATAAATGACTTTAAACACACTTATTTTAGTTGAAAAAGTCATAATTCCCATCCAACAGTCATTTAGAGTCAAAAGATTAAATGTTAAAATTTCATCCATATTGACCATTTTGGAATCGTTCGACAGGTCCGGAGTCATCGTTTTTCATCAGAAAATGGATTTTTGGGACTGTACCAAAAATGATTCAAAATGTCAATTGGATCGTGCCTCATGTTGAATAACCACTTTTTAACCCCTCACAGTGACCAAAATGGCCATTTTTACAGAGTTTTGCTTACTCAAAAGCTTCAATTTTGACCAATTTCAGGCACATAAATGACTTTAAACACACTTATTTTAGTTGAAAAAGTCATAATTCACATCCAACAGTCATTTAGAGTCAAAAGATTAAATGTTAAAATTTCATCCATATTGACCATTTCTGGAACGTTCCACAGGTCCGGAGTCATCGTTTTTCATCAGAAAATTGATTTTTGGGACTGTACCAAAAATGATTCAAAATGTCAAATGGATCGTGCCTCATGTTGAATAACCACTTTTTAACCCCTCAGAGTGACCAAAATGGCAATTTTTACAGAGTTTTGCTTACTCAAAAGCTTCAATTTTGACCAATTTCAGGCACATAAATGACTTTAAACACACTTATTTTAGTTGAAAAAGTCATAATTCCCATCTACCAGTCATTTGGAGTCAAAAGATTAAATGTTAAAATTTCATCCATATTGACCATTTTGGGAACGTTCGACAGATCCGGAGTCATCGTTTTTCATCAGAAATTGGATTTTTGGGACTGTACCAAAAATGATTCAAAATGTCAAATGGATCGTGCCTCATGTTGAATAACCACTTTTTAACCCCTCAGAGTGACCAAAATTGCCATTTTTACAGAGTTTTTGCTTATTCAAAAGCTTCAATTTTGACCAATTTCAGGCACATAAATGACTTTAAACACACTTATTTTAGTTGAAAAAGTCATAATTCACATCCAACAGTCATTTAGAGTCAAAAGATTAAATGTTAAAATTTCATCCATATTGACCATTTTGGGAACGTTCGACAGGTCCGGAGTCATCGTTTTTCATCAGAAAATGGATTTTTGGGACTGTACCAAAAATGATTCAAAATGTCAAATGGATCGTGCCTCATGTTGAATAACCACTTTTTAACTCCTCAGAGTGACCAAAATGGCCATTTTTACAGAGTTTTGCTTACTCAAAAGCTTCAATTTTGACCAATTTCAGGCACATAAATGACTTTAAACACACTTGATTTAGTTGAAAAAGTCATAATTCACATCCAACAGTCATTTAGAGTCAAAAGATTAAATGTTAAAATTTCATCCATATTGACCATTTTGGGAACGTTCGACAGGTCCGGAGTCATCGTTTTTCATCAGAAAGTTGATTTTTGGGACTGTACCAAAAATGATTCAAAATGTCAAATGGATCGTGCCTCATGTTGAATAACCACTTTTTAACCCCTCAGAGTGACCAACATTGCCATTTTTACAGAGTTTTGCTTACTCAAAAGCTTTAATTTTGACCAATTTCAGGCGCATAAATGATTTTAAACACACTTATTTTAGTTGAAAAAGTCATAATTCCCATCCAACAGTCATTTAGAGTCAAAAGACTACATGTTAAAATTTCATCCATATTGACCATTTTGGAATCGTTCGACAGGTCCGGAGTCATCGTTTTTCATCAGAAAATGGATTTTTGGGACTGTACCAAAAATGATTCAAAATGTCAAATGGATCGTGCCTCATGTTGAATAACCACTTTTTAACCCCTCAGAGTGACCAACATTGCCATTTTTACAGAGTTTTGCTTACTCAAGAGCTTCAATTTTGACCAATTTCAGGCACATAAATGACTTTAAACACACTTATTTTAGTTGAAAAAGTCATAATTCCCATCCAACAGTCATTTGGAGTCAAAAGATTAAATGTTAAAATTTCATCCATATTGACCATTTTGGAAACGTTCGACAGGTCCGGAGTCATCGTTTTTCATCAGAAAATTGATTTTTGGGACTGTACCAAAAATGATTCAAAATGTCAATTGGATCGTGCCTCATGTTGAATAACCACTTTTTAACCCCTCACAGTGACCAAAATGGCAATTTTTACAGAGTTTTGCTTACTCAAAAGCTTCAATTTTGACCAATTTCAGGCACATAAATGACTTTAAACACACTTATTTTAGTTGAAAAAGTCATAATTCACATCCAACAGTCATTTAGAGTCAAAAGATTAAATGTTAAAATTTCATCCATATTGACCATTTTGGAAACGTTCGACAGGTCCGGAGTCATCGTTTTTCATCAGAAAATTGATTTTTGGGACTGTACCAAAAATGATTCAAAATGTCAAATGGATCATGCCTCATGTTGAATAACCACTTTTTAACCCCTCAGAGTGACCAACATTGCCATTTTTACAGAGTTTTGCTTACTCAAGAGCTTCAATTTTGACCAATTTCAGGCACATAAATGACTTTAAACACACTTATTTTAGTTGAAAAAGTCATAATTCCCATCCAACAGTCATTTGGAGTCAAAAGATTAAATGTTAAAATTTCATCCATATTGACCATTTTGGAAACGTTCGACAGGTCCGGAGTCATCGTTTTTCATCAGAAAATGGATTTTTGGGACTGTACCAAAAATGTTTCAAAATGTCAAATGGATCGTGCCTCATGTTGAATAACCACTTTTTAACCCCTCAGAGTGACCAAAATGGCCATTTTTACAGAGTTTTGCTTACTCAAAAGCTTCAATTTTGACCAATTTCAGGCACATAAATGACTTTAAACACACTTATTTTAGTTGAAAAAGTCATAATTCCCATCCAACAGTCATTTGGAGTCAAAAGATTAAATGTTAAAATTTCATCCATATTGACCATTTTGGGAACGTTCGACAGATCCGGAGTCATCGTTTTTCATCAGAAATTGGATTTTTGGGACTGTACCAAAAATGATTCAAAATGTCAAATGGATCGTGCCTCATGTTGAATAACCACTTTTTAACCCCTCAGAGTGACCAAAATTGCCATTTTTACAGAGTTTTTGCTTATTCAAAAGCTTTAATTTTGACCAATTTCAGGCACATAAATGACTTTAAACACACTTATTTTAGTTGAAAAAGTCATAATTCACATCCGACAGTCATTTAGAGTCTAAAGATTAAATGTTAAAATTTCATCCATATTGACCATTTTGGGAACGTTCGACAGGTCCGGAGTCATCGTTTTTCATCAGAAAATGGATTTTTGGGACTGTACCAAAAATGATTCAAAATGTCAAATGGATCGTGCCTCATGTTGAATAACCACTTTTTAACCCCTCAGAGTGACCAAAATGGCCATTTTTACAGAGTTTTGCTTACTCAAAAGCTTCAATTTTGACCAATTTCAGGCACATAAATGACTTTAAACACACTTATTTTAGTTGAAAAAGTCATAATTCCCATCCAACAGTCATTTGGAGTCAAAAGATTAAATGTTAAAATTTCATCCATATTGACCATTTTGGGAACGTTCGACAGGTCCGGAGTCATCGTTTTTCATCAGAAAATGGATTTTTGGGACTGTACCAAAAATGATTCAAAATGTCAATTGGATCGTGCCTCATGTTGAATAACCACTTTTTAACCCCTCAGAGTGACCAAAATGGCCATTTTTACAGAGTTTTGCTTACTCAAAAGCTTCAATTTTGACCAATTTCAGGCACATAAATGACTTTAAACACTCTTGATTTAGTTGAAAAAGTCATAATTCACATCCAACAGTCATTTAGAGTCAAAAGATTAAATGTTAAAATTTCATCCATATCATTTTGGGAACGTTCGACAGGTCCGGAGTCATCGTTTTTCATCAGAAAGTTGATTTTTGGGACTGTACCAAAAATGATTCAAAATGTCAAATGGATCATGCCTCATGTTGAATAACCACTTTTTAACCCCTCAGAGTGACCAACATTGCCATTTTTACAGAGTTTTGCTTACTCAAAAGCTTTAATTTTGACCAATTTCAGGCGCATAAATGATTTTAAACACACTTATTTTAGTTGAAAAAGTCATAATTCCCATCCAACAGTCATTTAGAGTCAAAAGATTACATGTTAAAATTTCATCCATATTGACCATTTTGGAATCGTTCGACAGGTCCGGAGTCATCGTTTTTCATCAGAAAATGGATTTTTGGGACTGTACCAAAAATGATTCAAAATGTCAATTGGATCGTGCCTCATGTTGAATAACCACTTTTTAACCCCTCAGAGTGACCAAAATGGCCATTTTTACAGAGTTTTGCTTACTCAAAAGCTTCAATTTTGACCAATTTCAGGCACATAAATGACTTTAAACACACTTGATTTAGTTGAAAAAGTCATAATTCACATCCGACAGTCATTTAGAGTCAAAAGATTAAATGTTAAAATTTCATCCATATTGACCATTTTGGAAACGTTCGACAGGTCCGGAGTCATCGTTTTTCATCAGAAAATGGATTTTTGGGACTGTACCAAAAATGATTCAAAATGTCAAATGGATCGTGCCTCATGTTGAATAACCACTTTTTAACCCCTCAGAGTGACCAAAATTGCCATTTTTACAGAGTTTTTGCTTATTCAAAAGCTTTAATTTTGACCAATTTCAGGCACATAAATGACTTTAAACACACTTATTTTAGTTGAAAAAGTCATAATTCACATCCAACAGTCATTTAGAGTCTAAAGATTAAATGTTAAAATTTCATCCATATTGACCATTAGGGGAACGTTCGACAGGTCCGGAGTCATCGTTTTTCATCAGAAAATGGATTTTTGGGACTGTACCAAAAATGATTCAAAATGTCAAATGGATCGTGCCTCATGTTGAATAACCACTTTTTAACCCCTCAGAGTGACCAAAATGGCCATTTTTACAGAGTTTTGCTTACTCAAAAGCTTCAATTTTGACCAATTTCAGGCACATAAATGACTTTAAACACACTTATTTTAGTTGAAAAAGTCATAATTCCCATCCAACAGTCATTTGGAGTCAAAAGATTAAATGTTAAAATTTCATCCATATTGACCATTTTGGGAACGTTCGACAGGTCCGGAGTCATCGTTTTTCATCAGAAAATGGATTTTTGGGACTGTACCAAAAATGATTCAAAATGTCAAATGGATCGTGCCTCATGTTGAATAACCACTTTTTAACCCCTCAGAGTGACCAAAATGGCCATTTTTACAGAGTTTTGCTTACTCAAAAGCTTCAATTTTGACCAATTTCAGGCACATAAATGACTTTAAACACACTTATTTTAGTTGAAAAAGTCATAATTCCCATCCAACAGTCATTTGGAGTCAAAAGATTAAATGTTAAAATTTCATCCATATTGACCATTTTGGGAACGTTCGACAGGTCCGGAGTCATCGTTTTTCATCAGAAAATGGATTTTTGGGACTGTACCAAAAATGATTCAAAAGGTCAATTGGATCGTGCCTCATGTTGAATAACCACTTTTTAACCCCTCAGAGTGACCAAAATGGCCATTTTTACAGAGTTTTGCTTACTCAAAAGCTTCAATTTTGACCAATTTCAGGCACATAAATGACTTTAAACACTCTTGATTTAGTTGAAAAAGTCATAATTCACATCCAACAGTCATTTAGAGTCAAAAGATTAAATGTTAAAATTTCATCCATATCATTTTGGGAACGTTCGACAGGTCCGGAGTCATCGTTTTTCATCAGAAAGTTGATTTTTGGGACTGTACCAAAAATGATTCAAAATGTCAAATGGATCATGCCTCATGTTGAATAACCACTTTTTAACCCCTCAGAGTGACCAACATTGCCATTTTTACAGAGTTTTGCTTACTCAAAAGCTTTAATTTTGACCAATTTCAGGCGCATAAATGATTTTAAACACACTTATTTTAGTTGAAAAAGTCATAATTCCCATCCAACAGTCATTTAGAGTCAAAAGATTACATGTTAAAATTTCATCCATATTGACCATTTTGGAATCGTTCGACAGGTCCGGAGTCATCGTTTTTCATCAGAAAATGGATTTTTGGGACTGTACCAAAAATGATTCAAAATGTCAATTGGATCGTGCCTCATGTTGAATAACCACTTTTTAACCCCTCAGAGTGACCAAAATGGCCATTTTTACAGAGTTTTGCTTACTCAAAAGCTTCAATTTTGACCAATTTCAGGCACATAAATGACTTTAAACACACTTGATTTAGTTGAAAAAGTCATAATTCACATCCGACAGTCATTTAGAGTCAAAAGATTAAATGTTAAAATTTCATCCATATTGACCATTTTGGAAACGTTCGACAGGTCCGGAGTCATCGTTTTTCATCAGAAAATGGATTTTTGGGACTGTACCAAAAATGATTCAAAATGTCAAATGGATCGTGCCTCATGTTGAATAACCACTTTTTAACCCCTCAGAGTGACCAAAATGGCCATTTTTACAGAGTTTTGCTTACTCAAAAGCTTCAATTTTGACCAATTTCAGGCACATAAATGACTTTAAACACACTTATTTTAGTTGAAAAAGTCATAATTCCCATCCAACAGTCATTTGGAGTCAAAAGATTAAATGTTAAAATTTCATCCATATTGACCATTTTGGGAACGTTCGACAGGTCCGGAGTCATCGTTTTTCATCAGAAAATGGATTTTTGGGACTGTACCAAAAATGATTCAAAATGTCAATTGGATCGTGCCTCATGTTGAATAACCACTTTTTAACCCCTCAGAGTGACCAAAATGGCCATTTTTACAGAGTTTTGCTTACTCAAAAGCTTCAATTTTGACCAATTTCAGGCACATAAATGACTTTAAACACACTTATTTTAGTTGAAAAAGTCATAATTCACATCCAACAGTCATTTAGAGTCAAAAGATTAAATGTTAAAATTTCATCCATATTGACCATTTTGGAAACGTTCGACAGGTCCGGAGTCATCGTTTTTCATCAGAAAATTGATTTTTGGGACTGTTCCAAAAATGATTCAAAATGTCAAATGGATCGTGCCTCATGTTGAATAACCACTTTTTAACCCCTCAGAGTGACCAACATTGCCATTTTTACAGAGTTTTGCTTATTCAAAAGCTTTAATTTTGACCAATTTCAGGCACATAAATGACTTTAAACACACTTATTTTAGTTGAAAAAGTCATAATTCCCATCCAACAGTCATTTAGAGTCAAAAGATTAAATGTTAAAATTTCATCCATATTGACCATTTTGGAATCGTTCGACAGGTCCGGAGTCATCGTTTTTCATCAGAAAATGGATTTTTGGGACTGTACCAAAAATGATTCAAAATGTCAATTGGATCGTGCCTCATGTTGAATAACCACTTTTTAACCCCTCACAGTGACCAAAATGGCCATTTTTACAGAGTTTTGCTTACTCAAAAGCTTCAATTTTGACCAATTTCAGGCACATAAATGACTTTAAACACACTTATTTTAGTTGAAAAAGTCATAATTCACATCCAACAGTCATTTAGAGTCAAAAGATTAAATGTTAAAATTTCATCCATATTGACCATTTCTGGAACGTTCCACAGGTCCGGAGTCATCGTTTTTCATCAGAAAATTGATTTTTGGGACTGTACCAAAAATGATTCAAAATGTCAAATGGATCGTGCCTCATGTTGAATAACCACTTTTTAACCCCTCAGAGTGACCAAAATGGCAATTTTTACAGAGTTTTGCTTACTCAAAAGCTTCAATTTTGACCAATTTCAGGCACATAAATGACTTTAAACACACTTATTTTAGTTGAAAAAGTCATAATTCCCATCTACCAGTCATTTGGAGTCAAAAGATTAAATGTTAAAATTTCATCCATATTGACCATTTTGGGAACGTTCGACAGATCCGGAGTCATCGTTTTTCATCAGAAATTGGATTTTTGGGACTGTACCAAAAATGATTCAAAATGTCAAATGGATCGTGCCTCATGTTGAATAACCACTTTTTAACCCCTCAGAGTGACCAAAATTGCCATTTTTACAGAGTTTTTGCTTATTCAAAAGCTTCAATTTTGACCAATTTCAGGCACATAAATGACTTTAAACACACTTATTTTAGTTGAAAAAGTCATAATTCACATCCAACAGTCATTTAGAGTCAAAAGATTAAATGTTAAAATTTCATCCATATTGACCATTTTGGGAACGTTCGACAGGTCCGGAGTCATCGTTTTTCATCAGAAAATGGATTTTTGGGACTGTACCAAAAATGATTCAAAATGTCAAATGGATCGTGCCTCATGTTGAATAACCACTTTTTAACTCCTCAGAGTGACCAAAATGGCCATTTTTACAGAGTTTTGCTTACTCAAAAGCTTCAATTTTGACCAATTTCAGGCACATAAATGACTTTAAACACACTTGATTTAGTTGAAAAAGTCATAATTCACATCCAACAGTCATTTAGAGTCAAAAGATTAAATGTTAAAATTTCATCCATATTGACCATTTTGGGAACGTTCGACAGGTCCGGAGTCATCGTTTTTCATCAGAAAGTTGATTTTTGGGACTGTACCAAAAATGATTCAAAATGTCAAATGGATCGTGCCTCATGTTGAATAACCACTTTTTAACCCCTCAGAGTGACCAACATTGCCATTTTTACAGAGTTTTGCTTACTCAAAAGCTTTAATTTTGACCAATTTCAGGCGCATAAATGATTTTAAACACACTTATTTTAGTTGAAAAAGTCATAATTCCCATCCAACAGTCATTTAGAGTCAAAAGACTACATGTTAAAATTTCATCCATATTGACCATTTTGGAATCGTTCGACAGGTCCGGAGTCATCGTTTTTCATCAGAAAATGGATTTTTGGGACTGTACCAAAAATGATTCAAAATGTCAAATGGATCGTGCCTCATGTTGAATAACCACTTTTTAACCCCTCAGAGTGACCAACATTGCCATTTTTACAGAGTTTTGCTTACTCAAGAGCTTCAATTTTGACCAATTTCAGGCACATAAATGACTTTAAACACACTTATTTTAGTTGAAAAAGTCATAATTCCCATCCAACAGTCATTTGGAGTCAAAAGATTAAATGTTAAAATTTCATCCATATTGACCATTTTGGAAACGTTCGACAGGTCCGGAGTCATCGTTTTTCATCAGAAAATTGATTTTTGGGACTGTACCAAAAATGATTCAAAATGTCAAATGGATCATGCCTCATGTTGAATAACCACTTTTTAACCCCTCACAGTGACCAAAATGGCAATTTTTACAGAGTTTTGCTTACTCAAAAGCTTCAATTTTGACCAATTTCAGGCACATAAATGACTTTAAACACACTTATTTTAGTTGAAAAAGTCATAATTCACATCCAACAGTCATTTAGAGTCAAAAGATTAAATGTTAAAATTTCATCCATATTGACCATTTTGGAAACGTTCGACAGGTCCGGAGTCATCGTTTTTCATCAGAAAATTGATTTTTGGGACTGTACCAAAAATGATTCAAAATGTCAAATGGATCATGCCTCATGTTGAATAACCACTTTTTAACCCCTCAGAGTGACCAACATTGCCATTTTTACAGAGTTTTGCTTACTCAAGAGCTTCAATTTTGACCAATTTCAGGCACATAAATGACTTTAAACACACTTATTTTAGTTGAAAAAGTCATAATTCCCATCCAACAGTCATTTGGAGTCAAAAGATTAAATGTTAAAATTTCATCCATATTGACCATTTTGGAAACGTTCGACAGGTCCGGAGTCATCGTTTTTCATCAGAAAATGGATTTTTGGGACTGTACCAAAAATGTTTCAAAATGTCAAATGGATCGTGCCTCATGTTGAATAACCACTTTTTAACCCCTCAGAGTGACCAAAATGGCCATTTTTACAGAGTTTTGCTTACTCAAAAGCTTCAATTTTGACCAATTTCAGGCACATAAATGACTTTAAACACACTTATTTTAGTTGAAAAAGTCATAATTCCCATCCAACAGTCATTTGGAGTCAAAAGATTAAATGTTAAAATTTCATCCATATTGACCATTTTGGGAACGTTCGACAGATCCGGAGTCATCGTTTTTCATCAGAAATTGGATTTTTGGGACTGTACCAAAAATGATTCAAAATGTCAAATGGATCGTGCCTCATGTTGAATAACCACTTTTTAACCCCTCAGAGTGACCAACATTGCCATTTTTACAGAGTTTTTGCTTATTCAAAAGCTTTAATTTTGACCAATTTCAGGCACATAAATGACTTTAAACACACTTATTTTAGTTGAAAAAGTCATAATTCACATCCGACAGTCATTTAGAGTCTAAAGATTAAATGTTAAAATTTCATCCATATTGACCATTTTGGGAACGTTCGACAGGTCCGGAGTCATCGTTTTTCATCAGAAAATGGATTTTTGGGACTGTACCAAAAATGATTCAAAATGTCAAATGGATCGTGCCTCATGTTGAATAACCACTTTTTAACCCCTCAGAGTGACCAAAATGGCCATTTTTACAGAGTTTTGCTTACTCAAAAGCTTCAATTTTGACCAATTTCAGGCACATAAATGACTTTAAACACACTTATTTTAGTTGAAAAAGTCATAATTCCCATCCAACAGTCATTTGGAGTCAAAAGATTAAATGTTAAAATTTCATCCATATTGACCATTTTGGGAACGTTCGACAGGTCCGGAGTCATCGTTTTTCATCAGAAAATGGATTTTTGGGACTGTACCAAAAATGATTCAAAATGTCAATTGGATCGTGCCTCATGTTGAATAACCACTTTTTAACCCCTCAGAGTGACCAAAATGGCCATTTTTACAGAGTTTTGCTTACTCAAAAGCTTCAATTTTGACCAATTTCAGGCACATAAATGACTTTAAACACTCTTGATTTAGTTGAAAAAGTCATAATTCACATCCAACAGTCATTTAGAGTCAAAAGATTAAATGTTAAAATTTCATCCATATCATTTTGGGAACGTTCGACAGGTCCGGAGTCATCGTTTTTCATCAGAAAGTTGATTTTTGGGACTGTACCAAAAATGATTCAAAATGTCAAATGGATCATGCCTCATGTTGAATAACCACTTTTTAACCCCTCAGAGTGACCAACATTGCCATTTTTACAGAGTTTTGCTTACTCAAAAGCTTTAATTTTGACCAATTTCAGGCGCATAAATGATTTTAAACACACTTATTTTAGTTGAAAAAGTCATAATTCCCATCCAACAGTCATTTAGAGTCAAAAGATTACATGTTAAAATTTCATCCATATTGACCATTTTGGAATCGTTCGACAGGTCCGGAGTCATCGTTTTTCATCAGAAAATGGATTTTTGGGACTGTACCAAAAATGATTCAAAATGTCAATTGGATCGTGCCTCATGTTGAATAACCACTTTTTAACCCCTCAGAGTGACCAAAATGGCCATTTTTACAGAGTTTTGCTTACTCAAAAGCTTCAATTTTGACCAATTTCAGGCACATAAATGACTTTAAACACACTTGATTTAGTTGAAAAAGTCATAATTCACATCCGACAGTCATTTAGAGTCAAAAGATTAAATGTTAAAATTTCATCCATATTGACCATTTTGGAAACGTTCGACAGGTCCGGAGTCATCGTTTTTCATCAGAAAATGGATTTTTGGGACTGTACCAAAAATGATTCAAAATGTCAAATGGATCGTGCCTCATGTTGAATAACCACTTTTTAACCCCTCAGAGTGACCAAAATTGCCATTTTTACAGAGTTTTTGCTTATTCAAAAGCTTTAATTTTGACCAATTTCAGGCACATAAATGACTTTAAACACACTTATTTTAGTTGAAAAAGTCATAATTCACATCCAACAGTCATTTAGAGTCTAAAGATTAAATGTTAAAATTTCATCCATATTGACCATTAGGGGAACGTTCGACAGGTCCGGAGTCATCGTTTTTCATCAGAAAATGGATTTTTGGGACTGTACCAAAAATGATTCAAAATGTCAAATGGATCGTGCCTCATGTTGAATAACCACTTTTTAACCCCTCAGAGTGACCAAAATGGCCATTTTTACAGAGTTTTGCTTACTCAAAAGCTTCAATTTTGACCAATTTCAGGCACATAAATGACTTTAAACACACTTATTTTAGTTGAAAAAGTCATAATTCCCATCCAACAGTCATTTGGAGTCAAAAGATTAAATGTTAAAATTTCATCCATATTGACCATTTTGGGAACGTTCGACAGGTCCGGAGTCATCGTTTTTCATCAGAAAATGGATTTTTGGGACTGTACCAAAAATGATTCAAAATGTCAATTGGATCGTGCCTCATGTTGAATAACCACTTTTTAACCCCTCAGAGTGACCAAAATGGCCATTTTTACAGAGTTTTGCTTACTCAAAAGCTTCAATTTTGACCAATTTCAGGCACATAAATGACTTTAAACACACTTATTTTAGTTGAAAAAGTCATAATTCACATCCAACAGTCATTTAGAGTCAAAAGATTAAATGTTAAAATTTCATCCATATTGACCATTTTGGAAACGTTCGACAGGTCCGGAGTCATCGTTTTTCATCAGAAAATTGATTTTTGGGACTGTTCCAAAAATGATTCAAAATGTCAAATGGATCGTGCCTCATGTTGAATAACCACTTTTTAACCCCTCAGAGTGACCAACATTGCCATTTTTACAGAGTTTTGCTTATTCAAAAGCTTTAATTTTGACCAATTTCAGGCACATAAATGACTTTAAACACACTTATTTTAGTTGAAAAAGTCATAATTCCCATCCAACAGTCATTTAGAGTCAAAAGATTAAATGTTAAAATTTCATCCATATTGACCATTTTGGAATCGTTCGACAGGTCCGGAGTCATCGTTTTTCATCAGAAAATGGATTTTTGGGACTGTACCAAAAATGATTCAAAATGTCAATTGGATCGTGCCTCATGTTGAATAACCACTTTTTAACCCCTCACAGTGACCAAAATGGCCATTTTTACAGAGTTTTGCTTACTCAAAAGCTTCAATTTTGACCAATTTCAGGCACATAAATGACTTTAAACACACTTATTTTAGTTGAAAAAGTCATAATTCACATCCAACAGTCATTTAGAGTCAAAAGATTAAATGTTAAAATTTCATCCATATTGACCATTTCTGGAACGTTCCACAGGTCCGGAGTCATCGTTTTTCATCAGAAAATTGATTTTTGGGACTGTACCAAAAATGATTCAAAATGTCAAATGGATCGTGCCTCATGTTGAATAACCACTTTTTAACCCCTCAGAGTGACCAAAATGGCAATTTTTACAGAGTTTTGCTTACTCAAAAGCTTCAATTTTGACCAATTTCAGGCACATAAATGACTTTAAACACACTTATTTTAGTTGAAAAAGTCATAATTCCCATCTACCAGTCATTTGGAGTCAAAAGATTAAATGTTAAAATTTCATCCATATTGACCATTTTGGGAACGTTCGACAGATCCGGAGTCATCGTTTTTCATCAGAAATTGGATTTTTGGGACTGTACCAAAAATGATTCAAAATGTCAAATGGATCGTGCCTCATGTTGAATAACCACTTTTTAACCCCTCAGAGTGACCAAAATTGCCATTTTTACAGAGTTTTTGCTTATTCAAAAGCTTCAATTTTGACCAATTTCAGGCACATAAATGACTTTAAACACACTTATTTTAGTTGAAAAAGTCATAATTCACATCCAACAGTCATTTAGAGTCAAAAGATTAAATGTTAAAATTTCATCCATATTGACCATTTTGGGAACGTTCGACAGGTCCGGAGTCATCGTTTTTCATCAGAAAATGGATTTTTGGGACTGTACCAAAAATGATTCAAAATGTCAAATGGATCGTGCCTCATGTTGAATAACCACTTTTTAACTCCTCAGAGTGACCAAAATGGCCATTTTTACAGAGTTTTGCTTACTCAAAAGCTTCAATTTTGACCAATTTCAGGCACATAAATGACTTTAAACACACTTATTTTAGTTGAAAAAGTCATAATTCCCATCTACCAGTCATTTGGAGTCAAAAGATTAAATGTTAAAATTTCATCCATATTGACCATTTTGGGAACGTTCGACAGATCCGGAGTCATCGTTTTTCATCAGAAATTGGATTTTTGGGACTGTACCAAAAATGATTCAAAATGTCAAATGGATCGTGCCTCATGTTGAATAACCACTTTTTAACCCCTCAGAGTGACCAAAATTGCCATTTTTACAGAGTTTTTGCTTATTCAAAAGCTTTAATTTTGACCAATTTCAGGCACATAAATGACTTTAAACACACTTATTTTAGTTGAAAAAGTCATAATTCACATCCAACAGTCATTTAGAGTCTAAAGATTAAATGTTAAAATTTCATCCATATTGACCATTTTGGGAACGTTCGACAGGTCCGGAGTCATCGTTTTTCATCAGAAAATGGATTTTTGGGACTGTACCAAAAATGATTCAAAATGTCAATTGGATCGTGCCTCATGTTGAATAACCACTTTTTAACCCCTCAGAGTGACCAAAATGGCCATTTTTACAGAGTTTTGCTTACTCAAAAGCTTCAATTTTGACCAATTTCAGGCACATAAATGACTTTAAACACACTTGATTTAGTTGAAAAAGTCATAATTCACATCCAACAGTCATTTAGAGTCAAAAGATTAAATGTTAAAATTTCATCCATATTGACCATTTTGGGAACGTTCGACAGGTCCGGAGTCATCGTTTTTCATCAGAAAGTTGATTTTTGGGACTGTACCAAAAATGATTCAAAATGTCAAATGGATCGTGCCTCATGTTGAATAACCACTTTTTAACCCCTCAGAGTGACCAACATTGCCATTTTTACAGAGTTTTGCTTACTCAAAAGCTTTAATTTTGACCAATTTCAGGCGCATAAATGATTTTAAACACACTTATTTTAGTTGAAAAAGTCATAATTCCCATCCAACAGTCATTTAGAGTCAAAAGACTACATGTTAAAATTTCATCCATATTGACCATTTTGGAATCGTTCGACAGGTCCGGAGTCATCGTTTTTCATCAGAAAATGGATTTTTGGGACTGTACCAAAAATGATTCAAAATGTCAAATGGATCGTGCCTCATGTTGAATAACCACTTTTTAACCCCTCAGAGTGACCAACATTGCCATTTTTACAGAGTTTTGCTTACTCAAGAGCTTCAATTTTGACCAATTTCAGGCACATAAATGACTTTAAACACACTTATTTTAGTTGAAAAAGTCATAATTCCCATCCAACAGTCATTTGGAGTCAAAAGATTAAATGTTAAAATTTCATCCATATTGACCATTTTGGAAACGTTCGACAGGTCCGGAGTCATCGTTTTTCATCAGAAAATTGATTTTTGGGACTGTACCAAAAATGATTCAAAATGTCAATTGGATCGTGCCTCATGTTGAATAACCACTTTTTAACCCCTCACAGTGACCAAAATGGCAATTTTTACAGAGTTTTGCTTACTCAAAAGCTTCAATTTTGACCAATTTCAGGCACATAAATGACTTTAAACACACTTATTTTAGTTGAAAAAGTCATAATTCACATCCAACAGTCATTTAGAGTCAAAAGATTAAATGTTAAAATTTCATCCATATTGACCATTTTGGAAACGTTCGACAGGTCCGGAGTCATCGTTTTTCATCAGAAAATTGATTTTTGGGACTGTACCAAAAATGATTCAAAATGTCAAATGGATCATGCCTCATGTTGAATAACCACTTTTTAACCCCTCAGAGTGACCAACATTGCCATTTTTACAGAGTTTTGCTTACTCAAGAGCTTCAATTTTGACCAATTTCAGGCACATAAATGACTTTAAACACACTTATTTTAGTTGAAAAAGTCATAATTCCCATCCAACAGTCATTTGGAGTCAAAAGATTAAATGTTAAAATTTCATCCATATTGACCATTTTGGAAACGTTCGACAGGTCCGGAGTCATCGTTTTTCATCAGAAAATGGATTTTTGGGACTGTACCAAAAATGTTTCAAAATGTCAAATGGATCGTGCCTCATGTTGAATAACCACTTTTTAACCCCTCAGAGTGACCAAAATGGCCATTTTTACAGAGTTTTGCTTACTCAAAAGCTTCAATTTTGACCAATTTCAGGCACATAAATGACTTTAAACACAACTATTTTAGTTGAAAAAGTCATAATTCACATCCAACAGTCATTTAGAGTCAAAAGATTAAATGTTAAAATTTCATCCATATTGACCATTTTGGAAACGTTCGACAGGTCCGGAGTCATCGTTTTTCATCAGAAAATGGATTTTTGGGACTGTACCAAAAATGATTCAAAATGTCAAATGGATCGTGCCTCATGTTGAATAACCACTTTTTAACCTCTCAGAGTGACCAAAATTGCCATTTTTACAGAGTTTTTGCTTATTCAAAAGCTTTAATTTTGACCAATTTCAGGCACATAAATGTAAATGTAAATGTAAATCTAGGTATACTTATATAGCGCAACCTGTCACCACAAAGGGCATCCTGGCGCTTGCCTAGGGAACCCGTCCTGGTATTCCCCTGTGAGAAGTCCCGACAGGGTGTCCACAGGGTGAAAGTCAGGCATCCCGCCGCGAGGGGCCGTTGTGGAGATTAAGCAAGCTATTGCCCAGAGTCGCAGAGTGTGAACCAGTGAGTCGAGGAGGCACCGGGATGAGAATTATCGAGTCCGTGGAATTTTTAGCTCAAGACCCGCCGGGGCGGGGAATTGAACCCTGGTCCAGGACCGATCTCAGATTCCGGGTCTGCCGCCTCTAACCCCTGAGCCACACTTCTCCACAAATGACTTTAAACACACTTATTTTAGTTGAAAAAGTCATAATTCACATCCAACAGTCATTTAGAGTCTAAAGATTAAATGTTAAAATTTCATCCATATTGACCATTTTGGGAACGTTCGACAGGTCCGGAGTCATCGTTTTTCATCAGAAAATGGATTTTTGGGACTGTACCAAAAATGATTCAAAATGTCAAATGGATCGTGCCTCATGTTGAATAACCACTTTTTAACCCCACAGAGTGACCAAAATGGCCATTTTTACAGAGTTTTGCTTACTCAAAAGCTTCAATTTTGACCAATTTCAGGCACATAAATGACTTTAAACACACTTAATTTAGTTGAAAAAGTCATAATTCCCATCCAACAGTCATTTAGAGTCAAAAGATTACATGTTAAAATTTCATCCATATTGACCATTTTGGAATCGTTCGACAGGTCCGGAGTCATCGTTTTTCATCAGAAAATGGATTTTTGGGACTGTACCAAAAATGATTCAAAATGTCAATTGGATCGTGCCTCATGTTGAATAACCACTTTTTAACCCCTCAGAGTGACCAAAATGGCAATTTTTACAGAGTTTTGCTTACTCAAAAGCTTCAATTTTGACCAATTTCAGGCACATAAATGACTTTAAACACACTTATTTTAGTTAAAAAAGTCATAATTCCCATCTACCAGTCATTTGGAGTCAAAAGATTAAATGTTAAAATTTCATCCATATTGACCATTTTGGGAACGTTCGACAGATCCGGAGTCATCGTTTTTCATCAGAAATTGGATTTTTGGGACTGTACCAAAAATGATTCAAAATGTCAAATGGATCGTGCCTCATGTTGAATAACCACTTTTTAACCCCTCAGAGTGACCAAAATTGCCATTTTTACAGAGTTTTTGCTTATTCAAAAGCTTTAATTTTGACCAATTTCAGGCACATAAATGACTTTAAACACACTTATTTTAGTTGAAAAAGTCATAATTCCCATCCAACAGTCATTTGGAGTCAAAAGATTAAATGTTAAAATTTCATCCATATTGACCATTTTGGAAACGTTCGACAGGTCCGGAGTCATCGTTTTTCATCGGAAAATGGATTTTTGGGACTGTACCAAAAATGATTCAAAATGTCAAATGGATCGTGCCTCATGTTGAATAACCACTTTTTAACCCCTCAGAGTGACCAAAATGGCCATTTTTACAGAGTTTTGCTTACTCAAAAGCTTCAATTTTGACCAATTTCAGGCACATAAATGACTTTAAACACAACTATTTTAGTTGAAAAAGTCATAATTCACATCCAACAGTCATTTAGAGTCAAAAGATTAAATGTTAAAATTTCATCCATATTGACCATTTTGGAAACGTTCGACAGGTCCGGAGTCATCGTTTTCATCAGAAAATGGATTTTTGGGACTGTACCAAAAATGATTCAAAATGTCAAATGGATCGTGCCTCATGTTGAATAACCACTTTTTAACCCCTCAGAGTGACCAAAATTGCCATTTTTACAGAGTTTTTGCTTATTCAAAAGCTTTAATTTTGACCAATTTCAGGCACATAAATGACTTTAAACACACTTATTTTAGTTGAAAAAGTCATAATTCACATCCAACTGTCATTTAGAGTCAAAAGATTAAATGTTAAAATTTCATCCATATTGACCATTTCTGGAACGTTCCACAGGTCCGGAGTCATCGTTTTTCATCAGAAAATTGATTTTTGGGACTGTACCAAAAATGATTCAAAATGTCAAATGGATCGTGCCTCATGTTGAATAACCACTTTTTAACCCCTCAGAGTGACCAAAATGGCAATTTTTACAGAGTTTTGCTTACTCAAAAGCTTCAATTTTGACCAATTTCAGGCACATAAATGACTTTAAACACACTTATTTTAGTTGAAAAAGTCATAATTCCCATCTACCAGTCATTTGGAGTCAAAAGATTAAATGTTAAAATTTCATCCATATTGACCATTTTGGGAACGTTCGACAGATCCGGAGTCATCGTTTTTCATCAGAAATTGGATTTTTGGGACTGTACCAAAAATGATTCAAAATGTCAAATGGATCGTGCCTCATGTTGAATAACCACTTTTTAACCCCTCAGAGTGACCAAAATTGCCATTTTTACAGAGTTTTTGCTTATTCAAAAGCTTTAATTTTGACCAGTTTCAGGCACATAAATGACTTTAAACACACTTATTTTAGTTGAAAAAGTCATAATTCACATCCAACAGTCATTTAGAGTCTAAAGATTAAATGTTAAAATTTCATCCATATTGACCATTTTGGGAACGTTCGACAGGTCCGGAGTCATCGTTTTTCATCAGAAATTGGATTTTTGGGACTGTACCAAAAATGATTCAAAATGTCAAATGGATCGTGCCTCATGTTGAATAACCACTTTTTAACCCCTCAGAGTGACCAAAATTGCCATTTTTACAGAGTTTTTGCTTATTCAAAAGCTTTAATTTTGACCAATTTCAGGCACATAAATGACTTTAAACACACTTATTTTAGTTGAAAAAGTCATAATTCACATCCAACAGTCATTTAGAGTCTAAAGATTAAATGTTAAAATTTCATCCATATTGCCCATTTTGGGAACGTTCGACAGGTCCGGAGTCATCGTTTTTCATCAGAAAATGGATTTTTGGGACTGTACCAAAAATGATTCAAAATGTCAAATGGATCGTGCCTCATGTTGAATAACTACTTTTTAACCCCTCAGAGTGACCAAAATGGCCATTTTTACAGAGTTTTGCTTACTCAAAAGCTTCAATTTTGACCAATTTCAGGCACATAAATGACTTTAAACACACTTATTTTAGTTGAAAAAGTCATAATTCACATCCAACAGTCATTTAGAGTCTAAAGATTAAATGTTAAAATTTCATCCATATTGCCCATTTTGGGAACGTTCGACAGGTCCGGAGTCATCGTTTTTCATCAGAAAATGGATTTTTGGGACTGTACCAAAAATGATTCAAAATGTCAAATGGATCGTGCCTCATGTTGAATAACCACTTTTTAACCCCTCAGAGTGACCAAAATGGCAATTTTTACAGAGTTTTGCTTACTCAAAAGCTTCAATTTTGACCAATTTCAGGCACATAAATGACTTTAAACACACTTATTTTAGTTGAAAAAGTCATAATTCCCATCCAACAGTCATTTGGAGTCAAAAGATTAAATGTTAAAATTTCATCCATATTGACCATTTTGGGAACATTCGACAGGTCCGGAGTCATCGTTTTTCATCAGAAAATTGATTTTTGGGACTGTACCAAAAATGATTCAAAATGTCAATTGGATTGTGCCTCATGTTGAATAACCACTTTTTAACCCCTCAGAGTGACCAAAATGGCCATTTTTACAGAGTTTTGCTTACTCAAAAGCTTCAATTTTGACCAATTTCAGGCACATAAATGACTTTAAACACACTTGATTTAGTTGAAAAAGTCATAATTTACATCCAACAGTCATTTAGAGTCAAAAGATTAAATGTTAAAATTTCATCCATATTGGCCATTTTGGGAACGTTCGACAGGTCCGGAGTCATCGTTTTTCATCAGAAAGTTGATTTTTGGGACTGTACCAAAAATGATTCAAAATGTCAAATGGATCGTGCCTCATGTTGAATAACCACTTTTTAACCCCTCAGAGTGACCAACATTGCCATTTTTACAGAGTTTTGCTTACTCAAAAGCTTTAATTTTGACCAATTTCAGGCGCATAAATGATTTTAAACACACTTATTTTAGTTGAAAAAGTCATAATTCCCACCCAACAGTCATTTAGAGTCAAAAGATTACATGTTAAAATTTCATCCATATTGACCATTTTGGAATCGTTCGACAGGTCCGGAGTCATCGTTTTTCATCAGAAAATGGATTTTTGGGACTGTACCAAAAATGATTCAAAATGTCAATTGGATCGTGCCTCATGTTGAATAACCACTTTTTAACCCCTCAGAGTGACCAAAATGGCCATTTTTACAGAGTTTTGCTTACTCAAAAGCTTCAATTTTGACCAATTTCAGGCACATAAATGACTTTAAACACACTTGATTTAGTTGAAAAAGTCATAATTCACATCCGACAGTCATTTAGAGTCAAAAGATTAAATGTTAAAATTTCATCCATATTGACCATTTTGGGAACGTTCGACAGGTCCGGAGTCATCGTTTTTCATCAGAAAATTGATTTTTGGGACTGTACCAAAAATGATTCAAAATGTCAAATGGATCGTGCCTCATGTTGAATAACCACTTTTTAACCCCTCAGAGTGACCAACATTGCCATTTTTACAGAGTTTTGCTTACTCAAGAGCTTCAATTTTGACCAATTTCAGGCACATAAATGACTTTAAACACACTTATTTTAGTTGAAAAAGTCATAATTCCCATCCAACAGTCATTTGGAGTCAAAAGATTAAATGTTAAAATTTCATCCATATTGACCATTTTGGAAACGTTCGACAGGTCCGGAGTCATCGTTTTTCATCAGAAAATGGATTTTTGGGACTGTACCAAAAATGATTCAAAATGTCAAATGGATCGTGCCTCATGTTGAATAACCACTTTTTAACCCCTCAGAGTGACCAAAATGGCCATTTTTACAGAGTTTTGCTTATTCAAAAGCTTTAATTTTGACCAATTTCAGGCACATAAATGACTTTAAACACACTTATTTTAGTTGAAAAAGTCACAATTCACATCCAACAGTCATTTAGAGTCAAAAGATTAAATGTTAAAATTTCATCCATATTGACTATTTTGGAATCGTTCGACAGGTCCGGAGTCATCGTTTTTCATCAGAAAATTGATTTTTGGGACTGTACCAAAAATGATTCAAAATGTCAATTGGATCGTGCCTCATGTTGAATAACCACTTTTTAACCCCTCACAGTGACCAAAATGGCCATTTTTACAGAGTTTTGCTTACTCAAAAGCTTCAATTTTAACCAATTTCAGGCACATAAATGACTTTAAACACACTTATTTTAGTTGAAAAAGTCATAATTCACATCCAACAGTCATTTAGAGTCAAAAGAATAAATGTTAAAATTTCATCCATATTGACCATTTTGGAAACGTTCGACAGGTCCGGAGTCATCGTTTTTCATCAGAAAATTGATTTTTGGGATTGTACCAAAAATGATTCAAAATGTCAAATGGATCATGCCTCATGTTGAATAACCACTTTTTAACCCCTCAGAGTGACCAACATTGCCATTTTTACAGAGTTTTGCTTACTCAAGAGCTTCAATTTTGACCAATTTCAGGCACATAAATGACTTTAAACACACTTATTTTAGTTGAAAAAGTCATAATTCCCATCCAACAGTCATTTGGAGTCAAAAGATTAAATGTTAAAATTTCATCCATATTGACCATTTTGGAAACGTTCGACAGGTCCGGAGTCATCGTTTTTCATCAGAAAATGGATTTTTGGGACTGTACCAAAAATGATTCAAAATGTCAATTGGATCGTGCCTCATGTTGAATAACCACTTTTTAACCCCTCAGAGTGACCAAAATGGCCATTTTTACAGAGTTTTGCTTACTCAAAAGCTTCAATTTTGACCAATTTCAGGCACATAAATGACTTTAAACACAACTATTTTAGTTGAAAAAGTCATAATTCACATCCAACAGTCATTTAGAGTCAAAAGATTAAATGTTAAAATTTCATCCATATTGACCATTTTGGAAACGTTCGACAGGTCCGGAGTCATCGTTTTTCATCAGAAAATGGATTTTTGGGACTGTACCAAAAATGATTCAAAATGTCAAATGGATCGTGCCTCATGTTGAATAACCACTTTTTAACCCCTCAGAGTGACCAAAATTGCCATTTTTACAGAGTTTTTGCTTATTCAAAAGCTTTAATTTTGACCAATTTCAGGCACATAAATGACTTTAAACACACTTATTTTAGTTGAAAAAGTCATAATTCCCATCTACCAGTCATTTGGAGTCAAAAGATTAAATGTTAAAATTTCATCCATATTGACCATTTTGGGAACGTTCGACCGATCCGGAGTCATCGTTTTTCATCAGAAATTGGATTTTTGGGACTGTACCAAAAATGATTCAAAATGTCAAATGGATCGTGCCTCATGTTGAATAACCACTTTTTAACCCCTCAGAGTGACCAAAATTGCCATTTTTACAGAGTTTTGCTTACTCAAAAGCTTCAATTTTGACCAATTTCAGGCACATAAATGACGTTAAACACACTTATTTTAGTTGAAAAAGTCATAATTCCCATTCAACAGTCATTTGGAGTCAAAAGATTAAATGTTAAAATTTCATCCATATTGACCATTTTGGGAACGTTCGACAGGTCCGGAGTCATCGTTTTTCATCAGAAAATGGATTTTTGGGACTGTACCAAAAATGATTCAAAATGTCAATTGGATCGTGCCTCATGTTGAATAACCACTTTTTAACCCCTCAGAGTGACCAAAATGGCCATTTTTACAGAGTTTTGCTTACTCAAAAGCTTCAATTTTGACCAATTTCAGGCACATAAATGACTTTAAACACACTTGATTTAGTTGAAAAAGTCATAATTCACATCCAACAGTCATTTAGAGTCAAAAGATTAAATGTTAAAATTTCATCCATATTGACCATTTTGGGAACGTTCGACAGGTCCGGAGTCATCGTTTTTCATCAGAAAGTTGATTTTTGGGACTGTACCAAAAATGATTCAAAATGTCAAATGGATCGTGCCTCATGTTGAATAACCACTTTTTAACCCCTCAGAGTGACCAACATTGCCATTTTTACAGAGTTTTGCTTACTCAAAAGCTTTAATTTTGACCAATTTCAGGCGCATAAATGATTTTAAACACACTTATTTTAGTTGAAAAAGTCATAATTCCCATCCAACAGTCATTTAGAGTCAAAAGATTACATGTTAAAATTTCATCCATATTGACCATTTTGGAATCGTTCGACAGGTCCGGAGTCATCGTTTTTCATCAGAAAATGGATTTTTGGGACTGTACCAAAAATGATTCAAAATGTCAATTGGATCGTGCCTCATGTTGAATAACCACTTTTTAACCCCTCAGAGTGACCAAAATGGCCATTTTTACAGAGTTTTGCTTACTCAAAAGCTTCAATTTTGACCAATTTCAGGCACATAAATGACTTTAAACACACTTGATTTAGTTGAAAAAGTCATAATTCACATCCGACAGTCATTTAGAGTCAAAAGATTAAATGTTAAAATTTCATCCATATTGACCATTTTGGAAACGTTCGACAGGTCCGGAGTCATCGTTTTTCATCAGAAAATGGATTTTTGGGACTGTACCAAAAATGATTCAAAATGTCAAATGGATCGTGCCTCATGTTGAATAACCACTTTTTAACCCCTCAGAGTGACCAAAATGGCCATTTTTACAGAGTTTTGCTTACTCAAAAGCTTCAATTTTGACCAATTTCAGGCACATAAATGACTTTAAACACACTTATTTTAGTTGAAAAAGTCATAATTCACATCCAACAGTCATTTGGAGTCAAAAGATTAAATGTTAAAATTTCATCCATATTGACCATTTTGGAAACGTTCGACAGGTCCGGAGTCATCGTTTTTCATCAGAAAATGGATTTTTGGGACTGTACCAAAAATGATTCAAAATGTCAATTGGATCGTGCCTCATGTTGAATAACCACTTTTTAACCCCTCAGAGTGACCAAAATGGCCATTTTTACAGAGTTTTGCTTACTCAAAAGCTTCAATTTTGACCAATTTCAGGCACATAAATGACTTTAAACACAACTATTTTAGTTGAAAAAGTCATAATTCACATCCAACAGTCATTTAGAGTCAAAAGATTAAATGTTAAAATTTCATCCATATTGACCATTTTGGAAACGTTCGACAGGTCCGGAGTCATCGTTTTTCATCAGAAAATGGATTTTTGGGACTGTACCAAAAATGATTCAAAATGTCAAATGGATCGTGCCTCATGTTGAATAACCACTTTTTAACCCCTCAGAGTGACCAAAATTGCCATTTTTACAGAGTTTTTGCTTATTCAAAAGCTTTAATTTTGACCAATTTCAGGCACATAAATGACTTTAAACACACTTATTTTAGTTGAAAAAGTCATAATTCCCATCTACCAGTCATTTGGAGTCAAAAGATTAAATGTTAAAATTTCATCCATATTGACCATTTTGGGAACGTTCGACAGATCCGGAGTCATCGTTTTTCATCAGAAATTGGATTTTTGGGACTGTACCAAAAATGATTCAAAATGTCAAATGGATCGTGCCTCATGTTGAATAACCACTTTTTAACCCCTCAGAGTGACCAAAATTGCCATTTTTACAGAGTTTTGCTTACTCAAAAGCTTCAATTTTGACCAATTTCAGGCACATAAATGACGTTAAACACACTTATTTTAGTTGAAAAAGTCATAATTCCCATCCAACAGTCATTTGGAGTCAAAAGATTAAATGTTAAAATTTCATCCATATTGACCATTTTGGGAACGTTCGACAGGTCCGGAGTCATCGTTTTTCATCAGAAAATGGATTTTTGGGACTGTACCAAAAATGATTCAAAATGTCAATTGGATCGTGCCTCATGTTGAATAACCACTTTTTAACCCCTCAGAGTGACCAAAATGGCCATTTTTACAGAGTTTTGCTTACTCAAAAGCTTCAATTTTGACCAATTTCAGGCACATAAATGACTTTAAACACACTTGATTTAGTTGAAAAAGTCATAATTCACACCCAACAGTCATTTAGAGTCAAAAGATTAAATGTTAAAATTTCATCCATATTGACCATTTTGGGAACGTTCGACAGGTCCGGAGTCATCGTTTTTCATCAGAAAGTTGATTTTTGGGACTGTACCAAAAATGATTCAAAATGTCAAATGGATCGTGCCTCGTGTTGAATAACCACTTTTTAACCCCTCAGAGTGACCAACATTGCCATTTTTACAGAGTTTTGCTTACTCAAAAGCTTTAATTTTGACCAATTTCAGGCGCATAAATGATTTTAAACACACTTATTTTAGTTGAAAAAGTCATAATTCCCATCCAACAGTCATTTAGAGTCAAAAGATTACATGTTAAAATTTCATCCATATTGACCATTTTGGAATCGTTCGACAGGTCCGGAGTCATCGTTTTTCATCAGAAAATGGATTTTTGGGACTGTACCAAAAATGATTCAAAATGTCAATTGGATCGTGCCTCATGTTGAATAACCACTTTTTAACCCCTCAGAGTGACCAAAATGGCCATTTTTACAGAGTTTTGCTTACTCAAAAGCTTCAATTTTGACCAATTTCAGGCACATAAATGACTTTAAACACACTTGATTTAGTTGAAAAAGTCATAATTCACATCCGACAGTCATTTAGAGTCAAAAGATTAAATGTTAAAATTTCATCCATATTGACCATTTTGGAAACGTTCGACAGGTCCGGAGTCATCGTTTTTCATCAGAAAATGGATTTTTGGGACTGTACCAAAAATGATTCAAAATGTCAAATGGATCGTGCC
The DNA here is from genome assembly GCF_964263255.1 of Lissotriton vulgaris. Classification (NCBI taxonomy): domain Eukaryota; kingdom Metazoa; phylum Chordata; class Amphibia; order Caudata; family Salamandridae; genus Lissotriton; species Lissotriton vulgaris. Next base: position 301,748 of record NW_028250685.1, read on the forward strand.
TCATGTTGAATAACCACTTTTTAACCCCTCAGAGTGACCAAAATTGCCATTTTTACAGAGTTTTTGCTTATTCAAAAGCTTTAATTTTGACCAATTTCAGGCACATAAATGACTTTAAACACACTTATTTTAGTTGAAAAAGTCATAATTCACATCCAACAGTCATTTAGAGTCTAAAGATTAAATGTTAAAATTTCATCCATATTGACCATTTTGGGAACGTTCGACAGGTCCGGAGTCATCGTTTTTCATCAGAAAATGGATTTTTGGGACTGTACCAAAAATGATTCAAAATGTCAAATGGATCGTGCCTCATGTTGAATAACCACTTTTTAACCCCTCAGAGTGACCAAAATGGCCATTTTTACAGAGTTTTGCTTACTCAAAAGCTTCAATTTTGACCAATTTCAGGCACATAAATGACTTTAAACACACTTATTTTAGTTGAAAAAGTCATAATTCCCATCCAACAGTCATTTGGAGTCAAAAGATTAAATGTTAAAATTTCATCCATATTGACCATTTTGGGAACGTTCGACAGGTCCGGAGTCATCGTTTTTCATCAGAAAATGGATTTTTGGGACTGTACCAAAAATGATTCAAAATGTCAATTGGATCGTGCCTCATGTTGAATAACCACTTTTTAACCCCTCAGAGTGACCAAAATGGCCATTTTTACAGAGTTTTGCTTACTCAAAAGCTTCAATTTTGACCAATTTCAGGCACATAAATGACTTTAAACACACTTATTTTAGTTGAAAAAGTCATAATTCACATCCAACAGTCATTTAGAGTCAAAAGATTAAATGTTAAAATTTCATCCATATTGACCATTTTGGAAACGTTCAACAGGTCCGGAGTCATCGTTTTTCATCAGAAAATTGATTTTTGGGACTGTTCCAAAAATGATTCAAAATGTCAAATGGATCGTGCCTCATGTTGAATAACCACTTTTTAACCCCTCAGAGTGACCAAAATGGCCATTTTTACAGAGTTTTGCTTATTCAAAAGCTTTAATTTTGGCCAATTTCAGGCACATAAATGACTTTAAACACACTTATTTTAGTTGAAAAAGTCACAATTCACATCCAACAGTCATTTAGAGTCAAAAGATTAAATGTTAAAATTTCATCCATATTGACCATTTTGGAATCGTTCGACAGGTCCGGAGTCATCGTTTTTCATCAGAAAATGGATTTTTGGGACTGTACCAAAAATGATTCAAAATGTCAATTGGATCGTGCCTCATGTTGAATAACCACTTTTTAACCCCTCACAGTGACCAAAATGGCCATTTTTACAGAGTTTTGCTTACTCAAAAGCTTCAATTTTGACCAATTTCAGGCACATAAATGACTTTAAACACACTTATTTTAGTTGAAAAAGTCATAATTCACATCCAACAGTCATTTAGAGTCAAAAGATTAAATGTTAAAATTTCATCCATATTGACCATTTTGGAAACGTTCGACAGGTCCGGAGTCATCGTTTTTCATCAGAAAATTGATTTTTGGGACTGTACCAAAAATGATTCAAAATGTCAAATGGATCATGCCTCATGTTGAATAACCACTTTTTAACCCCTCAGAGTGACCAACATTGCCATTTTTACAGAGTTTTGCTTACTCAAGAGCTTCAATTTTGACCAATTTCAGGCACATAAATGACTTTAAACACACTTATTTTAGTTGAAAAAGTCATAATTCCCATCCAACAGTCATTTGGAGTCAAAAGATTAAATGTTAAAATTTCATCCATATTGACCATTTTGGAAACGTTCGACAGGTCCGGAGTCATCGTTTTTCATCAGAAAATGGATTTTTGGGACTGTACCAAAAATGATTCAAAATGTCAAATGGATCGTGCCTCATGTTGAATAACCACTTTTTAACCCCTCAGAGTGACCAAAATGGCCATTTTTACAGAGTTTTGCTTACTCAAAAGCTTCAATTTTGACCAATTTCAGGCACATAAATGACTTTAAACACAACTATTTTAGTTGAAAAAGTCATAATTCACATCCAACAGTCATTTAGAGTCAAAAGATTAAATGTTAAAATTTCATCCATATTGACCATTTTGGAAACGTTCGACAGGTCCGGAGTCATCGTTTTTCATCAGAAAATGGATTTTTGGGACTGTACCAAAAATGATTCAAAATGTCAAATGGATCGTGCCTCATGTTGAATAACCACTTTTTAACCCCTCAGAGTGACCAAAATTGCCATTTTTACAGAGTTTTTGCTTATTCAAAAGCTTTAATTTTGACCAATTTCAGGCACATAAATGACTTTAAACACACTTATTTTAGTTGAAAAAGTCATAATTCACATCCAACTGTCATTTAGAGTCAAAAGATTAAATGTTAAAATTTCATCCATATTGACCATTTTGGGAACGTTCGACAGATCCGGAGTCATCGTTTTTCATCAGAAATTGGATTTTTGGGACTGTACCAAAAATTATTCAAAATGTCAAATGGATCGTGCCTCATGTTGAATAACCACTTTTTAACCCCTCAGAGTGACCAAAATTGCCATTTTTACAGAGTTTTTGCTTATTCAAAAGCTTTAATTTTGACCAATTTCAGGCACATAAATGACTTTAAACACACTTATTTTAGTTGAAAAAGTCATAATTCACATCCAACAGTCATTTAGAGTCTAAAGATTAAATGTTAAAATTTCATCCATATTGACCATTTTGGGAACGTTCGACAGGTCCGGAGTCATCGTTTTTCATCAGAAATTGGATTTTTGGGACTGTACCAAAAATGATTCAAAATGTCAAATGGATCGTGCCTCATGTTGAATAACCACTTTTTAACCCCTCAGAGTGACCAAAATTGCCATTTTTACAGAGTTTTTGCTTATTCAAAAGCTTTAATTTTGACCAATTTCAGGCACATAAATGACTTTAAACACACTTATTTTAGTTGAAAAAGTCATAATTCACATCCAACAGTCATTTAGAGTCTAAAGATTAAATGTTAAAATTTCATCCATATTGACCATTTTGGGAACGTTCGACAGGTCCGGAGTCATCGTTTTTCATCAGAAAATGGATTTTTGGGACTGTACCAAAAATGATTCAAAATGTCAAATGGATCGTGCCTCATGTTGAATAACCACTTTTTAACCCCTCCGAGTGACCAAAATGGCCATTTTTACAGAGTTTTGCTTACTCAAAAGCTTCAATTTTGACCAATTTCAGGCACATAAATGACTTTAAACACACTTATTTTAGTTGAAAAAGTCATAATTCCCATCCAACAGTCATTTGGAGTCAAAAGATTAAATGTTAAAATTTCATCCATATTGACCATTTTGGGAACATTCGACAGGTCCGGAGTCATCGTTTTTCATCAGAAAATGGATTTTTGGGACTGTACCAAAAATGATTCAAAATGTCAATTGGATCGTGCCTCATGTTGAATAACCACTTTTTAACCCCTCAGAGTGACCAAAATGGCCATTTTTACAGAGTTTTGCTTACTCAAAAGCTTCAATTTTGACCAATTTCAGGCACATAAATGACTTTAAACACACTTGATTTAGTTGAAAAAGTCATAATTCACATCCAACAGTCATTTAGAGTCAAAAGATTAAATGTTAAAATTTCATCCATATTGACCATTTTGGAAACGTTCGACAGGTCCGGAGTCATCGTTTTTCATCAGAAAATTGATTTTTGGGACTGTACCAAAAATGATTCAAAATGTCAAATGGATCATGCCTCATGTTGAATAACCACTTTTTAACCCCTCAGAGTGACCAACATTGCCATTTTTACAGAGTTTTGCTTACTCAAGAGCTTCAATTTTGACCAATTTCAGGCACATAAATGACTTTAAACACACTTATTTTAGTTGAAAAAGTCATAATTCCCATCCAACAGTCATTTGGAGTCAAAAGATTAAATGTTAAAATTTCATCCATATTGACCATTTTGGAAACGTTCGACAGGTCCGGAGTCATCGTTTTTCATCAGAAAATGGATTTTTGGGACTGTACCAAAAATGATTCAAAATGTCAAATGGATCGTGCCTCATGTTGAATAACCACTTTTTAACCCCTCAGAGTGACCAAAATGGCCATTTTTACAGAGTTTTGCTTACTCAAAAGCTTCAATTTTGACCAATTTCAGGCACATAAATGACTTTAAACACAACTATTTTAGTTGAAAAAGTCATAATTCACATCCAACAGTCATTTAGAGTCAAAAGATTAAATGTTAAAATTTCATCCATATTGACCATTTTGGAAACGTTCGACAGGTCCGGAGTCATCGTTTTTCATCAGAAAATGGATTTTTGGGACTGTACCAAAAATGATTCAAAATGTCAAATGGATCGTGCCTCATGTTGAATAACCACTTTTTAACCCCTCAGAGTGACCAAAATTGCCATTTTTACAGAGTTTTTGCTTATTCAAAAGCTTTAATTTTGACCAATTTCAGGCACATAAATGACTTTAAACACACTTATTTTAGTTGAAAAAGTCATAATTCACATCCAACTGTCATTTAGAGTCAAAAGATTAAATGTTAAAATTTCATCCATATTGACCATTTTGGGAACGTTCGACAGATCCGGAGTCATCGTTTTTCATCAGAAATTGGATTTTTGGGACTGTACCAAAAATGATTCAAAATGTCAAATGGATCGTGCCTCATGTTGAATAACCACTTTTTAACCCCTCAGAGTGACCAAAATTGCCATTTTTACAGAGTTTTTGCTTATTCAAAAGCTTTAATTTTGACCAATTTCAGGCACATAAATGACTTTAAACACACTTATTTTAGTTGAAAAAGTCATAATTCACATCCAACAGTCATTTAGAGTCTAAAGATTAAATGTTAAAATTTCATCCATATTGACCATTTTGGGAACGTTCGACAGGTCCGGAGTCATCGTTTTTCATCAGAAATTGGATTTTTGGGACTGTACCAAAAATGATTCAAAATGTCAAATGGATCGTGCCTCATGTTGAATAACCACTTTTTAACCCCTCCGAGTGACCAAAATGGCCATTTTTACAGAGTTTTGCTTACTCAAAAGCTTCAATTTTGACCAATTTCAGGCACATAAATGACTTTAAACACACTTATTTTAGTTGAAAAAGTCATAATTCCCATCCAACAGTCATTTGGAGTCAAAAGATTAAATGTTAAAATTTCATCCATATTGACCATTTTGGGAACATTCGACAGGTCCGGAGTCATCGTTTTTCATCAGAAAATGGATTTTTGGGACTGTACCAAAAATGATTCAAAATGTCAATTGGATCGTGCCTCATGTTGAATAACCACTTTTTAACCCCTCAGAGTGACCAAAATGGCCATTTTTACAGAGTTTTGCTTACTCAAAAGCTTCAATTTTGACCAATTTCAGGCACATAAATGACTTTAAACACACTTGATTTAGTTGAAAAAGTCATAATATACATCCAACAGTCATTTAGAGTCAAAAGATTACATGTTAAAATTTCATCCATATTGACCATTTTGGAATCGTTCGACAGGTCCGGAGTCATCGTTTTTCATCAGAAAATGGATTTTTGGGACTGTACCAAAAATGATTCAAAATGTCAATTGGATCGTGCCTCATGTTGAATAACCACTTTTTAACCCCTCAGAGTGACCAAAATGGCCATTTTTACAGAGTTTTGCTTACTCAAAAGCTTTAATTTTGACCAATTTCAGGCACATAAATGACTTTAAACACACTTATTTTAGTTGAAAAAGTCATAATTCACATCCAACAGTCATTTAGAGTCTAAAGATTAAATGTTAAAATTTCATCCATATTGACCATTTTGGGAACGTTCGACAGGTCCGGAGTCATCGTTTTTCATCAGAAATTGGATTTTTGGGACTGTACCAAAAATGATTCAAAATGTCAAATGGATCGTGCCTCATGTTGAATAACCACTTTTTAACCCCTCCGAGTGACCAAAATGGCCATTTTTACAGAGTTTTGCTTACTCAAAAGCTTCAATTTTGACCAATTTCAGGCACATAAATGACTTTAAACACACTTATTTTAGTTGAAAAAGTCATAATTCCCATCCAACAGTCATTTGGAGTCAAAAGATTAAATGTTAAAATTTCATCCATATTGACCATTTTGGGAACATTCGACAGGTCCGGAGTCATCGTTTTTCATCAGAAAATGGATTTTTGGGACTGTACCAAAAATGATTCAAAATGTCAATTGGATCGTGCCTCATGTTGAATAACCACTTTTTAACCCCTCAGAGTGACCAAAATGGCCATTTTTACAGAGTTTTGCTTACTCAAAAGCTTCAATTTTGACCAATTTCAGGCACATAAATGACTTTAAACACACTTGATTTAGTTGAAAAAGTCATAATATACATCCAACAGTCATTTAGAGTCAAAAGATTACATGTTAAAATTTCATCCATATTGACCATTTTGGAATCGTTCGACAGGTCCGGAGTCATCGTTTTTCATCAGAAAATGGATTTTTGGGACTGTACCAAAAATGATTCAAAATGTCAATTGGATCGTGCCTCATGTTGAATAACCACTTTTTAACCCCTCAGAGTGACCAAAATGGCCATTTTTACAGAGTTTTGCTTACTCAAAAGCTTCAATTTTGACCAATTTCAGGCACATAAATGACTTTAAACACACTTGATTTAGTTGAAAAAGTCATAATTCACATCCGACAGTCATTTAGAGTCAAAAGATTAAATGTTAAATTTTCATCCATATTGACCATTTTGGAAACGTTCGACAGGTCCGGAGTCATCGTTTTTCATCAGAAAATGGATTTTTGGGACTGTGCCAAAAATGATTCAAAATGTCAAATGGATCGTGCCTCATGTTGAATAACCACTTTTTAACCCCTCAGAGTGACCAAAATTGCCATTTTTACAGAGTTTTTGCTTATTCAAAAGCTTTAATTTTGACCAATTTCAGGCACATAAATGACTTTAAACACACTTATTTTAGTTGAAAAAGTCATAATTCACATCCAACAGTCATTTAGAGTCTAAAGATTAAATGTTGAAATTTCATCCATATTGACCATTTTGGGAACGTTCGACAGGTCCGGAGTCATCGTTTTTCATCAGAAAATTGATTTTTGGGACTGTTCCAAAAATGATTCAAAATGTCAAATGGATCGTGCCTCATGTTGAATAACCACTTTTTAACCCCTCAGAGTGACCAACACTGCCATTTTTACAGAGTTTTGCTTACTCAAGAGCTTCAATTTTGACCAATTTCAGGCACATAAATGACTTTAAACACACTTATTTTAGTTGAAAAAGTCATAATTCCCATCCAACAGTCATTTGGAGTCAAAAGATTAAATGTTAAAATTTCATCCATATTGACCATTTTGGAAATGTTCGACAGGTCCGGAGTCATCGTTTTTCATCAGAAAATGGATTTTTGGGACTGTACCAAAAATGATTCAAAATGTCAAATGGATCGTGCCTCATGTTGAATAACCACTTTTTAACCCCTCAGAGTGACCAAAATGGCCATTTTTACAGAGTTTTGCTTATTCAAAAGCTTTAATTTTGACCAATTTCAGGCACATAAATGACTTTAAACACACTTATTTTAGTTGAAAAAGTCACAATTCACATCCAACAGTCATTTAGAGTCAAAAGATTAAATGTTAAAATTTCATCCATATTGACCATTTTGGAAACGTTCGACAGGTCCGGAGTCATCGTTTTTCATCAGAAAATGGATTTTTGGGACTGTACCAAAAATGATTCAAAATGTCAAATGGATCGTGCCTCATGTTGAATAACCACTTTTTAACCCCTCAGAGTGACCAAAATTGCCATTTTTACAGAGTTTTTGCTTATTCAAAAGCTTTAATTTTGACCAATTTCAGGCACATAAATGACTTTAAACACACTTATTTTAGTTGAAAAAGTCATAATTCACATCCAACTGTCATTTAGAGTCAAAAGATTAAATGTTAAAATTTCATCCATATTGACCATTTCTGGAACGTTCCACAGGTCCGGAGTCATCGTTTTTCATCAGAAAATTGATTTTTGGGACTGTACCAAAAATGATTCAAAATGTCAAATGGATCGTGCCTCATGTTGAATAACCACTTTTTAACCCCTCAGAGTGACCAAAATGGCAATTTTTACAGAGTTTTGCTTACTCAAAAGCTTCAATTTTGACCAATTTCAGGCACATAAATGACTTTAAACACACTTATTTTAGTTGAAAAAGTCATAATTCCCATCTACCAGTCATTTGGAGTCAAAAGATTAAATGTTAAAATTTCATCCATATTGACCATTTTGGGAACGTTCGACAGATCCGGAGTCATCGTTTTTCATCAGAAATTGGATTTTTGGGACTGTACCAAAAATGATTCAAAATGTCAAATGGATCGTGCCTCATGTTGAATAACCACTTTTAACCCCTCAGAGTGACCAAAATTGCCATTTTTACAGAGTTTTTGCTTATTCAAAAGCTTTAATTTTGACCAATTTCAGGCACATAAATGACTTTAAACACACTTATTTTAGTTGAAAAAGTCATAATTCACATCCAACAGTCATTTAGAGTCTAAAGATTAAATGTTAAAATTTCATCCATATTGACCATTTTGGGAACGTTCGACAGGTCCGGAGTCATCGTTTTTCATCAGAAATTGGATTTTTGGGACTGTACCAAAAATGATTCAAAATGTCAAATGGATCGTGCCTCATGTTGAATAACCACTTTTTAACCCCTCAGAGTGACCAAAATTGCCATTTTTACAGAGTTTTTGCTTATTCAAAAGCTTTAATTTTGACCAATTTCAGGCACATAAATGACTTTAAACACACTTATTTTAGTTGAAAAAGTCATAATTCACATCCAACAGTCATTTAGAGTCTAAAGATTAAATGTTAAAATTTCATCCATATTGACCATTTTGGGAACGTTCGACAGGTCCGGAGTCATCGTTTTTCATCAGAAAATGGATTTTTGGGACTGTACCAAAAATGATTCAAAATGTCAAATGGATCGTGCCTCATGTTGAATAACCACTTTTTAACCCCTCAGAGTGACCAAAATGGCCATTTTTACAGAGTTTTGCTTACTCAAAAGCTTCAATTTTGACCAATTTCAGGCACATAAATGACTTTAAACACACTTATTTTAGTTGAAAAAGTCATAATTCCCATCCAACAGTCATTTGGAGTCAAAAGATTAAATGTTAAAATTTCATCCATATTGACCATTTTGGGAACATTCGACAGGTCCGGAGTCATCGTTTTTCATCAGAAAATGGATTTTTGGGACTGTACCAAAAATGATTCAAAATGTCAATTGGATCGTGCCTCATGTTGAATAACCACTTTTTAACCCCTCAGAGTGACCAAAATGGCCATTTTTACAGAGTTTTGCTTACTCAAAAGCTTCAATTTTGACCAATTTCAGGCACATAAATGACTTTAAACACACTTGATTTAGTTGAAAAAGTCATAATTTACATCCAACAGTCATTTAGAGTAAAAAGATTAAATGTTAAAATTTCATCCATATTGACCATTTTGGGAACGTTCGACAGGTCCGGAGTCATCGTTTTTCATCAGAAAGTTGATTTTTGGGACTGTACCAAAAATGATTCAAAATGTCAAATGGATCGTGCCTCATGTTGAATAACCACTTTTTAACCCCTCAGAGTGACCAACATTGCCATTTTTACAGAGTTTTGCTTACTCAAGAGCTTCAATTTTGACCAATTTCAGGCACATAAATGACTTTAAACACACTTATTTTAGTTGAAAAAGTCATAATTCCCATCCAACAGTCATTTGGAGTCAAAAGATTAAATGTTAAAATTTCATCCATATTGACCATTTTGGAAATGTTCGACAGGTCCGGAGTCATCGTTTTTCATCAGAAAATGGATTTTTGGGACTGTACCAAAAATGATTCAAAATGTCAAATGGATCGTGCCTCATGTTGAATAACCACTTTTTACCCCCTCAGAGTGACCAAAATGGCCATTTTTACAGAGTTTTGCTTATTCAAAAGCTTTAATTTTGACCAATTTCAGGCACATAAATGACTTTAAACACACTTATTTTAGTTGAAAAAGTCACAATTCACATCCAACAGTCATTTAGAGTCAAAAGATTAAATGTTAAAATTTCATCCATATTGACCATTTTGGAATCGTTCGACAGGTCCGGAGTCATCGTTTTTCATCAGAAAATGGATTTTTGTGACTGTACCAAAAATGATTCAAAATGTCAATTGGATCGTGCCTCATGTTGAATAACCACTTTTTAACCCCTCACAGTGACCAAAATGGCCATTTTTACAGAGTTTTGCTTACTCAAAAGCTTCAATTTTGACCAATTTCAGGCACATAAATGACTTTAAACACACTTATTTTAGTTGAAAAAGTCATAATTCACATCCAACAGTCATTTAGAGTCAAATGATTAAATGTTAAAATTTCATCCATATTGACCATTTTGGAAACGTTCGACAGGTCCGGAGTCATCGTTTTTCATCAGAAAATTGATTTTTGGGACTGTACCAAAAATGATTCAAAATGTCCAATGGATCGTGCCTCATGTTGAATAACCACTTTTTAACCCCTCAGAGTGACCAACATTGCCATTTTTACAGAGTTTTGCTTACTCAAGAGCTTCAATTTTGACCAATTTCAGGCACATAAATGACTTTAAACACACTTATTTTAGTTGAAAAAGTCATAATTCCCATCCAACAGTCATTTGGAGTCAAAAGATTAAATGTTAAAATTTCATCCATATTGACCATTTTGGAAACGTTCGACAGGTCCGGAGTCATCGTTTTTCATCAGAAAATGGATTTTTGGGACTGTACCAAAAATGATTCAAAATGTCAAATGGATCGTGCCTCATGTTGAATAACCACTTTTTAACCCCTCAGAGTGACCAAAATGGCCATTTTTACAGAGTTTTGCTTACTCAAAAGCTTCAATTTTGACCAATTTCAGGCACATAAATGACTTTAAACACAACTATTTTAGTTGAAAAAGTCATAATTCACATCCAACAGTCATTTAGAGTCAAAAGATTAAATGTTAAAATTTCATCCATATTGACCATTTTGGAAACGTTCGACAGGTCCGGAGTCATCGTTTTTCAACAGAAAATAGATTTTTGGGACTGTACCAAAAATGATTCAAAATGTCAAATGGATCGTGCCTCATGTTGAATAACCACTTTTTAACCCCTCAGAGTGACCAAAAGTGCCATTTTTACAGTTTTTGCTTATTCAAAAGCTTTAATTTTGACCAATTTCAGGCACATAAATGACTTTAAACACACTTATTTTAGTTGAAAAAGTCATAATTCACATCCAACTGTCATTTAGAGTCAAAAGATTAAATGTTAAAATTTCATCCATATTGACCATTTCTGGAACGTTCCACAGGTCCGGAGTCATCGTTTTTCATCAGAAAATTGATTTTTGGGACTGTACCAAAAATGATTCAAAATGTCAAATGGATCGTGCCTCATGTTGAATAACCACTTTTTAACCCCTCAGAATGACCAAAATGGCAATTTTTACAGAGTTTTGCTTACTCAAAAGCTTCAATTTTGACCAATTTCAGGCACATAAATGACTTTAAACACACTTATTTTAGTTGAAAAAGTCATAATTCCCATCCAACAGTCATTTGGAGTCAAAAGATTAAATGTTAAAATTTCATCCATATTGACCATTTTGGGAACGTTCGACAGGTCCGGAGTCATCGTTTTTCATCAGAAAATGGATTTTTGGGACTGTACCAAAAATGATTCAAAATGTCAAATGGATCGTGCCTCATGTTGATTAACCACTTTTTAACCCCTCAGAGTGACCAAAATGGCCATTTTTACAGAGTTTTGCTTACTCAAAAGCTTCAATTTTGACCAATTTCAGGCACATAAATGACTTTAAACACACTTATTTTAGTTGAAAAAGTCATAATTCCCATCCAACAGTCATTTGGAGTCAAAAGATTAAATGTTAAAATTTCATCCATATTGACCATTTTGGGAACGTTCGACAGGTCCGGAGTCATCGTTTTTCATCAGAAAATGGATTTTTGGGACTGTACCAAAAATGATTCAAAATGTCAATTGGATCGTGCCTCATGTTGAATAACCACTTTTTAACCCCTCAGAGTGACCAAAATGGCCATTTTTACAGAGTTTTGCTTACTCAAAAGCTTCAATTTTGACCAATTTCAGGCACATAAATGACTTTAAACACACTTATTTTAGTTGAAAAAGTCATAATTCACATCCAACAGTCATTTAGAGTCAAAAGATTAAATGTTAAAATTTCATCCATATTGACCATTTTGGAAACGTTCGACAGGTCCGGAGTCATCGTTTTTCATCAGAAAATTGATTTTTGGGACTGTTCCAAAAATGATTCAAAATGTCAAATGGATCGTGCCTCATGTTGAATAACCACTTTTTAACCCCTCAGAGTGACCAACATTGCCATTTTTACAGAGTTTTGCTTACTCAAGAGCTTCAATTTTGACCAATTTCAGGCACATAAATGACTTTAAACACACTTATTTTAGTTGAAAAAGTCATAATTCCCATCCAACAGTCATTTGGAGTCAAAAGATTAAATGTTAAAATTTCATCCATATTGACCATTTTGGAAACGTTCGACAGGTCCGGAGTCATCGTTTTTCATCAGAAAATGGATTTTTGGGACTGTACCAAAAATGATTCAAAATGTCAAATGGATCGTGCCTCATGTTGAATAACCACTTTTTAACCCCTCAGAGTGACCAAAATGGCCATTTTTACAGAGTTTTGCTTACTCAAAAGCTTCAATTTTGACCAATTTCAGGCACATAAATGACTTTAAACACAACTATTTTAGTTGAAAAAGTCATAATTCACATCCAACAGTCATTTAGAGTCAAAAGATTAAATGTTAAAATTTCATCCATATTGACCATTTTGGAAACGTTCGACAGGTCCGGAGTCATCGTTTTTCAACAGAAAATGGATTTTTGGGACTGTACCAAAAATGATTCAAAATGTCAAATGGATCGTGCCTCATGTTGAATAACCACTTTTTAACCCCTCAGAGTGACCAAAAGTGCCATTTTTACAGTTTTTGCTTATTCAAAAGCTTTAATTTTGACCAATTTCAGGCACATAAATGACTTTAAACACACTTATTTTAGTTGAAAAAGTCATAATTCACATCCAACAGTCATTTAGAGTCTAAAGATTAAATGTTAAAATTTCATCCATATTGACCATTTTGGGAATGTTCGACAGGTCCGGAGTCATCGTTTTTCATCAGAAAATGGATTTTTGGGACTGTACCAAAAATGATTCAAAATGTCAAATGGATCGTGCCTCATGTTGAATAATCACTTTTTAACCCCTCAGAGTGACCAAAATGGCCATTTTTACAGAGTTTTGCTTACTCAAAAGCTTCAATTTTGACCAATTTCAGGCACATAAATGACTTTAAACACACTTATTTTAGTTGAAAAAGTCATAATTCCCATCCAACAGTCATTTGGAGTCAAAAGATTAAATGTTAAAATTTCATCCATATTGACCATTTTGGGAACGTTCGACAGGTCCGGAGTCATCGTTTTTCATCAGAAAATGGATTTTTGGGACTGTACCAAAAATGATTCAAAATGTCAATTGGATCGTGCCTCATGTTGAATAACCACTTTTTAACCCCTCAGAGTGACCAAAATGGCCATTTTTATAGAGTTTTGCTTACTCAAAAGCTTCAATTTTGACCAATTTCAGGCACATAAATGACTTTAAACACACTTGATTTAGTTGAAAAAGTCATAATTCACATCCGACAGTCATTTAGAGTCAAAAGATTAAATGTTAAAATTTCATCCATATTGACCATTTTGGAAACGTTCGACAGGTCCGGAGTCATCGTTTTTCATCAGAAAATGGATTTTTGGGACTGTACCAAAAATTATTCAAAATGTCAAATGGATCGTGCCTCATGTTGAATAACCACTTTTTAACCCCTCAGAGTGACCAAAATTGCCATTTTTACAGAGTTTTTGCTTATTCAAAAGCTTTAATTTTGACCAATTTCAGGCACATAAATGACTTTAAACACACTTATTTTAGTTGAAAAAGTCATAATTCACATCCAACAGTCATTTAGAGTCTACAGATTAAATGTTAAAATTTCATCCATATTGACCATTTTGGGAACGTTCGACAGGTCCGGAGTCATCGTTTTTCATCAGAAAATGGATTTTTGGGACTGTACCAAAAATGATTCAAAATGTCAAATGGATCGTGCCTCATGTTGAATAACCACTTTTTAACCCCTCAGAGTGACCAAAATGGCCATTTTTACAGAGTTTTGCTTACTCAAAAGCTTCAATTTTGACCAATTTCAGGCACATAAATGACTTTAAACACACTTATTTTAGTTGAAAAAGTCATAATTCCCATCCAACAGTCATTTGGAGTCAAAAGATTAAATGTTAAAATTTCATCCATATTGACCATTTTGGGAACGTTCGACAGGTCCGGAGTCATCGTTTTTCATCAGAAAATGGATTTTTGGGACTGTACCAAAAATGATTCAAAATGTCAAATGGATCTTGCCTCATGTTGAATAACCACTTTTTAACCCCTCAGAGTGACCAAAATGGCCATTTTTACAGAGTTTTGCTTACTCAAAAGCTTCAATTTTGACCAATTTCAGGCACATAAATGACTTTAAACACAACTATTTTAGTTGAAAAAGTCATAATTCACATCCAACAGTCATTTAGAGTCAAAAGATTAAATGTTAAAATTTCATCCATATTGACCATTTTGGAAACGTTCGACAGGTCCGGAGTCATCGTTTTTCAACAGAAAATGGATTTTTGGGACTGTACCAAAAATGATTCAAAATGTCAAATGGATCGTGCCTCATGTTGAATAACCACTTTTTAACCCCTCAGAGTGACCAAAAGTGCCATTTTTACAGTTTTTGCTTATTCAAAAGCTTTAATTTTGACCAATTTCAGGCACATAAATGACTTTAAACACACTTATTTTAGTTGAAAAAGTCATAATTCACATCCAACTGTCATTTAGAGTCAAAAGATTAAATGTTAAAATTTCATCCATATTGACCATTTCTGGAACGTTCCACAGGTCCGGAGTCATCGTTTTTCATCAGAAAATTGATTTTTGGGACTGTACCAAAAATGATTCAAAATGTCAAATGGATCGTGCCTCATGTTGAATAACCACTTTTTAACCCCTCAGAATGACCAAAATGGCAATTTTTACAGAGTTTTGCTTACTCAAAAGCTTCAATTTTGACCAATTTCAGGCACATAAATGACTTTAAACACACTTATTTTAGTTGAAAAAGTCATAATTCCCATCCAACAGTCATTTGGAGTCAAAAGATTAAATGTTAAAATTTCATCCATATTGACCATTTTGGGAACGTTCGACAGGTCCGGAGTCATCGTTTTTCATCAGAAATTGGATTTTTGGGACTGTACCAAAAATGATTCAAAATGTCAAATGGATCGTGCCTCATGTTGAATAACCACTTTTTAACCCCTCCGAGTGACCAAAATTGCCATTTTTACAGAGTTTTTGCTTATTCAAAAGCTTTAATTTTGACCAATTTCAGGCACATAAATGACTTTAAACACACTTATTTTAGTTGAAAAAGTCATAATTCACATCCAACAGTCATTTAGAGTCAAAAGATTAAATGTTAAAATTTCATCCATATTGACCATTTTGGAAACGTTCGACAGGTCCGGAGTCATCGTTTTTCATAAGAAAATGGATTTTTGGGACTGTACCAAAAATGATTCAAAATGTCAAATGGATCGTGCCTCATGTTGAATAACCACTTTTTAACCCCTCAGAGTGACCAAAATTGCCATTTTTACAGAGTTTTTGCTTATTCAAAAGCTTTAATTTTGACCAATTTCAGGCACATAAATGACTTTAAACACACTTATTTTAGTTGAAAAAGTCATAATTCACATCCAACAGTCATTTAGAGTCTAAAGATTAAATGTTAAAATTTCATCCATATTGACCATTTTGGGAACGTTCGACAGGTCCGGAGTCATCGTTTTTCATCAGAAAATGGATTTTTGGGACTGTACCAAAAATGATTCAAAATGTCAATTGGATCGTGCCTCATGTTGAATAACCACTTTTTAACCCCTCAGAGTGACCAAAATGGCCATTTTTACAGAGTTTTGCTTACTCAAAAGCTTCAATTTTGACCAATTTCAGGCACATAAATGACTTTAAACACACTTATTTTAGTTGAAAAAGTCATAATTCACATCCAACAGTCATTTAGAGTCAAAAGATTAAATGTTAAAATTTCATCCATATTGACCATTTTGGAAACGTTCGACAGGTCCGGAGTCATCGTTTTTCATCAGAAAATTGATTTTTGGGACTGTTCCAAAAATGATTCAAAATGTCAAATGGATCGTGCCTCATGTTGAATAACCACTTTTTAACCCCTCAGAGTGACCAACATTGCCATTTTTACAGAGTTTTGCTTACTCAAGAGCTTCAATGTTGACCAATTTCAGGCTCATAAATGACTTTAAACACACTTATTTTAGTTGAAAAAGTCATAATTCCCATCCAACAGTCATTTGGAGTCAAAAGATTAAATGTTAAAATTTCATCCATATTGACCATTTTGGAAATGTTCGACAGGTCCGGAGTCATCGTTTTTCATCAGAAAATGGATTTTTGGGACTGTACCAAAAATGATTCAAAATGTCAAATGGATCGTGCCTCATGTTGAATAACCACTTTTTAACCCCTCAGAGTGACCAAAATGGCCATTTTTACAGAGTTTTGCTTATTCAAAAGCTTTAATTTTGACCAATTTCAGGCACATAAATGACTTTAAACACACTTATTTTAGTTGAAAAAGTCACAATTCACATCCAACAGTCATTTAGAGTCAAAAGATTAAATGTTAAAATTTCATCCATATTGACCATTTTGGAATCGTTCGACAGGTCCGGAGTCATCGTTTTTCATCAGAAAATGGATTTTTGGGACTGTACCAAAAATGATTCAAAATGTCAATTGGATCGTGCCTCATGTTGAATAACCACTTTTTAACCCCTCACAGTGACCAAAATGGCCATTTTTACAGAGTTTTGCTTACTCAAAAGCTTCAATTTTGACCAATTTCAGGCACATAAATGACTTTAAACACACTTATTTTAGTTGAAAAAGTCATAATTCACATCCAACAGTCATTTAGAGTCAAATGATTAAATGTTAAAATTTCATCCATATTGACCATTTTGGAAACGTTCGACAGGTCCGGAGTCATCGTTTTTCATCAGAAAATTGATTTTTGGGACTGTACCAAAAATGATTCAAAATGTCAAATGGATCGTGCCTCATGTTGAATAACCACTTTTTAACCCCTCAGAGTGACCAACATTGCCATTTTTACAGAGTTTTGCTTACTCAAGAGCTTCAATTTTGACCAATTTCAGGCACATAAATGACTTTAAACACACTTATTTTAGTTGAAAAAGTCATAATTCCCATCCAACAGTCATTTGGAGTCAAAAGATTAAATGTTAAAATTTCATCCATATTGACCATTTTGGAAACGTTCGACAGGTCCGGAGTCATCGTTTTTCATCAGAAAATGGATTTTTGGGACTGTACCAAAAATGATTCAAAATGTCAAATGGATCGTGCCTCATGTTGAATAACGACTTTTTAACCCCTCAGAGTGACCAAAATGGCCATTTTTACAGAGTTTTGCTTACTCAAAAGCTTCAATTTTGACCAATTTCAGGCACATAAATGACTTTAAACACAACTATTTTAGTTGAAAAAGTCATAATTCACATCCAACAGTCATTTAGAGTCAAAAGATTAAATGTTAAAATTTCATCCATATTGACCATTTTGGAAACGTTCGACAGGTCCGGAGTCATCGTTTTTCAACAGAAAATGGATTTTTGGGACTGTACCAAAAATGATTCAAAATGTCAAATGGATCGTGCCTCATGTTGAATAACCACTTTTTAACCCCTCAGAGTGACCAAAAGTGCCATTTTTACAGTTTTTGCTTATTCAAAAGCTTTAATTTTGACCAATTTCAGGCACATAAATGACTTTAAACACACTTATTTTAGTTGAAAAAGTCATAATTCACATCCAACTGTCATTTAGAGTCTAAAGATTAAATGTTAAAATTTCATCCATATTGACCATTTTGGGAATGTTCGACAGGTCCGGAGTCATCGTTTTTCATCAGAAAATGGATTTTTGGGACTGTACCAAAAATGATTCAAAATGTCAAATGGATCGTGCCTCATGTTGAATAATCACTTTTTAACCCCTCAGAGTGACCAAAATGGCCATTTTTACAGAGTTTTGCTTACTCAAAAGCTTCAATTTTGACCAATTTCAGGCACATAAATGACTTTAAACACACTTATTTTAGTTGAAAAAGTCATAATTCCCATCCAACAGTCATTTGGAGTCAAAAGATTAAATGTTAAAATTTCATCCATATTGACCATTTTGGGAACGTTCGACAGGTCCGGAGTCATCGTTTTTCATCAGAAAATGGATTTTTGGGACTGTACCAAAAATGATTCAAAATGTCAATTGGATCGTGCCTCATGTTGAATAACCACTTTTTAACCCCTCAGAGTGACCAAAATGGCCATTTTTACAGAGTTTTGCTTACTCAAAAGCTTCAATTTTGACCAATTTCAGGCACATAAATGACTTTAAACACACTTGATTTAGTTGAAAATGTCATAATTCACATCCGACAGTCATTTAGAGTCAAAAGATTAAATGTTAAAATTTCATCCATATTGACCATTTTGGAAACGTTCGACAGGTCCGGAGTCATCGTTTTTCATCAGAAAATGGATTTTTGGGACTGTACCAAAAATGATTCAAAATGTCAAATGGATCGTGCCTCATGTTGAATAACCACTTTTTAACCCCTCAGAGTGACCAAAATTGCCATTTTTACAGAGTTTTTGCTTATTCAAAAGCTTTAATTTTGACCAATTTCAGGCACATAAATGACTTTAAACACACTTATTTTAGTTGAAAAAGTCATAATTCACATCCAACAGTCATTTAGAGTCTACAGATTAAATGTTAAAATTTCATCCATATTGACCATTTTGGGAACGTTCGACAGGTCCGGAGTCATCGTTTTTCATCAGAAAATGGATTTTTGGGACTGTACCAAAAATGATTCAAAATGTCAAATGGATCGTGCCTCATGTTGAATAACCACTTTTTAACCCCTCAGAGTGACCAAAATGGCCATTTTTACAGAGTTTTGCTTACTCAAAAGCTTCAATTTTGACCAATTTCAGGCACATAAATGACTTTAAACACACTTATTTTAGTTGAAAAAGTCATAATTCCCATCCAACAGTCATTTGGAGTCAAAAGATTAAATGTTAAAATTTCATCCATATTGACCATTTTGGGAACGTTCGACAGGTCCGGAGTCATCGTTTTTCATCAGAAAATGGATTTTTGGGACTGTACCAAAAATGATTCAAAATGTCAAATGGATCGTGCCTCATGTTGAATAACCACTTTTTAACCCCTCAGAGTGACCAACATTGCCATTTTTACAGAGTTTTGCTTACTCAAGAGCTTCAATTTTGACCAATTTCAGGCTCATAAATGACTTTAAACACACTTATTTTAGTTGAAAAAGTCATAATTCCCATCCAACAGTCATTTGGAGTCAAAAGATTAAATGTTAAAATTTCATCCATATTGACCATTTTGGAAATGTTCGACAGGTCCGGAGTCATCGTTTTTCATCAGAAAATGGATTTTTGGGACTGTACCAAAAATGATTCAAAATGTCAAATGGATCGTGCCTCATGTTGAATAACCACTTTTTAACCCCTCAGAGTG
Source organism: Lissotriton vulgaris (assembly GCF_964263255.1). Lineage (NCBI taxonomy): Eukaryota > Metazoa > Chordata > Amphibia > Caudata > Salamandridae > Lissotriton > Lissotriton vulgaris. Next base: position 321,697 of record NW_028250685.1, read on the forward strand.
ACCAAAATGGCCATTTTTACAGAGTTTTGCTTATTCAAAAGCTTTAATTTTGACCAATTTCAGGCACATAAATGACTTTAAACACACTTATTTTAGTTGAAAAAGTCACAATTCACATCCAACAGTCATTTAGAGTCAAAAGATTAAATGTTAAAATTTCATCCATATTGACCATTTTGGAATCGTTCGACAGGTCCGGAGTCATCGTTTTTCATCAGAAAATGGATTTTTGGGACTGTACCAAAAATGATTCAAAATGTCAATTGGATCGTGCCTCATGTTGAATAACCACTTTTTAACCCCTCACAGTGACCAAAATGGCCATTTTTACAGAGTTTTGCTTACTCAAAAGCTTCAATTTTGACCAATTTCAGGCACATAAATGACTTTAAACACACTTATTTTAGTTGAAAAAGTCATAATTCACATCCAACAGTCATTTAGAGTCAAATGATTAAATGTTAAAATTTCATCCATATTGACCATTTTGGAAACGTTCGACAGGTCCGGAGTCATCGTTTTTCATCAGAAAATTGATTTTTGGGACTGTACCAAAAATGATTCAAAATGTCAAATGGATCGTGCCTCATGTTGAATAACCACTTTTTAACCCCTCAGAGTGACCAACATTGCCATTTTTACAGAGTTTTGCTTACTCAAGAGCTTCAATTTTGACCAATTTCAGGCACATAAATGACTTTAAACACACTTATTTTAGTTGAAAAAGTCATAATTCCCATCCAACAGTCATTTGGAGTCAAAAGATTAAATGTTAAAATTTCATCCATATTGACCATTTTGGAAACGTTCGACAGGTCCGGAGTCATCGTTTTTCATCAGAAAATGGATTTTTGGGACTGTACCAAAAATGATTCAAAATGTCAAATGGATCGTGCCTCATGTTGAATAACGACTTTTTAACCCCTCAGAGTGACCAAAATGGCCATTTTTACAGAGTTTTGCTTACTCAAAAGCTTCAATTTTGACCAATTTCAGGCACATAAATGACTTTAAACACAACTATTTTAGTTGAAAAAGTCATAATTCACATCCAACAGTCATTTAGAGTCAAAAGATTAAATGTTAAAATTTCATCCATATTGACCATTTTGGAAACGTTCGACAGGTCCGGAGTCATCGTTTTTCAACAGAAAATGGATTTTTGGGACTGTACCAAAAATGATTCAAAATGTCAAATGGATCGTGCCTCATGTTGAATAACCACTTTTTAACCCCTCAGAGTGACCAAAAGTGCCATTTTTACAGTTTTTGCTTATTCAAAAGCTTTAATTTTGACCAATTTCAGGCACATAAATGACTTTAAACACACTTATTTTAGTTGAAAAAGTCATAATTCACATCCAACTGTCATTTAGAGTCTAAAGATTAAATGTTAAAATTTCATCCATATTGACCATTTTGGGAATGTTCGACAGGTCCGGAGTCATCGTTTTTCATCAGAAAATGGATTTTTGGGACTGTACCAAAAATGATTCAAAATGTCAAATGGATCGTGCCTCATGTTGAATAATCACTTTTTAACCCCTCAGAGTGACCAAAATGGCCATTTTTACAGAGTTTTGCTTACTCAAAAGCTTCAATTTTGACCAATTTCAGGCACATAAATGACTTTAAACACACTTATTTTAGTTGAAAAAGTCATAATTCCCATCCAACAGTCATTTGGAGTCAAAAGATTAAATGTTAAAATGTCATCCATATTGACCATTTTGGGAACGTTCGACAGGTCCGGAGTCATCGTTTTTCATCAGAAAATGGATTTTTGGGACTGTACCAAAAATGATTCAAAATGTCAATTGGATCGTGCCTCATGTTGAATAACCACTTTTTAACCCCTCAGAGTGACCAAAATGGCCATTTTTACAGAGTTTTGCTTACTCAAAAGCTTCAATTTTGACCAATTTCAGGCACATAAATGACTTTAAACACACTTGATTTAGTTGAAAAAGTCATAATTCACATCCGACAGTCATTTAGAGTCAAAAGATTAAATGTTAAAATTTCATCCATATTGACCATTTTGGAAACGTTCGACAGGTCCGGAGTCATCGTTTTTCATCAGAAAATGGATTTTTGGGACTGTACCAAAAATGATTCAAAATGTCAAATGGATCGTGCCTCATGTTGAATAACCACTTTTTAACCCCTCAGAGTGACCAAAATTGCCATTTTTACAGAGTTTTTGCTTATTCAAAAGCTTTAATTTTGACCAATTTCAGGCACATAAATGACTTTAAACACACTTATTTTAGTTGAAAAAGTCATAATTCACATCCAACAGTCATTTAGAGTCTACAGATTAAATGTTAAAATTTCATCCATATTGACCATTTTGGGAACGTTCGACAGGTCCGGAGTCATCGTTTTTCATCAGAAAATGGATTTTTGGGACTGTACCAAAAATGATTCAAAATGTCAAATGGATCGTGCCTCATGTTGAATAACCACTTTTTAACCCCTCAGAGTGACCAAAATGGCCATTTTTACAGAGTTTTGCTTACTCAAAAGCTTCAATTTTGACCAATTTCAGGCACATAAATGACTTTAAACACACTTATTTTAGTTGAAAAAGTCATAATTCCCATCCAACAGTCATTTGGAGTCAAAAGATTAAATGTTAAAATTTCATCCATATTGACCATTTTGGGAACGTTCGACAGGTCCGGAGTCATCGTTTTTCATCAGAAAATGGATTTTTGGGACTGTACCAAAAATGATTCAAAATGTCAAATGGATCGTGCCTCATGTTGAATAACCACTTTTTAACCCCTCAGAGTGACCAAAATTGCCATTTTTACAGAGTTTTTGCTTATTCAAAAGCTTTAATTTTGACCAATTTCAGGCACATAAATGACTTTAAACACACTTATTTTAGTTGAAAAAGTCATAATTCACATCCAACAGTCATTTAGAGTCAAAAGATTAAATGTTAAAATTTCCTCCATATTGACCATTTTGGGAACGTTCGACAGGTCCGGAGTCATCGTTTTTCATCAGAAAATTGATTTTTGGGACTGTACCAAAAATGATTCAAAATGTCAAATGGATCGTGCCTCATGTTGAATAACCACTTTTTAACCCCTCAGAGTGACCAACATTGCCATTTTTACAGAGTTTTGCTTACTCAAAAGCTTTAATTTTGACCAATTTCAGGCGCATAAATGATTTTAAACACACTTATTTTAGTTGAAAAAGTCATAATTCCCATCCAACAGTCATTTAGAGTCAAAAGATTACATGTTAAAATTTCATCCATATTGACCATTTTGGAATCGTTCGACAGGTCCGGAGTCATCGTTTTTCATCAGAAAATGGATTTTTGGGACTGTACCAAAAATGATTCAAAATGTCAATTGGATCGTGCCTCATGTTGAATAACCACTTTTTAACCCCTCAGAGTGACCAAAATGGCCATTTTTACAGAGTTTTGCTTACTCAAAAGCTTCAATTTTGACCAATTTCAGGCACATAAATGACTTTAAACACACTTGATTTAGTTGAAAAAGTCATAATTCACATCCGACAGTCATTTAGAGTCAAAAGATTAAATGTTAAAATTTCATCCATATTGACCATTTTGGAAACGTTCGACAGGTCCGGAGTCATCGTTTTTCATCAGAAAATGGATTTTTGGGACTGTACCAAAAATGATTCAAAATGTCAAATGGATCGTGCCTCATGTTGAATAACCACTTTTTAACCCCTCAGAGTGACCAAAATTGCCATTTTTACAGAGTTTTTGCTTATTCAAAAGCTTTAATTTTGACCAATTTCAGGCACATAAATGACTTTAAACACACTTATTTTAGTTGAAAAAGTCATAATTCACATCCAACAGTCATTTAGAGTCTAAAGATTAAATGTTAAAATTTCATCCATATTGACCATTTTGGGAACGTTCGACAGGTCCGGAGTCATCGTTTTTCATCAGAAAATGGATTTTTGGGACTGTACCAAAAATGATTCAAAATGTCAAATGGATCGTGCCTCATATTGAATAACCACTTTTTAACCCCTCAGAGTGACCAAAATGGCCATTTTTACAGAGTTTTGCTTACTCAAAAGCTTCAATTTTGACCAATTTCAGGCACATAAATGACTTTAAACACACTTATTTTAGTTGAAAAAGTCATAATTCACATCCAACTGTCATTTAGAGTCAAAAGATTAAATGTTAAAATTTCATCCATATTGACCATTTCTGGAACGTTCCACAGGTCCGGAGTCATCGTTTTTCATCAGAAAATTGATTTTTGGGACTGTACCAAAAATGATTCAAAATGTCAAATGGATCGTGCCTCATGTTGAATAACCACTTTTTAACCCCTCAGAGTGACCAAAATGGCCATTTTTACAGAGTTTTGCTTACTCAAAAGCTTCAATTTTGACGAATTTCAGGCACATAAATGACTTTAAACACACTTATTTTAGTTGAAAAAGTCATAATTCCCATCCAACAGTCATTTGGAGTCAAAAGATTAAATGTTAAAATTTCATCCATATTGACCATTTTGGGAACGTTTGACAGGTCCGGAGTCATCGTTTTTCATCAGAAAATGGATTTTTGGGACTGTACCAAAAATGATTCAAAATGTCAATTGGATCGTGCCTCATGTTGAATAACCACTTTTTAACCCCTCAGAGTGACCAAAATGGCCATTTTTACAGAGTTTTGCTTACTCAAAAGCTTCAATTTTGACCAATTTCAGGCACATAAATGACTTTAAACACACTTGATTTAGTTGAAAAAGTCATAATTCACATCCGACAGTCATTTAGAGTCAAAAGATTAAATGTTAAAATTTCATCCATATTGACCATTTTGGAAACGTTCGACAGGTCCGGAGTCATCGTTTTTCATCAGAAAATGGATTTTTGGGACTGTACCAAAAATGATTCAAAATGTCAAATGGATCGTGCCTCATGTTGAATAACCACTTTTTAACCCCTCAGAGTGACCAAAATTGCCATTTTTACAGAGTTTTTGCTTATTCAAAAGCTTTAATTTTGACCAATTTCAGGCACATAAATGACTTTAAACACACTTATTTTAGTTGAAAAAGTCATAATTCACATCCAACAGTCATTTAGAGTCTAAAGATTAAATGTTAAAATTTCATCCATATTGACCATTTTGGGAACGTTCGACAGGTCCGGAGTCATCGTTTTTCATCAGAAATTGGATTTTTGGGACTGTACCAAAAATGATTCAAAATGTCAAATGGATCGTGCCTCATGTTGAATAACCACTTTTTAACGCCTCAGAGTGACCAAAATTGCCATTTTTACAGAGTTTTTGCTTATTCAAAAGCTTTAATTTTGACCAATTTCAGGCACATAAATGACTTTAAACACACTTATTTTAGTTGAAAAAGTCATAATTCACATCCAACAGTCATTTAGAGTCAAAAGATTAAATGTTAAAATTTCCTCCATATTGACCATTTTGGGAACGTTCGACAGGTCCGGAGTCATCGTTTTTCATCAGAAAATTGATTTTTGGGACTGTACCAAAAATGATTCAAAATGTCAAATGGATCGTGCCTCATGTTGAATAACCACTTTTTAACCCCTCAGAGTGACCAACATTGCCATTTTTACAGAGTTTTGCTTACTCAAAAGCTTTAATTTTGACCAATTTCAGGCGCATAAATGATTTTAAACACACTTATTTTAGTTGAAAAAGTCATAATTCCCATCCAACAGTCATTTAGAGTCAAAAGATTACATGTTAAAATTTCATCCATATTGACCATTTTGGAATCGTTCGACAGGTCCGGAGTCATCGTTTTTCATCAGAAAATGGATTTTTGGGACTGTACCAAAAATGATTCAAAATGTCAATTGGATCGTGCCTCATGTTGAATAACCACTTTTTAACCTCTCAGAGTGACCAAAATGGCCATTTTTACAGAGTTTTGCTTACTCAAAAGCTTCAATTTTGACCAATTTCAGGCACATAAATGACTTTAAACACACTTGATTTAGTTGAAAAAGTCATAATTCACATCCGACAGTCATTTAGAGTCAAAAGATTAAATGTTAAAATTTCATCCATATTGACCATTTTGGAAACGTTCGACAGGTCCGGAGTCATCGTTTTTCATCAGAAAATGGATTTTTGGGACTGTACCAAAAATGATTCAAAATGTCAAATGGATCGTGCCTCATGTTGAATAACCACTTTTTAACCCCTCAGAGTGACCAAAATTGCCATTTTTACAGAGTTTTTGCTTATTCAAAAGCTTTAATTTTGACCAATTTCAGGCACATAAATGACTTTAAACACACTTATTTTAGTTGAAAAAGTCATAATTCACATCCAACAGTCATTTAGAGTCTAAAGATTAAATGTTAAAATTTCATCCATATTGACCATTTTGGGAACGTTCGACAGGTCCGGAGTCATCGTTTTTCATCAGAAAATGGATTTTTGGGACTGTACCAAAAATGATTCAAAATGTCAAATGGATCGTGCCTCATATTGAATAACCACTTTTTAACCCCTCAGAGTGACCAAAATGGCCATTTTTACAGAGTTTTGCTTACTCAAAAGCTTCAATTTTGACCAATTTCAGGCACATAAATGACTTTAAACACACTTATTTTAGTTGAAAAAGTCATAATTCCCATCCAACAGTCATTTAGAGTCTAAAGATTAAATGTTAAAATTTCATCCATATTGACCATTTTGGGAACGTTCGACAGGTCCGGAGTCATCGTTTTTCATCAGAAAATGGATTTTTGGGACTGTACCAAAAATGATTCAAAATGTCAAATGGATCGTGCCTCATGTTGAATAACCACTTTTTAACCCCTCAGAGTGACCAAAATGGCCATTTTTACAGAGTTTTGCTTACTCAAAAGCTTCAATTTTGACCAGTTTCAGGCACATAAATGACTTTAAACACACTTGATTTAGTTGAAAAAGTCATAATTTACATCCAACAGTCATTTAGAGTCAAAAGATTAAATGTTAAAATTTCATCCATATTGACCATTTTGGGAACGTTCGACAGGTCCGGAGTCATCGTTTTTCATCAGAAAGTTGATTTTTGGGACTGTACCAAAAATGATTCAAAATGTCAAATGGATCGTGCCTCATGTTGAATAACCACTTTTTAACCCCTCAGAGTGACCAACATTGCCATTTTTACAGAGTTTTGCTTACTCAAAAGCTTTAATTTTGACCAATTTCAGGCGCATAAATGATTTTAAACACACTTATTTTAGTTGAAAAAGTCATAATTCCCATCCAACAGTCATTTAGAGTCAAAAGATTACATGTTAAAATTTCATCCATATTGACCATTTTGGAATCGTTTGACAGGTCCGGAGTCATCGTTTTTCATCAGAAAATGGATTTTTGGGACTGTACCAAAAATGATTCAAAATGTCAATTGGATCGTGCCTCATGTTGAATAACCACTTTTTAACCCCTCAGAGTGACCAAAATGGCCATTTTTACAGAGTTTTGCTTACTCAAAAGCTTCAATTTTGACCAATTTCAGGCACATAAATGACTTTAAACACACTTGATTTAGTTGAAAAAGTCATATGGCTGAGATACCCGCCACCCCCTCTCAACACAATCCCCAAGGATGGGAAACCGGAATCAGTTCTGAACTTTTGGAAGACGGGAGGGAGTGACCCTCCCGGCCGTATTTATTAAAATATGAAACAAAATTAAAACATTAAAATAACAGTTTCATATTATGTACAATTTCATTACCACATTGCGATGTTTGGCTAACCTTAACATACTCTCTAATACAAAGGTTCTCGTAGCCGAACTAACATCCTACAAAATATTAACTTGCAATTTGAAATTGTACATCCTAACGTTTAAGGGCCAACGGCAAGGTCGTAACCGGTGTCAAGATCCCTAAACCAGAAATATCCCCCTCACTTGTGAGGGGCGACCGCACAGAGGTGTACCTCAAGTGCAACTACCAATTTCCCTTGACTTGACGGGGGCCCCACTAAACTCGACGCCACTTAAAGGTCGTCCGAGGACTCGTGTGAGGTATCTAGAAGGTAGCGTAGACCCCTCCCCAAACCCCACACAACTTACCACATCTGCCGTCGCAGATGTCCTGGCCCCGGGAAATTCCCCAGGAGAGGGCTGTAGCCCCTCCTACCCAGGAAGGGGCCTTGACCGCCTTTCCTTTCCTTGCGGCGGCCCATCCTTAGAAGGGACCGCCTCCCCGTTGAGGGGCCAATGGCCACCTCCCTCGAGCGCTCCCATCCGTAATGGGTGACGCCCACTCATAGGGATCTTCCAATTAGTGCTCACCGATCATGACCTTACCGCCCGACCAAAATAAATACGACAATTCTAAACTAAATGACTAAATTACCTAAAAAAGAAAAGAAGAACAGTCCAACGATCACTTTATTAAAGCATGCTTACTGATCAACACTAAAGCAGGATTACTTTATTTACAAAACATACCACCAAACGACCATTCTTTATTGCATCTTCAAAGTTATCATGACAATAATCCCAATCTACAAACAAAAATTAGAGTTACCACATCAAAACTTTATTCAAAAACCACTTGCTGTCCTCAGGGGCTGGTGGGTGGGTCAAAATTGGCTCTTCGTTCCATCTCGAGGTCACGTGCAGCGAGGAGGTGCAGCTTCAGAGCACAGGAACAAGAGGATGCTTTCCTGGCTTGTTGCTCCTTTTATCCGTCTTCAGGGCGGGCGTAAACCCGCCCCGGCCTGCCTCCAGGGCGTGGCCGGCCGCGTCAGTGTCTAGGCCAGCCCACTCCAGGGCGGGAAAAGTCGTGCCCCGGCTACGCCGCTTCGGGCATACCAGCCGAGGCACGCTTCCCGCCCAAGATGGCTTCCCGGGGGGATCGTGGTACTCCACCATACGTTCGGGGGGACCGAATGGTCGCCCCTTTCCATATGGCTGAGATACCCGCCACCCCCTCTCAACACAATCCCCAAGGATGGGAAACCGGAATCAGTTCTGAACTTTTGGAAGACGGGAGGGAGTGACCCTCCCGGCCGTATTTATTAAAATATGAAACAAAATTAAAACATTAAAATAACAGTTTCATATTATGTACAATTTCATTACCACATTGCGATGTTTGGCTAACCTTAACATACTCTCTAATACAAAGGTTCTCGTAGCCGAACTAACATCCTACAAAATATTAACTTGCAATTTGAAATTGTACATCCTAACGTTTAAGGGCCAACGGCAAGGTCGTAACCGGTGTCAAGATCCCTAAACCAGAAATATCCCCCTCACTTGTGAGGGGCGACCGCACAGAGGTGTACCTCAAGTGCAACTACCAATTTCCCTTGACTTGACGGGGGCCCCACTAAACTCGACGCCACTTAAAGGTCGTCCAAGGACTCGTGTGAGGTATCTAGAAGGTAGCGTAGACCCCTCCCCAAACCCCACACAACTTACCACATCTGCCGTCGCAGATGTCCTGGCCCCGGGAAATTCCCCAGGAGAGGGCTGTAGCCCCTCCTACCCAGGAAGGGGCCTTGACCGCCTTTCCTTTCCTTGCGGCGGCCCATCCTTAGAAGGGACCGCCTCCCCGTTGAGGGGCCAATGGCCACCTCCCTCGAGCGCTCCCATCCGTAATGGGTGACGCCCACTCATAGGGATCTTCCAATTAGTGCTCACCGATCATGACCTTACCGCCCGACCAAAATAAATACGACAATTCTAAACTAAATGACTAAATTACCTAAAAAAGAAAAGAAGAACAGTCCAACGATCACTTTATTAAAGCATGCTTACTGATCAACACTAAAGCAGGATTACTTTATTTACAAAACATACCACCAAACGACCATTCTTTATTGCATCTTCAAAGTTATCATGACAATAATCCCAATCTACAAACAAAAATTAGAGTTACCACATCAAAACTTTATTCAAAAACCACTTGCTGTCCTCAGGGGCTGGTGGGTGGGTCAAAATTGGCTCTTCGTTCCGTCTCGAGCTCACGTGCAGCGAGGAGGTGCAGCTTCAGAGCACAGGAACAAGAGGATGCTTTCCTGGCTTGTTGCTCCTTTTATCCGTCTTCAGGGCGGGCGTAAACCCGCCCCGGCCTGCCTCCAGGGCGTGGCCGGCCGCGTCAGTGTCTAGGCCAGCCCACTCCAGGGCGGGAAAAGTCGCGCCCCGGCTACGCCGCTTCGGGCATACCAGCCGAGGCACGCTTCCCGCCCAAGATGGCTTCCCGGGGGGATCGTGGTACTCCACCATACGTTCGGGGGGACCGAATGGTCGCCCCTTTCCATATGGCTGAGATACCCGCCACCCCCTCTCAACACAATCCCCAAGGATGGGAAACCGGAATCAGTTCTGAACTTTTGGAAGACGGGAGGGAGTGACCCTCCCGGCCGTATTTATTAAAATATGAAACAAAATTAAAACATTAAAATAACAGTTTCATATTATGTACAATTTCATTACCACATTGCGATGTTTGGCTAACCTTAACATACTCTCTAATACAAAGGTTCTCGTAGCCGAACTAACATCCTACAAAATATTAACTTGCAATTTGAAATTGTACATCCTAACGTTTAAGGGCCAACGGCAAGGTCGTAACCGGTGTCAAGATCCCTAAACCAGCAATATCCCCCTCACTTGTGAGGGGCGACCGCACAGAGGTGTACCTCAAGTGCAACTACCAATTTCCCTTGACTTGACGGGGGCCCCACTAAACTCGACGCCACTTAAAGGTCGTCCGAGGACTCGTGTGAGGTATCTAGAAGGTAGCGTAGACCCCTCCCCAAACCCCACACAACTTACCACATCTGCCGTCGCAGATGTCCTGGCCCCGGGAAATTCCCCAGGAGAGGGCTGTAGCCCCTCCTACCCAGGAAGGGGCCTTGACCGCCTTTCCTTTCCTTGCGGCGGCCCATCCTTAGAAGGGACCGCCTCCCCGTTGAGGGGCCAATGGCCACCTCCCTCGAGCGCTCCCATCCGTAATGGGTGACGCCCACTCATAGGGATCTTCCAATTAGTGCTCACCGATCATGACCTTACCGCCACAGGCCGGATAGTTGACCGGCTATCCGGACCCCCCACAAAACTCCTACCTAAAGGTCATGTCTTAAAGTCTTCAGCCAAGCCATCAAGTCTCCTATGAGTAACTCGTTCCCCACCCGGGACAAGTGAACACCATCCCCCAAATACATACTGTCACTAGTAATACAACCATGCGAAATCGAATGCAATGTATTGGAACGGAACAATCTACTCACTTTGTTATTGATTTTCCTCACTGAATGATTCAGGGCAGAAACAGAAATAGCCCCCCGCCAAACTTTTCGTGGGATCATATGAGACCATGCAATCGTGCACCCTGGAACTCTCCTCGCTAGCCAACTTACAGTGGAAAGCATCGCCTCAAGAAGAAGTCGTCTACCAGTGGTGACCAAATCATTGCCCCCAAGATGTACTATGACAACAGACGGCGGTGACCTCGTCCGCCCTAGCAAACCCTCAAAAAATGATCGAAACTGGTCAATACAGAGTCCGCCCCTTCCGTAGAAGGACACCCTGTGCCCGTATTCCCCAGCCACGTGAATCATATCACCTGCTTTGAATACGTCCGCAGCACGCCTCACGTATGAGTGGCCCACGACCCACACCTCCTCTTTCACAGCCGGTGATGTCTGACCGCTGGCCCGGTGTTGGGTCGACTGCATAGTCTGCCCCGCCTCGTAGGCTTGCGCAACTGAAACCAAACAAACACAAGAAGCGTGAGTACATCATTACAGCTTCACAACATGTGCAACCGCACATACCTTTTATAACAGTTGGAGGACCAGCGCCCCACACGTTTAACTTGTTCGACATTCAGACCCCTGGCTGTAGCCTCTGTAGCAGCCCCTATCCGAAAGGAATGGGTCCCAAACTCGCCCGGGTTCAAGCCCGCAGCGGCAATCGACATCGCAAGCACCCGCTGAAACTGAAACCTCGTCAGTGGGGTGGCGTCAGCGTGTCTCAACAAAGTCCCCCCCCATGATGCCACCCTTTGTGCTAAATACTCCTCCACACAACTCACCGGGCACATGGAGGACCCGGGAATCCCTTGTATAATTATGCAGTCACCCATCGCACCCTGATCGGACTTGGACCTGACGAACGAGACAGTCATTGTCCCTCCTCTGACCTGAACGTGCTCTCGGCACAGTCCCCCCATCACATCCTGCTTGTTCCTTGCCACTAGTTTGCTTACTCGCATAGCCCCATGGAATGCCAGCGTAAAAGCGGCTCGGAATAACACTGTTTCATATCGGGATGAACACGTTGCAGGGAGTATGGATAATAACAGGGCCAACCTATCCAGACCTATCGGGCGCCTTTCATCTACTCTGCGACCCTCAAGGCGTTGCCACCCACGTAGCGCTTTCTGCACAACAAAAGACGCAGTCGGGTCCTGGATCCCATGAGCCCTTGCCATGAAGGAAATGGCGGCTCGATGCCTCTGGGCCGTAGCCACTGATTTGCCTGCCTGATGTAAAGACAGCAGATATGTCACTACTAGCTCTTCCTGTCCCCAAAGCTCTCCCCTAGCAGTCCCCAAAAAGGCCCAATAGGCTTGGAACGCCCCTTCATATGCCTTCCTTGTCCGGGGTGCTAAACTCTCTCCCACGAGGTTCTGTAGTTCGGGGCACCGAGAGACCAGAGAGCTTCGGGAAAGGGTGCCGCCACCGGGTCCGCTGTGGGCAGAAAACCCCAGAAGGCCTGCATACGAAAACGAGAAAGTGCATCAGCCGCCTGATTCATTACCCCCGGCACATGTCTCGCCCTAAATAACACGTTTAATTGTAAACACAATAACACAATTTCTTTGAGCAATCTCAGCATCCATTTGCATCGTGCTGCCTGGCTATTGATACACTCAACCACGGTCATGTTATCGGACCAAAACACCACAGAGTGATCTCTGAATCCCTCAGGCCAAGTTTTCAGGGCCACCAAAATGGGAAAAAGTTCAAGAAAGGCAATGTTACTGGTCAGCCCACACTCATGCCACCCTAACGGCCATTTTTGGGCCGACCAATGTGTGCCGAATATGGCACCAAAACCAATGCTCCCAGCCGAATCTGTCCACAGCCCCAGCTCTTCGGAGGACACCGCTGGTTTATTCCAGACAATTCGACCATTGAACTCCGCCAGAAATGCCAACCAAATGCGCATGTCCTGGCGAACCTCAGCCGAGAGCCTCGTGCGATGATGACCCTCCTTCAGGCCGACCATGGCTTGAGCGATCGAGCGGGAGAAGGGGCGGGCCATCGGTATTACTCTTAGGGCAAAATTCAACTGTCCCACCAATTGTTGTAATTGATGAAGCTTAACCTTAGACTCACTTATACACGTTTGCAGGCATGCCCTGAACTTTAACACTTTATCATCTGGTAAACGAAAACAACCTTCCTCAGAGTCGAGCTCGATCCCCAGAAACTCGAGGCAAGTCGAGGGACCCACCGTCTTACCTGGTGCCAATGGCACGCCAAACTGTTTCATCAAGACACGAAATTCAGTCAAGGCCTGTCCACATGCCGGATCCCCGGCTGCCCCCAGAAACAAAAAGTCATCGAGATAATGCATAACATGTCGAAACCCCGTCTTCTTTGTGAAGACCCATTGCAGAAAACAACTGAACTTTTCAAAATAGGCACAAGATATAGAGCACCCCATCGGCATACACCGATCCATGTAATAGTGACCCTGAAACATGAAACCAAGAAGACGCTGGTCATCTGGATGTACCGGGAGCAACCGGAACGCTGACTCGATATCAGATTTTGCCATCAGCGCGCCCGGCCCCAGGCGATTCAATATGGCTACGGCCTCATCGAAGGATGCGTACCGCACCGAACATACTTCCGGGTCTAACGCATCATTTACGGAACGACCACGTGGGGCTGATAGATTATGTATCAACCTAAACTCACCCGGGTCCTTCTTGGGGACCACCCCTAAAGGTGAACAAACAAAGTTAGCAACTGGTGGCACATTAAATGGACCGGCAACTCGACCTCGAGTAACCTCTTTCCCGATCTTTTCTTGTACCACGGACGTATGTTGCAATACCGAAATTTGGTTTTTACATTTCGCTATACCCTGAAACTCCCCCACAGGAATGCGGAAACCATATGAAAACCCGTTCCGCAACACCCCAGCGGAAGCGTGATCCGGGTATTCGCTGAGCCAGGGAATCATAGCCATGGTATCAATCGGAGTAGGTAAAGGCGCCCCTCGGACAATCTCAGACCTGTTTGGCGCCTCCTCTGCCCCCGTTATCACCCGTTTTGGCTCTGCACATGGACTCCGGATGGGATGCTTGCCCACACCCACCACATTCGTGCCTAAATTTGCAAGACCCTTGGGGCCTCGTACATTTACCCCTGTTAAAGTTCCAACAAATCCCCCTTTTACCTGTGTTGCCGCTCGGCCTCGAGTGGTTGTCGTAACTCGTACCTGATCGAAAGGGCGTCCCAGCATATTGGCGGGAGGATTCACCCACGCTACCCCCCACCAACGGCAACTTCAACATACCATTATCTTCCATTTTGGACCAAGACACAGAATCATAACAATCCCAAGTTAAGCTTTTATCATGTTCCTTCGCTTTTCTGAAAATATAATCGTAACAAAACCATTGATTGCCTTCGTGTGAAACAGAGTACCCCATGATCCGTGTCTGATAAATCGGCAATTCGGACAGCAATTCGGGCCTACGTTCACCCATGATGGATGTAAAAATCCCCCATGCTCTGCCCCAAGTGCCAATGTTCTCGTTTACCTTAAAGGCGGCCATCTTTGCGCGCCAAACACTCGGATGCATGAGCTCCTTCTGGCTCTTAACATGCTCCATCTCATAATGATCGGTAAGCAACGAGAAGATGTTTATATACTCATCCGCCCATATCTTCTCTTTAATAGCCAGAGGGACATGCTGACCCAACTTTTCCCTTCGGGAGGGTGCAGACTCATCCCTTGCAATCGGCAATGGTCGCTTACCTGAACCGGAAGCTGTATCTGCGACTGGACCTGTTCCAGGTGGCTTCACTACTGCCGCAGCCGCTTCCCTTGTTTCACGCAGTTGCTTCATCAATACCTGCGCGTCGTCAGCCGTGGCGCCCTTGCTACCTTTACCCAACCACGCTGCTACTTGTGCTGCCAGCTCGGGCGGCATATCCTCCCCGGACACGGGGGTGACCACTACGGGAATCGGATTCCCCTCTTCCGGCGACGGAGTTGGCTTCTCGAGTGGGGCAGAGGGAACCGGGATGTCTCCCCCCGCTGCTCCCCTTCTGGGTCTCTTGCCTTTCCCTCCCGGAGCTGCTCCTGCCAAAGGGCGTTTCGGTCCCCCTTCCTCATCTTTATCCGCCATTCGCCTCTTTAGGTCGGTCACCTCTTTCATAAGAACACGCAGCATCTGTTCGGTAGTCATTCGCTTTCCCGCCTTCTTGGGCATTCTCCAAACCGAGTATCTGCAAACAAACAAAAAGATTACAACGCTCAAAATTGGCTCTTCGTTCCGTCTCGAGCTCACGTGCAGCGAGGAGGTGCAGCTTCAGAGCACAGGAACAAGAGGATGCTTTCCTGGCTTGTTGCTCCTTTTATCCGTCTTCAGGGCGGGCGTAAACCCGCCCCGGCCTGCCTCCAGGGCGTGGCCGGCCGCGTCAGTGTCTAGGCCAGCCCACTCCAGGGCGGGAAAAGTCGCGCCCCGGCTACGCCGCTTCGGGCATACCAGCCGAGGCACGCTTCCCGCCCAAGATGGCTTCCCGGGGGGATCGTGGTACTCCACCATACGTTCGGGGGGACCGAATGGTCGCCCCTTTCCATAATTCACATCCGACAGTCATTTAGAGTCAAAAGATTAAATGTTAAAATTTCATCCATATTGACCATTTTGGAAACGTTCGACAGGTCCGGAGTCATCCTTTTTCATCAGAAAATGGATTTTTGGGACTGTACCAAAAATTATTCAAAATGTCAAATGGATCGTGCCTCATGTTGAATAACCACTTTTTAACCCCTCAGAGTGACCAACGTTCGACAGGTCCGGAGTCATCGTTTTTCATCAGAAAATTGATTTTTGGGACTGTACCAAAAATGATTCAAAATGTCAAATGGATCGTGCCTCATGTTGAATAACCACTTTTTAACCCCTCAGAGTGACCAACATTGCCATTTTTACAGAGTTTTGCTTACTCAAGAGCTTCAATTTTGACCAATTTCAGGCACATAAATGACTTTAAACACACTTATTTTAGTTGAAAAAGTCATAATTCCCATCCAACAGTCATTTGGAGTCAAAAGATTAAATGTTAAAATTTCATCCATATTGACCATTTTGGAAACGTTCGACAGGTCCGGAGTCATCGTTTTTCATCAGAAAATGGATTTTTGGGACTGTACCAAAAATGATTCAAAATGTCAAATGGATCGTGCCTCATGTTGAATAACCACTTTTTAACCCCTCAGAGTGACCAAAATGGCCATTTTTACAGAGTTTTGCTTACTCAAAAGCTTCAATTTTGACCAATTTCAGGCACATAAATGACTTTAAACACAACTATTTTAGTTGAAAAAGTCATAATTCACATCCAACAGTCATTTAGAGTCAAAAGATTAAATGTTAAAATTTCATCCATATTGACCATTTTGGAAACGTTCGACAGGTCCGGAGTCATCGTTTTTCATCAGAAAATGGATTTTTGGGACTGTACCAAAAATGATTCAAAATGTCAAATGGATCGTGCCTCATGTTGAATAACCACTTTTTAACCCCTCAGAGTGACCAAAATTGCCATTTTTACAGTTTTTGCTTATTCAAAAGCTTTAATTTTGACCAATTTCAGGCACATAAATGACTTTAAACCCACTTATTTTAGTTGAAAAAGTCATAATTCACATCCAACTGTCATTTAGAGTCAAAAGATTAAATGTTAAAATTTCATCCATATTGACCATTTCTGGAACGTTCCACAGGTCCGGAGTCATCGTTTTTCATCAGAAAATTGATTTTTGGGACTGTACCAAAAATGATTCAAAATGTCAAATGGATCGTGCCTCATGTTGAATAACCACTTTTTAACCCCTCAGAGTGACCAAAATGGCAATTTTTACAGAGTTTTGCTTACTCAAAAGCTTCAATTTTGACCAATTTCAGGCACATAAATGACTTTAAACACACTTATTTTAGTTGAAAAAGTCATAATTCCCATCCAACAGTCATTTGGAGTCAAAAGATTAAATGTTAAAATTTCATCCATATTGACCATTTTGGGAACGTTCGACAGGTCCGGAGTCATCGTTTTTCATCAGAAATTGGATTTTTGGGACTGTACCAAAAATGATTCAAAATGTCAAATGGATCGTGCCTCATGTTGAATAACCACTTTTTAACCCCTCCGAGTGACCAAAATTGCCATTTTTACAGAGTTTTTGCTTATTCAAAAGCTTTAATTTTGACCAATTTCAGGCACATAAATGACTTTAAACACACTTATTTTAGTTGAAAAAGTCATAATTCACATCCGACAGTCATTTAGAGTCAAAAGATTAAATGTTAAAATTTCATCCATATTGACCATTTTGAAAACGTTCGACAGGTCCGGAGTCATCGTTTTTCATCAGAAAATGGATTTTTGGGACTGTACCAAAAATGATTCAAAATGTCAAATGGATCGTGCCTCATGTTGAATAACCACTTTTTAACCCCTCAGAGTGACCAAAATTGCCATTTTTACAGAGTTTTTGCTTATTCAAAAGCTTTAATTTTGACCAATTTCAGGCACATAAATGACTTTAAACACACTTATTTTAGTTGAAAAAGTCATAATTCCCATCCAACAGTCATTTGGAGTCAAAAGATTAAATGTTAAAATTTCATCCATATTGACCATTTTGGGAACGTTCGACAAATCCGGAGTCATCGTTTTTCATCAGAAAATGGATTTTTGGGACTGTACCAAGAATGATTCAAAATGTCAAATGGATCGTGCCTCATGTTGAATAATCACTTTTTAACCCCTCAGAGTGACCAAAATGGCCATTTTTACAGAGTTTTGCTTACTCAAAAGCTTCAATTTTGACCAATTTCAGGCACATAAATGACTTTAAACACACTTATTTTAGTTGAAAAAGTCATAATTCCCATCCAACAGTCATTTGGAGTCAAAAGATTAAATGTTAAAATTTCATCCATATTGACCATTTTGGGAACGTTCGACAGGTCCGGAGTCATCGTTTTTCATCAGAAAATGGATTTTTGGGACTGTACCAAAAATGATTCAAAATGTCAATTGGATCGTGCCTTATGTTGAATAACCACTTTTTAACCCCTCAGAGTGACCAAAATGGCCATTTTTACAAAGTTTTGCTTACTCAAAAGCTTCAATTTTGACCAATTTCAGGCACATAAATGACTTTAAACACACTTGATTTAGTTGAAAAAGTCATAATTCACATCCGACAGTCATTTAGAGTCAAAAGATTAAATGTTAAAATTTCATCCATATTGACCATTTTGGAAACGTTCGACAGGTCCGGAGTCATCGTTTTTCATCAGAAATTGGATTTTTGGGACTGTACCAAAAATGATTCAAAATGTCAAATGGATCGTGCCTCATGTTGAATAACCACTTTTTAACCCCTCAGAGTGACCAAAATTGCCATTTTTACAGAGTTTTTGCTTATTCAAAAGCTTTAATTTTGACCAATTTCAGGCACATAAATGACTTTAAACACACTTATTTTAGTTGAAAAAGTCATAATTCACATCCAACAGTTATTTAGAGTCAAAAGATTAAATGTTAAAATGTCATCCATATTGACCATTTTGGGAACGTTCGACAGGTCCGGAGTCATCGTTTTTCATCAGAAAATTGATTTTTGGGACTGTACCAAAAATGATTCAAAATGTCAAATGGATCGTGCCTCATGTTGAATAACCACTTTTTAACCCCTCAGAGTGACCAACATTGCCATTTTTACAGAGTTTTGCTTACTCAAAAGCTTTAATTTTGACCAATTTCAGGCGCATAAATGATTTTAAACACACTTATTTTAGTTGAAAAAGTCATAATTCCCATCCAACAGTCATTTAGAGTCAAAAGATTACATGTTAAAATTTCATCCATATTGACCATTTTGGAATCGTTCGACAGGTCCGGAGTCATCGTTTTTCATCAGAAAATGGATTTTTGGGACTGTACCAAAAATGATTCAAAATGTCAATTGGATCGTGCCTCATGTTGAATAACCACTTTTTAACCCCTCAGAGTGACCAAAATGGCCATTTTTACAGAGTTTTGCTTACTCAAAAGCTTCAATTTTGACCAATTTCAGGCACATAAATGACTTTAAACACAACTATTTTAGTTGAAAAAGTCATAATTCACATCCAACAGTCATTTAGAGTCAAAAGATTAAATGTTAAAATTTCATCCATATTGACCATTTTGGAAACGTTCGACAGGTCCGGAGTCATCGTTTTTCATCAGAAAATGGATTTTTGGGACTGTACCAAAAATGATTCAAAATGTCAAATGGATCGTGCCTCATGTTGAATAACCACTTTTTAACCCCTCAGAGTGACCAAAATTGCCATTTTTACAGTTTTTGCTTATTCAAAAGCTTTAATTTTGACCAATTTCAGGCACATAAATGACTTTAAACCCACTTATTTTAGTTGAAAAAGTCATAATTCACATCCAACTGTCATTTAGAGTCAAAAGATTAAATGTTAAAATTTCATCCATATTGACCATTTCTGGAACGTTCCACAGGTCCGGAGTCATCGTTTTTCATCAGAAAATTGATTTTTGGGACTGTACCAAAAATGATTCAAAATGTCAAATGGATCGTGCCTCATGTTGAATAACCACTTTTTAACCCCTCAGAGTGACCAAAATGGCAATTTTTACAGAGTTTTGCTTACTCAAAAGCTTCAATTTTGACCAATTTCAGGCACATAAATGACTTTAAACACACTTATTTTAGTTGAAAAAGTCATAATTCCCATCCAACAGTCATTTGGAGTCAAAAGATTAAATGTTAAAATTTCATCCATATTGACCATTTTGGGAACGTTCGACAGGTCCGGAGTCATCGTTTTTCATCAGAAATTGGATTTTTGGGACTGTACCAAAAATGATTCAAAATGTCAAATGGATCGTGCCTCATGTTGAATAACCACTTTTTAACCCCTCCGAGTGACCAAAATTGCCATTTTTACAGAGTTTTTGCTTATTCAAAAGCTTTAATTTTGACCAATTTCAGGCACATAAATGACTTTAAACACACTTATTTTAGTTGAAAAAGTCATAATTCACATCCGACAGTCATTTAGAGTCAAAAGATTAAATGTTAAAATTTCATCCATATTGACCATTTTGGAAACGTTCGACAGGTCCGGAGTCATCGTTTTTCATCAGAAAATGGATTTTTGGGACTGTACCAAAAATGATTCAAAATGTCAAATGGATCGTGCCTCATGTTGAATAACCACTTTTTAACCCCTCAGAGTGACCAAAATTGCCATTTTTACAGAGTTTTTGCTTATTCAAAAGCTTTAATTTTGACCAATTTCAGGCACATAAATGACTTTAAACACACTTATTTTAGTTGAAAAAGTCATAATTCCCATCCAACAGTCATTTGGAGTCAAAAGATTAAATGTTGAAATTTCATCCATATTGACCATTTTGGGAACGTTCGACAAATCCGGAGTCATCGTTTTTCATCAGAAAATGGATTTTTGGGACTGTACCAAGAATGATTCAAAATGTCAAATGGATCGTGCCTCATGTTGAATAATCACTTTTTAACCCCTCAGAGTGACCAAAATGGCCATTTTTACAGAGTTTTGCTTACTCAAAAGCTTCAATTTTGACCAATTTCAGGCACATAAATGACTTTAAACACACTTATTTTAGTTGAAAAAGTCATAATTCCCATCCAACAGTCATTTGGAGTCAAAAGATTAAATGTTAAAATTTCATCCATATTGACCATTTTGGGAACGTTCGACAGGTCCGGAGTCATCGTTTTTCATCAGAAAATGGATTTTTGGGACTGTACCAAAAATGATTCAAAATGTCAATTGGATCGTGCCTCATGTTGAATAACCACTTTTTAACCCCTCAGAGTGACCAAAATGGCCATTTTTACAGAGTTTTGCTTACTCAAAAGCTTCAATTTTGACCAATTTCAGGCACATAAATGACTTTAAACACACTTGATTTAGTTGAAAAAGTCATAATTCACATCCGACAGTCATTTAGAGTCAAAAGATTAAATGTTAAAATTTCATCCATATTGACCATTTTGGAAACGTTCGACAGGTCCGGAGTCATCGTTTTTCATCAGAAATTGGATTTTTGGGACTGTACCAAAAATGATTCAAAATGTCAAATGGATCGTGCCTCATGTTGAATAACCACTTTTTAACCCCTCAGAGTGACCAAAATTGCCATTTTTACAGAGTTTTTGCTTATTCAAAAGCTTTAATTTTGACCAATTTCAGGCACATAAATGACTTTAAACACACTTATTTTAGTTGAAAAAGTCATAATTCACATCCAACAGTCATTTAGAGTCAAAAGATTAAATGTTAAAATGTCATCCATATTGACCATTTTGGGAACGTTCGACAGGTCCGGAGTCATCGTTTTTCATCAGAAAATTGATTTTTGGGACTGTACCAAAAATGATTCAAAATGTCAAATGGATCGTGCCTCATGTTGAATAACCACTTTTTAACCCCTCAGAGTGACCAACATTGCCATTTTTACAGAGTTTTGCTTACTCAAAAGCTTTAATTTTGACCAATTTCAGGCGCATAAATGATTTTAAACACACTTATTTTAGTTGAAAAAGTCATAATTCCCATCCAACAGTCATTTAGAGTCAAAAGATTACATGTTAAAATTTCATCCATATTGACCATTTTGGAATCGTTCGACAGGTCCGGAGTCATCGTTTTTCATCAGAAAATGGATTTTTGGGACTGTACCAAAAATGATTCAAAATGTCAATTGGATCGTGCCTCATGTTGAATAACCACTTTTTAACCCCTCAGAGTGACCAAAATGGCCATTTTTACAGAGTTTTGCTTACTCAAAAGCTTCAATTTTGACCAATTTCAGGCACATAAATGACTTTAAACACAACTATTTTAGTTGAAAAAGTCATAATTCACATCCAACAGTCATTTAGAGTCAAAAGATTAAATGTTAAAATTTCATCCATATTGACCATTTTGGAAACGTTCGACAGGTCCGGAGTCATCGTTTTTCATCAGAAAATGGATTGTTGGGACTGTACCAAAAATGATTCAAAATGTCAAATGGATCGTGCCTCATGTTGAATAACCACTTTTTAACCCCTCAGAGTGACCAAAATTGCCATTTTTACAGTTTTTGCTTATTCAAAAGCTTTAATTTTGACCAATTTCAGGCACATAAATGACTTTAAACCCACTTATTTTAGTTGAAAAAGTCATAATTCACATCCAACTGTCATTTAGAGTCAAAAGATTAAATGTTAAAATTTCATCCATATTGACCATTTCTGGAACGTTCCACAGGTCCGGAGTCATCGTTTTTCATCAGAAAATTGATTTTTGGGACTGTACCAAAAATGATTCAAAATGTCAAATGGATCGTGCCTCATGTTGAATAACCACTTTTTAACCCCTCAGAGTGACCAAAATGGCAATTTTTACAGAGTTTTGCTTACTCAAAAGCTTCAATTTTGACCAATTTCAGGCACATAAATGACTTTAAACACACTTATTTTAGTTGAAAAAGTCATAATTCCCATCCAACAGTCATTTGGAGTCAAAAGATTAAATGTTAAAATTTCATCCATATTGACCATTTTGGGAACGTTCGACAGGTCCGGAGTCATCGTTTTTCATCAGAAATTGGATTTTTGGGACTGTACCAAAAATGATTCAAAATGTCAAATGGATCGTGCCTCATGTTGAATAACCACTTTTTAACCCCTCCGAGTGACCAAAATTGCCATTTTTACAGAGTTTTTGCTTATTCAAAAGCTTTAATTTTGACCAATTTCAGGCACATAAATGACTTTAAACACACTTATTTTAGTTGAAAAAGTCATAATTCACATCCGACAGTCATTTAGAGTCAAAAGATTAAATGTTAAAATTTCATCCATATTGACCATTTTGGAAACGTTCGACAGGTCCGGAGTCATCGTTTTTCATCAGAAAATGGATTTTTGGGACTGTACCAAAAATGATTCAAAATGTCAAATGGATCGTGCCTCATGTTGAATAACCACTTTTTAACCCCTCAGAGTGACCAAAATTGCCATTTTTACAGAGTTTTTGCTTATTCAAAAGCTTTAATTTTGACCAATTTCAGGCACATAAATGACTTTAAACACACTTATTTTAGTTGAAAAAGTCATAATTCCCATCCAACAGTCATTTGGAGTCAAAAGATTAAATGTTGAAATTTCATCCATATTGACCATTTTGGGAACGTTCGACAAATCCGGAGTCATCGTTTTTCATCAGAAAATGGATTTTTGGGACTGTACCAAGAATGATTCAAAATGTCAAATGGATCGTGCCTCATGTTGAATAATCACTTTTTAACCCCTCAGAGTGACCAAAATGGCCATTTTTACAGAGTTTTGCTTACTCAAAAGCTTCAATTTTGACCAATTTCAGGCACATAAATGACTTTAAACACACTTATTTTAGTTGAAAAAGTCATAATTCCCATCCAACAGTCATTTGGAGTCAAAAGATTAAATGTTAAAATTTCATCCATATTGACCATTTTGGGAACGTTCGACAGGTCCGGAGTCATCGTTTTTCATCAGAAAATGGATTTTTGGGACTGTACCAAAAATGATTCAAAATGTCAATTGGATCGTGCCTCATGTTGAATAACCACTTTTTAACCCCTCAGAGTGACCAAAATGGCCATTTTTACAGAGTTTTGCTTACTCAAAAGCTTCAATTTTGACCAATTTCAGGCACATAAATGACTTTAAACACACTTGATTTAGTTGAAAAAGTCATAATTCACATCCGACAGTCATTTAGAGTCAAAAGATTAAATGTTAAAATTTCATCCATATTGACCATTTTGGAAACGTTCGACAGGTCCGGAGTCATCGTTTTTCATCAGAAATTGGATTTTTGGGACTGTACCAAAAATGATTCAAAATGTCAAATGGATCGTGCCTCATGTTGAATAACCACTTTTTAACCCCTCAGAGTGACCAAAATTGCCATTTTTACAGAGTTTTTGCTTATTCAAAAGCTTTAATTTTGACCAATTTCAGGCACATAAATGACTTTAAACACACTTATTTTAGTTGAAAAAGTCATAATTCACATCCAACAGTCATTTAGAGTCAAAAGATTAAATGTTAAAATGTCATCCATATTGACCATTTTGGGAACGTTCGACAGGTCCGGAGTCATCGTTTTTCATCAGAAAATTGATTTTTGGGACTGTACCAAAAATGATTCAAAATGTCAAATGGATCGTGCCTCATGTTGAATAACCACTTTTTAACCCCTCAGAGTGACCAACATTGCCATTTTTACAGAGTTTTGCTTACTCAAAAGCTTTAATTTTGACCAATTTCAGGCGCATAAATGATTTTAAACACACTTATTTTAGTTGAAAAAGTCATAATTCCCATCCAACAGTCATTTAGAGTCAAAAGATTACATGTTAAAATTTCATCCATATTGACCATTTTGGAATCGTTCGACAGGTCCGGAGTCATCGTTTTTCATCAGAAAATGGATTTTTGGGACTGTACCAAAAATGATTCAAAATGTCAATTGGATCGTGCCTCATGTTGAATAACCACTTTTTAACCCCTCAGAGTGACCAAAATGGCCATTTTTACAGAGTTTTGCTTACTCAAAAGCTTCAATTTTGACCAATTTCAGGCACATAAATGACTTTAAACACACTTGATTTAGTTGAAAAAGTCATAATTCACATCCGACAGTCATTTAGAGTCAAAAGATTAAATGTTAAAATTTCATCCATATTGACCATTTTGGAAACGTTCGACAGGTCCGGAGTCATCGTTTTTCATCAGAAATTGGATTTTTGGGACTGTACCAAAAATGATTCAAAATGTCAAATGGATCGTGCCTCATGTTGAATAACCACTTTTTAACCCCTCAGATTGACCAAAATTGCCATTTTTACAGAGTTTTTGCTTATTCAAAAGCTTTAATTTTGACCAATTTCAGGCACATAAATGACTTTAAACACACTTATTTTAGTTGAAAAAGTCATAATTCCCATCCAACAGTCATTTAGAGTCAAAAGATTACATGTTAAAATTTCATCCATATTGACCATTTTGGAAACGTTCGACAGGTCCGGAGTCATCGTTTTTCATCAGAAAATGGATTTTTGGGACTGTACCAAAAATGATTCAAAATGTCAAATGGATCGTGCCTCATGTTGAATAACCACTTTTTAACCCCTCAGAGTGACCAAAATTGCCATTTTTACAGAGTTTTGCTTACTCAAAAGCTTCAATTTTGACCAATTTCAGGCACATAAATGACTTTAAACACACTTATTTTAGTTGAAAAAGTCATAATTCCCATCCAACAGTCATTTGAAGTCAAAAGATTAAATGTTAAAATTTCATCCATATTGACCATTTTGGGAACGTTCGACAGGTCCGGAGTCATCGTTTTTCATCAGAAATGGATTTTTGGGACTGTACCAAAAATGATTCAAAATGTCAATTGGATCGTGCCTCATGTTGAATAACCACTTTTTAACCCCTCAGAGTGACCAAAATGGCCATTTTTACAGAGTTTTGCTTACTCAAAAGCTTCAATTTTGACCAATTTCAGGCACATAAATGACTTTAAACACACTTGATTTAGTTGAAAAAGTCATAATTCACATCCGACAGTCATTTAGAGTCAAAAGATTAAATGTTAAAATTTCATCCATATTGACCATTTTGGAAACGTTCGACAGGTCCGGTGTCATCGTTTTTCATCAGAAAATGGATTTTTGGGACTGTACCAAAAATGATTCAAAATGTCAAATGGATAATGCCTCATGTTGAATAACCACTTTTTAACCCCTCAGAGTGACCAAAATTGCCATTTTTACAGAGTTTTTGCTTATTCAAAAGCTTTAATTTTGACCAATTTCAGGCACATAAATGACTTTAAACACACTTATTTTAGTTGAAAAAGTCATAATTCACATCCAACAGTCATTTAGAGTCAAAAGATTACATGTTAAAATTTCATCCATATTGACCATTTTGGAATCGTTCGACAGGTCCGGAGTCATCGTTTTTCATCAGAAAATGGATTTTTGGGACTGTACCAAAAATGATTCAAAATGTCAATTGGATCGTGCCTCATGTTGAATAACCACTTTTTAACCCCTCAGAGTGACCAAAATGGCCATTTTTACAGAGTTTTGCTTACTCAAAAGCTTCAATTTTGACCAATTTCAGGCACATAAATGACTTTAAACACACTTGATTTAGTTGAAAAAGTCATAATTCACATCCGACAGTCATTTAGAGTCAAAAGATTAAATGTTAAAATTTCATCCATATTGACCATTTTGGAAACGTTCGACAGGTCCGGAGTCATCGTTTTTCATCAGAAAATGGATTTTTGGGACTGTACCAAAAATGATTCAAAATGTCAAATGGATCGTGCCTCATGTTGAATAACCACTTTTTAACCCCTCAGAGTGACCAAAATTGCCATTTTTACAGAGTTTTTGCTTATTCAAAAGCTTTAATTTTGACCAATTTCAGGCACATAAATGACTTTAAACACACTTATTTTAGTTGAAAAAGTCATAATTCACATCCAACAGTCATTTAGAGTCTAAAGATTAAATGTTAAAATCTCATCCATATTGACCATTTTGGGAACGTTCGACAGGTCCGGAGTCATCGTTTTTCATCAGAAAATGGATTTTTGGGACTGTACCAAAAATGATTCAAAATGTCAAATGGATCGTGCCTCATATTGAATAACCACTTTTTAACCCCTCAGAGTGACCAAAATTGCCATTTTTACAGAGTTTTGCTTACTCAAAAGCTTCAATTTTGACCAATTTCAGGCACATAAATGACTTTAAACACACTTATTTTAGTTGAAAAAGTCATAATTCCCATCCAACAGTCATTTGAAGTCAAAAGATTAAATGTTAAAATTTCATCCATATTGACCATTTTGGGAACGTTCGACAGGTCCGGAGTCATCGTTTTTCATCAGAAATGGATTTTTGGGACTGTACCAAAAATGATTCAAAATGTCAATTGGATCGTGCCTCATGTTGAATAACCACTTTTTAACCCCTCAGAGTGACCAAAATGGCCATTTTTACAGAGTTTTGCTTACTCAAAAGCTTCAATTTTGACCAATTTCAGGCACATAAATGACTTTAAACACACTTGATTTAGTTGAAAAAGTCATAATTCACATCCGACAGTCATTTAGAGTCAAAAGATTAAATGTTAAAATTTCATCCATATTGACCATTTTGGAAACGTTCGACAGGTCCGGTGTCATCGTTTTTCATCAGAAAATGGATTTTTGGGACTGTACCAAAAATGATTCAAAATGTCAAATGGATAATGCCTCATGTTGAATAACCACTTTTTAACCCCTCAGAGTGACCAAAATTGCCATTTTTACAGAGTTTTTGCTTATTCAAAAGCTTTAATTTTGACCAATTTCAGGCACATAAATGACTTTAAACACACTTATTTTAGTTGAAAAAGTCATAATTCACATCCAACAGTCATTTAGAGTCAAAAGATTACATGTTAAAATTTCATCCATATTGACCATTTTGGAATCGTTCGACAGGTCCGGAGTCATCGTTTTTCATCAGAAAATGGATTTTTGGGACTGTACCAAAAATGATTCAAAATGTCAATTGGATCGTGCCTCATGTTGAATAACCACTTTTTAACCCCTCAGAGTGACCAAAATGGCCATTTTTACAGAGTTTTGCTTACTCAAAAGCTTCAATTTTGACCAATTTCAGGCACATAAATGACTTTAAACACACTTGATTTAGTTGAAAAAGTCATAATTCACATCCGACAGTCATTTAGAGTCAAAAGATTAAATGTTAAAATTTCATCCATATTGACCATTTTGGAAACGTTCGACAGGTCCGGAGTCATCGTTTTTCATCAGAAAATGGATTTTTGGGACTGTACCAAAAATGATTCAAAATGTCAAATGGATCGTGCCTCATGTTGAATAACCACTTTTTAACCCCTCAGAGTGACCAAAATTGCCATTTTTACAGAGTTTTTGCTTATTCAAAAGCTTTAATTTTGACCAATTTCAGGCACATAAATGACTTTAAACACACTTATTTTAGTTGAAAAAGTCATAATTCACATCCAACAGTCATTTAGAGTCTAAAGATTAAATGTTAAAATCTCATCCATATTGACCATTTTGGGAACGTTCGACAGGTCCGGAGTCATCGTTTTTCATCAGAAAATGGATTTTTGGGACTGTACCAAAAATGATTCAAAATGTCAAATGGATCGTGCCTCATATTGAATAACCACTTTTTAACCCCTCAGAGTGACCAAAATGGCCATTTTTACAGAGTTTTGCTTACTCAAAAGCTTCAATTTTGACCAATTTCAGGCACATAAATGACTTTAAACACACTTATTTTAGTTGAAAAAGTCATAATTCCCATCCAACAGTCATTTAGAGTCTAAAGATTAAATGTTAAAATTTCATCCATATTGACCATTTTGGGAACGTTCGACAGGTCCGGAGTCATCGTTTTTCATCAGAAAGTTGATTTTTGGGACTGTACCAAAAATGATTCAAAATGTCAAATGGATCGTGCCTCATGTTGAATAACCACTTTTTAACCCCTCAGAGTGACCAAAATTGCCATTTTTACAGAGTTTTTGCTTATTCAAAAGCTTTAATTTTGACCAATTTCAGGCACATAAATGACTTTAAACACACTTATTTTAGTTGAAAAAGTCATAATTCACATCCAACAGTCATTTAGAGTCTAAAGATTAAATGTTAAAATTTCATCCATATTGACCATTTTGGGAACGTTCGACAGGTCCGGAGTCATCGTTTTTCATCAGAAAATGGATTTTTGGGACTGTACCAAAAATGATTCAAAATGTCAAATGGATCGTGCCTCATATTGAATAACCACTTTTTAACCCCTCAGAGTGACCAAAATGGCCATTTTTACAGAGTTTTGCTTACTCAAAAGCTTCAATTTTGACCAATTTCAGGCACATAAATGACTTTAAACACACTTATTTTAGTTGAAAAAGTCATAATTCACATCCAACTGTCATTTAGAGTCAAAAGATTAAATGTTAAAATTTCATCCATATTGACCATTTCTGGAACGTTCCACAGGTCCGGAGTCATCGTTTTTCATCAGAAAATTGATTTTTGGGACTGTACCAAAAATGATTCAAAATGTCAAATGGATCGTGCCTCATGTTGAATAACCACTTTTTAACCCCTCAGAGTGACCAAAATGGCAATTTTTACAGAGTTTTGCTTACTCAAAAGCTTCAATTTTGACCAATTTCAGGCACATAAATGACTTTAAACACACTTATTTTAGTTGAAAAAGTCATAATTCCCATCCAACAGTCATTTGGAGTCAAAAGATTAAATGTTAAAATTTCATCCATATTGACCATTTTGGGAACGTTCGACAGGTCCGGAGTCATCGTTTTTCATCAGAAATTGGATTTTTGGGACTGTACCAAAAATGATTCAAAATGTCAAATGGATCGTGCCTCATGTTGAATAACCACTTTTTAACCCCTCCGAGTGACCAAAATTGCCATTTTTACAGAGTTTTTGCTTATTCAAAAGCTTTAATTTTGACCAATTTCAGGCACATAAATGACTTTAAACACACTTATTTTAGTTGAAAAAGTCATAATTCCCATCCAACAGTCATTTGGAGTCAAAAGATTAAATGTTAAAATTTTATCCATATTGACCATTTTGGGAACGTTCGACAAATCCGGAGTCATCGTTTTTCATCAGAAAATGGATTTTTGGGACTGTACCAAGAATGATTCAAAATGTCAAATGGATCGTGCCTCATGTTGAATAATCACTTTTTAACCCCTCAGAGTGACCAAAATGGCCATTTTTACAGAGTTTTGCTTACTCAAAAGCTTCAATTTTGACCAATTTCAGGCACATAAATGACTTTAAACACACTTATTTTAGTTGAAAAAGTCATAATTCCCATCCAACAGTCATTTGGAGTCAAAAGATTAAATGTTAAAATTTCATCCATATTGACCATTTTGGGAACGTTCGACAGGTCCGGAGTCATCGTTTTTCATCAGAAAATGGATTTTTGGGACTGTACCAAAAATGATTCAAAATGTCAATTGGATCGTGCCTCATGTTGAATAACCACTTTTTAACCCCTCAGAGTGACCAAAATGGCTATTTTTACAGAGTTTTGCTTACTCAAAAGCTTCAATTTTGACCAATTTCAGGCACATAAATGACTTTAAACACACTTGATTTAGTTGAAAAAGTCATAATTCACATCCGACAGTCATTTAGAGTCAAAAGATTAAATGTTAAAATTTCATCCATATTGACCATTTTGGAAACGTTCGACAGGTCCGGAGTCATCGTTTTTCATCAGAAATTGGATTTTTGGGACTGTACCAAAAATGATTCAAAATGTCAAATGGCTCGTGCCTCATGTTGAATAACCACTTTTTAACCCCTCAGAGTGACCAAAATTGCCATTTTTACAGAGTTTTTGCTTATTCAAAAGCTTTAATTTTGACCAATTTCAGGCACATAAATGACTTTAAACACACTTATTTTAGTTGAAAAAGTCATAATTCACATCCAACAGTCATTTAGAGTCAAAAGATTAAATGTTAAAATGTCATCCATATTGACCATTTTGGGAACGTTCGACAGGTCCGGAGTCATCGTTTTTCATCAGAAAATTGATTTTTGGGACTGTACCAAAAATGATTCAAAATGTCAAATGGATCGTGCCTCATGTTGAATAACCACTTTTTAACCCCTCAGAGTGACCAACATTGCCATTTTTACAGAGTTTTGCTTACTCAAAAGCTTTAATTTTGACCAATTTCAGGCGCATAAATGATTTTAAACACACTTATTTTAGTTGAAAAAGTCATAATTCCCATCCAACAGTCATTTAGAGTCAAAAGATTACATGTTAAAATTTCATCCATATTGACCATTTTGGAATCGTTCGACAGGTCCGGAGTCATCGTTTTTCATCAGAAAATGGATTTTTGGGACTGTACCAAAAATGATTCAAAATGTCAATTGGATCGTGCCTCATGTTGAATAACCACTTTTTAACCCCTCAGAGTGACCAAAATGGCCATTTTTACAGAGTTTTGCTTACTCAAAAGCTTCAATTTTGACCAATTTCAGGCACATAAATGACTTTAAACACACTTGATTTAGTTGAAAAAGTCATAATTCACATCCGACAGTCATTTAGAGTCAAAAGATTAAATGTTAAAATTTCATCCATATTGACCATTTTGGAAACGTTCGACAGGTCCGGAGTCATCGTTTTTCATCAGAAAATGGATTTTTGGGACTGTACCAAAAATGATTCAAAATGTCAAATGGATCGTGCCTCATGTTGAATAACCACTTTTTAACCCCTCAGAGTGACCAAAATTGCCATTTTTACAGAGTTTTGCTTACTCAAAAGCTTCAATTTTGACCAATTTCAGGCACATAAATGACTTTAAACACACTTATTTTAGTTGAAAAAGTCATAATTCCCATCCAACAGTCATTTGAAGTCAAAAGATTAAATGTTAAAATTTCATCCATATTGACCATTTTGGGAACGTTCGACAGGTCCGGAGTCATCGTTTTTCATCAGAAATGGATTTTTGGGACTGTACCAAAAATGATTCAAAATGTCAATTGGATCGTGCCTCATGTTGAATAACCACTTTTTAACCCCTCAGAGTGACCAAAATGGCCATTTTTACAGAGTTTTGCTTACTCAAAAGCTTCAATTTTGACCAATTTCAGGCACATAAATGACTTTAAACACACTTGATTTAGTTGAAAAAGTCATAATTCACATCCGACAGTCATTTAGAGTCAAAAGATTAAATGTTAAAATTTCATCCATATTGACCATTTTGGAAACGTTCGACAGGTCCGGTGTCATCGTTTTTCATCAGAAAATGGATTTTTGGGACTGTACCAAAAATGATTCAAAATGTCAAATGGATAATGCCTCATGTTGAATAACCACTTTTTAACCCCTCAGAGTGACCAAAATTGCCATTTTTACAGAGTTTTTGCTTATTCAAAAGCTTTAATTTTGACCAATTTCAGGCACATAAATGACTTTAAACACACTTATTTTAGTTGAAAAAGTCATAATTCACATCCAACAGTCATTTAGAGTCAAAAGATTACATGTTAAAATTTCATCCATATTGACCATTTTGGAATCGTTCGACAGGTCCGGAGTCATCGTTTTTCATCAGAAAATGGATTTTTGGGACTGTACCAAAAATGATTCAAAATGTCAATTGGATCGTGCCTCATGTTGAATAACCACTTTTTAACCCCTCAGAGTGACCAAAATGGCCATTTTTACAGAGTTTTGCTTACTCAAAAGCTTCAATTTTGACCAATTTCAGGCACATAAATGACTTTAAACACACTTGATTTAGTTGAAAAAGTCATAATTCACATCCGACAGTCATTTAGAGTCAAAAGATTAAATGTTAAAATTTCATCCATATTGACCATTTTGGAAACGTTCGACAGGTCCGGAGTCATCGTTTTTCATCAGAAAATGGATTTTTGGGACTGTACCAAAAATGATTCAAAATGTCAAATGGATCGTGCCTCATGTTGAATAACCACTTTTTAACCCCTCAGAGTGACCAAAATTGCCATTTTTACAGAGTTTTTGCTTATTCAAAAGCTTTAATTTTGACCAATTTCAGGCACATAAATGACTTTAAACACACTTATTTTAGTTGAAAAAGTCATAATTCACATCCAACAGTCATTTAGAGTCTAAAAATTAAATGTTAAAATTTCATCCATATTGACCATTTTGGGAACGTTCGACAGGTCCGGAGTCATCGTTTTTCATCAGAAAATGGATTTTTGGGACTGTACCAAAAATGATTCAAAATGTCAAATGGATCGTGCCTCATATTGAATAACCACTTTTTAACCCCTCAGAGTGACCAAAATGGCCATTTTTACAGAGTTTTGCTTACTCAAAAGCTTCAATTTTGACCAATTTCAGGCACATAAATGACTTTAAACACACTTATTTTAGTTGAAAAAGTCATAATTCCCATCCAACAGTCATTTAGAGTCTAAAGATTAAATGTTAAAATTTCATCCATATTGACCATTTTGGGAACGTTCGACAGGTCCGGAGTCATCGTTTTTCATCAGAAAGTTGATTTTTGGGACTGTACCAAAAATGATTCAAAATGTCAAATGGATCGTGCCTCATGTTGAATAACCACTTTTTAACCCCTCAGAGTGACCAAAATTGCCATTTTTACAGAGTTTTTGCTTATTCAAAAGCTTTAATTTTGACCAATTTCAGGCACATAAATGACTTTAAACACACTTATTTTAGTTGAAAAAGTCATAATTCACATCCAACAGTCATTTAGAGTCTAAAGATTAAATGTTAAAATTTCATCCATATTGACCATTTTGGGAACGTTCGACAGGTCCGGAGTCATCGTTTTTCATCAGAAAATGGATTTTTGGGACTGTACCAAAAATGATTCAAAATGTCAAATGGATCGTGCCTCATATTGAATAACCACTTTTTAACCCCTCAGAGTGACCAAAATGGCCATTTTTACAGAGTTTTGCTTACTCAAAAGCTTCAATTTTGACCAATTTCAGGCACATAAATGACTTTAAACACACTTATTTTAGTTGAAAAAGTCATAATTCACATCCAACTGTCATTTAGAGTCAAAAGATTAAATGTTAAAATTTCATCCATATTGACCATTTCTGGAACGTTCCACAGGTCCGGAGTCATCGTTTTTCATCAGAAAATTGATTTTTGGGACTGTACCAAAAATGATTCAAAATGTCAAATGGATCGTGCCTCATGTTGAATAACCACTTTTTAACCCCTCAGAGTGACCAAAATGGCAATTTTTACAGAGTTTTGCTTACTCAAAAGCTTCAATTTTGACCAATTTCAGGCACATAAATGACTTTAAACACACTTATTTTAGTTGAAAAAGTCATAATTCCCATCCAACAGTCATTTGGAGTCAAAAGATTAAATGTTAAAATTTCATCCATATTGACCATTTTGGGAACGTTCGACAGGTCCGGAGTCATCGTTTTTCATCAGAAATTGGATTTTTGGGACTGTACCAAAAATGATTCAAAATGTCAAATGGATCGTGCCTCATGTTGAATAACCACTTTTTAACCCCTCAGAGTGACCAACGTTCGACAGGTCCGGAGTCATCGTTTTTCATCAGAAAATTGATTTTTGGGACTGTACCAAAAATGATTCAAAATGTCAAATGGATCGTGCCTCATGTTGAATAACCACTTTTTAACCCCTCAGAGTGACCAACATTGCCATTTTTACAGAGTTTTGCTTACTCAAGAGCTTCAATTTTGACCAATTTCAGGCACATAAATGACTTTAAACACACTTATTTTAGTTGAAAAAGTCATAATTCCCATCCAACAGTCATTTGGAGTCAAAAGATTAAATGTTAAAATTTCATCCATATTGACCATTTTGGAAACGTTCGACAGGTCTGGAGTCATCGTTTTTCATCAGAAAATGGATTTTTGGGACTGTACCAAAAATGATTCAAAATGTCAAATGGATCGTGCCTCATGTTGAATAACCACTTTTTAACCCCTCAGAGTGACCAAAATGGCCATTTTTACAGAGTTTTGCTTACTCAAAAGCTTCAATTTTGACCAATTTCAGGCACATAAATGACTTTAAACACAACTATTTTAGTTGAAAAAGTCATAATTCACATCCAACAGTCATTTAGAGTCAAAAGATTAAATGTTAAAATTTCATCCATATTGACCATTTTGGAAACGTTCGACAGGTCCGGAGTCATCGTTTTTCATCAGAAAATTGATTTTTGGGACTGTACCAAAAATGATTCAAAATGTCAAATGGATCGTGCCTCATGTTGAATAACCACTTTTTAACCCCTCAGAGTGACCAAAATTGCCATTTTTACAGTTTTTGCTTATTCAAAAGCTTTAATTTTGACCAATTTCAGGCACATAAATGACTTTAAACACACTTATTTTAGTTGAAAAAGTCATAATTCACATCCAACTGTCATTTAGAGTCAAAAGATTAAATGTTAAAATTTCATCCATATTGACCATTTCTGGAACGTTCCACAGGTCCGGAGTCATCGTTTTTCATCAGAAAATTGATTTTTGGGACTGTACCAAAAATGATTCAAAATGTCAAATGGATCGTGCCTCATGTTGAATAACCACTTTTTAACCCCTCAGAGTGACCAAAATGGCAATTTTTACAGAGTTTTGCTTACTCAAAAGCTTCAATTTTGACCAATTTCAGGCACATAAATGACTTTAAACACACTTATTTTAGTTGAAAAAGTCATAATTCCCATCCAACAGTCATTTGGAGTCAAAAGATTAAATGTTAAAATTTCATCCATATTGACCATTTTGGGAACGTTCGACAGGTCCGGAGTCATCGTTTTTCATCAGAAATTGGATTTTTGGGACTGTACCAAAAATGATTCAAAATGTCAAATGGATCGTGCCTCATGTTGAATAACCACTTTTTAACCCCTCCGAGTGACCAAAATTGCCATTTTTACAGAGTTTTTGCTTATTCAAAAGCTTTAATTTTGACCAATTTCAGGCACATAAATGACTTTAAACACACTTGATTTAGTTGAAAAAGTCATAATTCACATCCGACAGTCATTTAGAGTCAAAAGATTAAATGTTAAAATTTCATCCATATTGACCATTTTGGAAACGTTCGACAGGTCCGGAGTCATCGTTTTTCATCAGAAAATGGATTTTTGGGACTGTACCAAAAATGATTCAAAATGTCAAATGGATCGTGCCTCATGTTGAATAACCACTTTTTAACCCCTCAGAGTGACCAAAATTGCCATTTTTACAGAGTTTTTGCTTATTCAAAAGCTTTAATTTTGACCAATTTCAGGCACATAAATGACTTTAAACACACTTATTTTAGTTGAAAAAGTCATAATTCACATCCGACAGTCATTTAGAGTCAAAAGATTAAATGTTAAAATTTCATCCATATTGACCATTTTGGAAACGTTCGACAGGTCCGGAGTCATCGTTTTTCATCAGAAAATGGATTTTTGGGACTGTACCAAAAATGATTCAAAATGTCAAATGGATCGTGCCTCATGTTGAATAACCACTTTTTAACCCCTCAGAGTGACCAAAATTGCCATTTTTACAGAGTTTTTGCTTATTCAAAAGCTTTAATTTTGACCAATTTCAGGCACATAAATGACTTTAAACACACTTATTTTAGTTGAAAAAGTCATAATTCACATCCAACAGTCATTTAGAGTCTAAAGATTAAATGTTAAAATTTCATCCATATTGACCATTTTGGGAACGTTCGACAGGTCCGGAGTCATCGTTTTTCATCAGAAAATGGATTTTTGGGACTGTACCAAAAATGATTCAAAATGTCAAATGGATCGTGCCTCATATTGAATAACCACTTTTTAACCCCTCAGAGTGACCAAAATGGCCATTTTTACAGAGTTTTGCTTACTCAAAAGCTTCAATTTTGACCAATTTCAGGCACATAAATGACTTTAAACACACTTATTTTAGTTGAAAAAGTCATAATTCCCATCCAACAGTCATTTAGAGTCTAAAGATTAAATGTTAAAATTTCATCCATATTGACCATTTTGGGAACGTTCGACAGGTCCGGAGTCATCGTTTTTCATCAGAAAATGGATTTTTGGGACTGTACCAAAAATGATTCAAAATGTCAAATGGATCGTGCCTCATGTTGAATAACCACTTTTTAACCCCTCAGAGTGACCAAAATGGCCATTTTTACAGAGTTTTGCTTACTCAAAAGCTTCAATTTTGACCAATTTCAGGCACATAAATGACTTTAAACACACTTGATTTAGTTGAAAAAGTCATAATTTACATCCAACAGTCATTTAGAGTCAAAAGATTAAATGTTAAAATTTCATCCATATTGACCATTTTGGGAACGTTCGACAGGTCCGGAGTCATCGTTTTTCATCAGAAAGTTGATTTTTGGGACTGTACCAAAAATGATTCAAAATGTCAAATGGATCGTGCCTCATGTTGAATAACCACTTTTTAACCCCTCAGAGTGACCAACATTGCCATTTTTACAGAGTTTTGCTTACTCAAAAGCTTTAATTTTGACCAATTTCAGGCGCATAAATGATTTTAAACACACTTATTTTAGTTGAAAAAGTCATAATTCCCATCCAACAGTCATTTAGAGTCAAAAGATTACATGTTAAAATTTCATCCATATTGACCATTTTGGAATCGTTCGACAGGTCCGGAGTCATCGTTTTTCATCAGAAAATGGATTTTTGGGACTGTACCAAAAATGATTCAAAATGTCAATTGGATCGTGCCTCATGTTGAATAACCACTTTTTAACCCCTCAGAGTGACCAAAATGGCCATTTTTACAGAGTTTTGCTTACTCAAAAGCTTCAATTTTGACCAATTTCAGGCACATAAATGACTTTAAACACACTTGATTTAGTTGAAAAAGTCATAATTCACATCCGACAGTCATTTAGAGTCAAAAGATTAAATGTTAAAATTTCATCCATATTGACCATTTTGGAAACGTTCGACAGGTCCGGAGTCATCGTTTTTCATCAGAAAATGGATTTTTGGGACTGTAC
This sequence comes from Lissotriton vulgaris, assembly GCF_964263255.1. Classification (NCBI taxonomy): domain Eukaryota; kingdom Metazoa; phylum Chordata; class Amphibia; order Caudata; family Salamandridae; genus Lissotriton; species Lissotriton vulgaris. The sequence goes on from NW_028250685.1 coordinate 359,749, forward strand.
CAAAAATGATTCAAAATGTCAAATGGATCGTGCCTCATGTTGAATAACCACTTTTTAACCCCTCAGAGTGACCAACGTTCGACAGGTCCGGAGTCATCGTTTTTCATCAGAAAATTGATTTTTGGGACTGTACCAAAAATGATTCAAAATGTCAAATGGATCGTGCCTCATGTTGAATAACCACTTTTTAACCCCTCAGAGTGACCAACATTGCCATTTTTACAGAGTTTTGCTTACTCAAGAGCTTCAATTTTGACAAATTTCAGGCACATAAATGACTTTAAACACACTTATTTTAGTTGAAAAAGTCATAATTCCCATCCAACAGTCATTTGGAGTCAAAAGATTAAATGTTAAAATTTCATCCATATTGACCATTTTGGAAACGTTCGACAGGTCCGGAGTCATCGTTTTTCATCAGAAAATTGATTTTTGGGACTGTACCAAAAATGATTCAAAATGTCAAATGGATCGTGCCTCATGTTGAATAACCACTTTTTAACCCCTCAGAGTGACCAAAATGGCCATTTTTACAGAGTTTTGCTTACTCAAAAGCTTCAATTTTGACCAATTTCAGGCACATAAATGACTTTAAACACAACTATTTTAGTTGAAAAAGTCATAATTCACATCCAACAGTCATTTAGAGTCAAAAGATTAAATGTTAAAATTTCATCCATATTGACCATTTTGGAAACGTTCGACAGGTCCGGAGTCATCGTTTTTCATCAGAAAATTGATTTTTGGGACTGTACCAAAAATGATTCAAAATGTCAAATGGATCGTGCCTCATGTTGAATAACCACTTTTTAACCCCTCAGAGTGTCCAACATTGCCATTTTTACAGAGTTTTGCTTACTCAAGAGCTTCAATTTTGACCAATTTCAGGCACATAAATGACTTTAAACACACTTATTTTAGTGAAAAAGTCATAATTCCCATCCAACAGTCATTTGGAGTCAAAAGATTAAATGTTAAAATTTCATCCATATTGACCATTTTGGAAACGTTCGACAGGTCCGGAGTCATCGTTTTTCATCAGAAAATTGATTTTTGGGACTGTACCAAAAATGATTCAAAATGTCAAATGGATCGTGCCTCATGTTGAATAACCACTTTTTAACCCCTCAGAGTGACCAAAATTGCCATTTTTACTGTTTTTGCTTTTCAAAAGCTTTAATTTGACCAATTTTCAGGCAATAAATGACTTTAAACACACTTATTTTAGTTGAAAAGTCATAAATTCACATCCAACTGTCATTTAGAGTCAAAAGATTAAATGTTAAAATTCATCCATATTGACCATTTCTGGAACGTTCCACAGGTCCGGAGTCAAGTATCGTTTTTCATCAGAAAATTGATTTTTGGGACTGTACCAAAAATGATTCAAAATGTCAAATGGATCGTGCCTCATGTTGAATAACCACTTTTTAACCCCTCAGAGTGACCAAAATGGCAATTTTTACAGAGTTTTGCTTACTCAAAAGCTTCAATTTTGACCAATTTCAGGCACATAAATGACTTTAAACACACTTATTTTAGTTGAAAAAGTCACAATTCCCATCCAACAGTCATTTGGAGTCAAAAGATTAAATGTTAAAATTTCATCCATATTGACCATTTTGGGAACGTTCGACAGGTCCGGAGTCATCGTTTTTCATCAGAAATTGGATTTTTGGGACTGTACCAAAAATGATTCAAAATGTCAAATGGATCGTGCCTCATGTTGAATAACCACTTTTTAACCCCTCCGGGTGACCAAAATTGCCATTTATACAGAGTTTTTGCTTATTCAAAAGCTTTAATTTTGACCAATTTCAGGCACATAAATGACTTTAAACACACTTATTTTAGTTGAAAAAGTCATAATTCACATCCGACAGTCATTTAGAGTCAAAAGATTAAATGTTAAAATTTCATCCATATTGACCATTTTGGAAACGTTCGACAGGTCCGGAGTCATCGTTTTTCATCAGAAAATGGATTTTTGGGACTGTACCAAAAATGATTCAAAATGTCAAATGGATCGTGCCTCATGTTGAATAACCACTTTTTAACCCCTCAGAGTGACCAAAATTGCCATTTTTACAGAGTTTTTGCTTATTCAAAAGCTTTAATTTTGACCAATTTCAGGCACATAAATGACTTTAAACACACTTATTTTAGTTGAAAAAGTCATAATTCCCATCCAACAGTCATTTGGAGTCAAAAGATTAAATGTTAAAATTTCATCCATATTGACCATTTTGGGAACGTTCGACAGGTCCGGAGTCATCGTTTTTCATCAGAAAATGGATTTTTGGGACTGTACCAAAAATGATTCAAAATGTCAAATGGATCGTGCCTCATGTTGAATAATCACTTTTTAACCCCTCAGAGTGACCAAAATGGCCATTTTTACAGAGTTTTGCTTACTCAAAAGCTTCAATTTTGACCAATTTCAGGCACATAAATGACTTTAAACACACTTATTTTAGTTGAAAAAGTCATAATTCCCATCAACAGTCATTTGGAGTCAAAAGATTAAATGTTAAAATTTCATCCATATTGACCATTTTGGGAACGTTCGACAGGTCCGGAGTCATCGTTTTTCATCAGAAAATGGATTTTTGGGACTGTACCAAAAATGATTCAAAATGTCAATTGGATCGTGCCTCATGTTGAATAACCACTTTTTAACCCCTCAGAGTGACCAAAATGGCCATTTTTACAGAGTTTTGCTTACTCAAAAGCTTCAATTTTGACCAATTTCAGGCACATAAATGACTTTAAACACACTTGATTTAGTTGAAAAAGTCATAATTCACATCCGACAGTCATTTAGAGTCAAAAGATTAAATGTTAAAATTTCATCCATATTGACCATTTTGGAAACGTTCGACAGGTCCGGAGTCATCGTTTTTCATCAGAAAATGGATTTTTGGGACTGTACCAAAAATGATTCAAAATGTCAAATGGATCGTGCCTCATGTTGAATAATCACTTTTTAACCCTCAGAGTGACCAAAATTGCCATTTTTACAGAGTTTTGCTTATTCAAAAGCTTTAATTTTGACCAATTTCAGGCACATAAATGACTTTAAAAACACTTATTTTAGTTGAAAAAGTCATAATTCACATCCAACAGTCATTTAGAGTCTAAAGATTAAATGTTAAAATTTCATCCATATTGACCATTTTGGGAACGTTCGACAGGTCCGGAGTCATCGTTTTTCATCAGAAATTGGATTTTTGGGACTGTACCAAAAATGATTCAAAATGTCAAATGGATCGTGCCTCATGTTGAATAACCACTTTTTAACGCCTCAGAGTGACCAAAATTGCCATTTTTACAGAGTTTTTGCTTATTCAAAAGCTTTAATTTTGACCAATTTCAGGCACATAAATGACTTTAAACACACTTATTTTAGTTGAAAAAGTCATAATTCACATCCAACAGTCATTTAGAGTCTACAGATTAAATGTTAAAATTTCATCCATATTGACCATTTTGGGAACGTTCGACAGGTCCGGAGTCATCGTTTTTCATCAGAAAATGGATTTTTGGGACTGTACCAAAAATGATTCAAAATGTCAAATGGATCGTGCCTCATGTTGAATAACCACTTTTTAACCCCTCAGAGTGACCAAAATGGCAATTTTTACAGAGTTTTGCTTACTCAAAAGCTTCAATTTTGACCAATTTCAGGCACATAAATGACTTTAAGCACACTTATTTTAGTTGAAAAAGTCATAATTCCCATCCAACAGTCATTTGGAGTCAAAAGATTAAATGTTAAAATTTCATCCATATTGACCATTTTGGGAACGTTCGACAGGTCCGGAGTCATCGTTTTTCATCAGAAAATGGATTTTTGGGACTGTACCAAAAATGATTCAAAATGTCAAATGGATCGTGCCTCATGTTGAATAACCACTTTTTAACCCCTCAGAGTGACCAAAATTGCCATTTTTACAGAGTTTTTGCTTATTCAAAAGCTTTAATTTTGACCAATTTCAGGCACATAAATGACTTTAAACACACTTATTTTAGTTGAAAAAGTCATAATTCACATCCAACAGTCATTTAGAGTCAAAAGATTAAATGTTAAAATTTCATCCATATTGACCTTTTTGGAACGTTCGACAGGTCCGGAGTCATCGTTTTTCATCAGAAAATTGATTTTTGGGACTGTACCAAAAATGATTCAAAATGTCAAATGGATCGTGCCTCATGTTGAATAACCACTTTTTAACCCCTCAGAGTGACCAACATTGCCATTTTTACAGAGTTTTGCTTACTCAAAAGCTTTAATTTTGACCAATTTCAGGCGCATAAAATGATTTTAAACACACTATTTTAGTTGAAAAGTCATAATTCCCATCCAACAGTCATTTAGAGTCAAAAGATTACATGTTAAAATTTCATCCATATTGACCATTTTGGAATCGTTCGACAGGTCCGGAGTCATCGTTTTTCATCAGAAAATGGATTTTGGGACTGTACCAAAAATGATTCAAAATGTCAATTGGATCGTGCCTCACGTTGAATAACCACTTTTTAACCCCTCAGAGTGACCAAAATGGCCATTTTTACAGAGTTTTGCTTACTCAAAAGCTTCAATTTTGACCAATTTCAGGCACATAAATGACTTTAAACACACTTGATTTAGTTGAAAAAGTCATAATTCACATCCGACAGTCATTTAGAGTCAAAGATTAAATGTTAAAATTTCATCCATATTGACCATTTTGGAAACGTTCGACAGGTCCGGAGTCATCGTTTTTCATCAGAAAATGGATTTTTGGGACTGTACCAAAAATGATTCAAAATGTCAAATGGATCGTGCCTCATGTTGAATAACCACTTTTTAACCCCTCAGAGTGACCAAAATTGCCATTTTTACAGAGTTTTTGCTTATTCAAAAGCTTTAATTTTGACCAATTTCAGGCACATAAATGACTTTAAACACACTTATTTTAGTTGAAAAAGTCATAATTCACATCCAACAGTCATTTAGAGTCTAAAGATTAAATGTTAAAATTTCATCCATATTGACCATTTTGGGAACGTTTGACAGGTCCGGAGTCATCGTTTTTCATCAGAAAATGGATTTTTGGGACTGTACCAAAAATGATTCAAAATGTCAAATGGATCGTGCCTCATGTTGAATAACCACTTTTTAACCCCTCAGAGTGACCAAAATGGCAATTTTTACAGAGTTTTGCTTACTCAAAAGCTTCAATTTTGACCAATTTCAGGCACATAAATGACTTTAAGCACACTTATTTTAGTTGAAAAAGTCATAATTCCCATCCAACAGTCATTTGGAGTCAAAAGATTAAATGTTAAAATTTCATCCATATTGACCATTTTGGGAACGTTCGACAGGTCCGGAGTCATCGTTTTTCATCAGAAAATGGATTTTTGGGACTGTACCAAAAATGATTCAAAATGTCAAATGGATCGTGCCTCATGTTGAATAACCACTTTTTAACCCCTCAGAGTGACCAAAATTGCCATTTTTACAGAGTTTTTGCTTATTCAAAAGCTTTAATTTTGACCAATTTCAGGCACATAAATGACTTTAAACACACTTATTTTAGTTGAAAAAGTCATAATTCACATCCAACAGTCATTTAGAGTCAAAAGATTAAATGTTAAAATTTCATCCATATTGACCTTTTTGGGAACGTTCGACAGGTCCGGAGTCATCGTTTTTCATCAGAAAATTGATTTTTGGGACTGTACCAAAAATGATTCAAAATGTCAAATGGATCGTGCCTCATGTTGAATAACCACTTTTTAACCCCTCAGAGTGACCAACATTGCCATTTTTACAGAGTTTTGCTTACTCAAAAGCTTTAATTTTGACCAATTTCAGGCGCATAAATGATTTTAAACACACTTATTTTAGTTGAAAAAGTCATAATTCCCATCCAACAGTCATTTAGAGTCAAAAGATTACATGTTAAAATTTCATCCATATTGACCATTTTGGAATCGTTCGACAGGTCCGGAGTCATCGTTTTTCATCAGAAAATGGATTTTTGGGACTGTACCAAAAATGATTCAAAATGTCAATTGGATCGTGCCTCATGTTGAATAACCACTTTTTAACCCCTCAGAGTGACCAAAATGGCCATTTTTACAGAGTTTTGCTTACTCAAAAGCTTCAATTTTGACCAATTTCAGGCACATAAATGACTTTAAACACACTTGATTTAGTTGAAAAAGTCATAATTCACATCCGACAGTCATTTAGAGTCAAAAGATTAAATGTTAAAATTTCATCCATATTGACCATTTTGGAAACGTTCGACAGGTCCGGAGTCATCGTTTTTCATCAGAAAATGGATTTTTGGGACTGTACCAAAAATGATTCAAAATGTCAAATGGATCGTGCCTCATGTTGAATAACCACTTTTTAACCCCTCAGAGTGACCAAAATTGCCATTTTTACAGAGTTTTTGCTTATTCAAAAGCTTTAATTTTGACCAATTTCAGGCACATAAATGACTTTAAACACACTTATTTTAGTTGAAAAAGTCATAATTCACATCCAACAGTCATTTAGAGTCTAAAGATTAAATGTTAAAATTTCATCCATATTGACCATTTTGGGAACGTTCGACAGGTCCGGAGTCATCGTTTTTCATCAGAAAATGGATTTTTGGGACTGTACCAAAAATGATTCAAAATGTCAAATGGATCGTGCCTCATATTGAATAACCACTTTTTAACCCCTCAGAGTGACCAAAATGGCCATTTTTACAGAGTTTTGCTTACTCCTCAGGCACACGCACGCCGGGAGCTTTTAGAAGCACTTTCTTTTTAAAACTTATTGTGATCCTTCTGAAAACTCATTGATTCTCTGTGAATTATTTGCCTACCTTAAACAGCCCAGAGCGCTCCTAGCGCCGGCTGCAACGACTATTGAGACGCCATTCCGGCGAGATCCTCGGCCACGCCCACTTTGCAGGCCACGCCCCCTCAGCCAGTAGTAAATAAAAGCGCCAATTCTCGAGCGCCCACAGACTCGAGCTAACTCCTCAGGCACACGCACGCCGGGAGCTTTTAGAAGCACTTTTTTTTTAAAACTTATTGTGATTCTTCTGAAAACTCATTGATTCTCTGTGAATTATTTGCCTACCTTAAACAGCCCAGAGCGCTCCTAGCGCCGGCTGCAACGACTATTGAGACGCCATTCCGGCGAGATCCTCGGCCACGCCCACTTTGCAGGCCACGCCCCCTCAGCCAGTAGTAAATAAAAGCGCCAATTCTCGAGCGCCCACAGACTCGAGCTAACTCCTCAGGCACACGCACGCCGGGAGCTTTTAGAAGCACTTTCTTTTTAAAACTTATTGTGATCCTTCTGAAAACTCATTGATTCTCTGTGAATTATTTGCCTACCTTAAACAGCCCAGAGCGCTCCTAGCGCCGGCTGCAACGACTATTGAGACGCCATTCCGGCGAGATCCTTGGCCACGCCCACTTTGCAGGCCACGCCCCCTCAGCCAGTAGTAAATAAAAGCGCCAATTCTCGAGCGCCCACAGACTCGAGCTAACTCCTCAGGCACACGCACGCCGGGAGCTTTTAGAAGCACTTTCTTTTTAAAACTTATTGTGATCCTTCTGAAAACTCATTGATTCTCTGTGAATTATTTGCCTACCTTAAACAGCCCAGAGCGCTCCTAGCGCCGGCTGCAACGACTATTGAGACGCCATTCCGGCGAGATCCTTGGCCACGTCCACTTTGCAGGCCACGCCCCCTCAGCCAGTAGTAAATAAAAGCGCCAATTCTCGAGCGCCCACAGACTCGAGCTAACTCCTCAGGCACACGCACGCCGGGAGCTTTTAGAAGCACTTTCTTTTTAAAACTTATTGTGATCCTTCTGAAAACTCATTGATTCTCTGTGAATTATTTGCCTACCTTAAACAGCCCAGAGCGCTCCTAGCGCCGGCTGCAACGACTATTGAGACGCCATTCCGGCGAGATCCTCGGCCACGCCCACTTTGCAGGCCACGCCCCCTCAGCCAGTAGTAAATAAAAGCGCCAATTCTCGAGCGCCCACAGACTCGAGCTAACTCCTCAGGCACACGCACGCCGGGAGCTTTTAGAAGCACTTTCTTTTTAAAACTTATTGTGATTCTTCTGAAAACTCATTGATTCTCTGTGAATTATTTGCCTACCTTAAACAGCCCAGAGCGCTCCTAGCGCCGGCTGCAACGACTATTGAGACGCCATTCCGGCGAGATCCTCGGCCACGCCCACTTTGCAGGCCACGCCCCTTATTTCAGCTTCATTATGTGTTGTCACCGGAAGCGCAGCGGACGAGCGCAGCGGGAGCGCCGTTTGCGCGCCGAAGGCGTGCCTAAGGCAAGCCCGTCTGCGCCCGTCCGTGCCTGGACCGGGCCTAGGGCCCCTTCCCCTGTCCGTTCTACCATTCACAATCCTGGAATCCCCATTAGATACAATCCCTTACGCCTTCGTGCGCTAAACTTCATCTCCCATCAGTGCCAGCGTATTAATCTAGCAAATCAACCTCTCCACCTTCCGTACACCTGTCCAAACTGCTCGTTTGTCACTAATAATTACCAACTGTTACCTACGATATCTACCACCAAAAAAGTTTTGCCTAAACCTTATTTAGCCGCTTTGCTAAATGTGCGCTCCCTCCCAAAACATAAAATTGAAATTTCCAATTTCATCGAGACCCACAATGTCGACCTCCTTTTCATTACTGAAACATGGGGCGATCTCTCCTGCGGACCTGACTTCGTCACGGCCACTCCTGAAGGATACTCTATCGTTAGACTGGATAGACCTCCTCCCAAAAGGGGAGGCGGACTAGCTATCATTTACCGTTCAAACCTAACAGTACGAACAGAAACCATTCCCATTTCTAGCTGTGAAGCTTTGTCCTTCTCGATCTCTGTCCCAAACGCACCTCCTTTCAAAGGTATACTCATTTACCGCCCACCAGGACCTCGCAGTCCTTTCCTTGCCAGTTTACCCCTGCTCTTAGAACCACTGGCAGGTGAAAGTCACCACACCATCCTGGGCGATTTTAACTTTCATCTAGAGCTTCTGGACAACCCCGATACTTTTGCTCTTTTATCTGAACTATCCAATATAGGTCTCTCCCAACTGGTCACCGGCTCCTCCCACACCGCGGGACATCTCCTGGATGGCCTATTCTCCAGCGAGACATCCCTAGTGATAAAGGATCTCCTTCCCTTCACCTGGACGGACCATTCTGCCATTCTCTTTAACTTTTTACTTCATCCTATTCCTCCCAGAGCCCTTACTAAACCTTCAGTGAATAAATTCAGAGCCTGGAAAAGCATTGACATTCCGGCTTCTCAGTTATCACTCGCGTCCTCACGACCTCCCACGACGGATGACCCTGAATTAGGTGCCAATAACTATACTACCTGGATTCGAAACACTGTCGATCATACAGTGCCACTTAAGAGACACTCCTCCAACAGAACAACTAAGTCCTCACCTTGGTTCAATGATACTCTAAGGCTAGAAAGACAACAGTGTAGGCGTCAAGAACGCAAATGGAGACGTGATTACGACCCTGAGCAAAAAGCCCTCTATAAATCCATACTGCTGAAATACAAACAATCTATTATTACTGAGAAAAGTAATTTCTACACCAATCAAATTAATCTTGCTCAAGATTCGACCAAACAACTTTTCCAGGTAGTGACCCATCTCTCAGGTCAAACTACATCTACCCCAGTCACGTATACCCAAGAACTATGTAACTCCTTGGCTAATCACTTCCAAAAAAAGGTCACTGACATCTTCTCCCAATTCGAAGCTCATGCCAATGATACTGGACATTCGAACTCTGTCTCTAACGACCGTCTTCCTCCTGCATCGAATTCTTCCATTCCCCCGCGATCAATCCCTTCTAACTCCTTTCAGGAGTTCTCCCAGATCTTCTCTGATCTTGTGTCCCAACTTTTACATACTACGAACTCCGGTTCCCCAGAAGACCCTTGCCCCCCCTCTATCCTTAAAAACTTTCCTGAACTCCTTTGTCCTACACTCACTGAGATATTCAACGCCATGTTCCTGTCCACGACCTTCCCCTCCATCTGGAAAAGAGCCATCGTCAAGCCTCTTATTAAAAAAAGCTCACTTGACCCTACGTTAGTTGCCAACTACCGTCCTATCGCTTGCCTCCCGCTCCCCGCCAAGATTATAGAAAAAATCATGAACAGACAAATCTCCGACTTCATAGAGCACAACAACTGTTTGGATGAGACACAATTTGGCTTTCGAAAAGGACATGGGACGGAAACTGCACTTATCAGGGCCACGGAGGAAATTAGAAGGTCTTTGGATGGTGGAGGTTCGGCGGTGCTTATTTTACTGGACCTGTCTGCGGCCTTCGACACGGTCGATCACTCCACCTTGATCGGCCGTGTCGAATCGGCCGGCATCACGGGCTCGGCGAAGGACCTCATCGCCTCATTTCTTACCAATCGAGTTCAATCTGTTACCTTCGGTAATTTCAGTTCACCTTCTTTCACTCTTCCTTGTGGTGTACCCCAGGGATCCTCGCTAAGTCCGACATTATTCAACATCTATGTGTCGGACTTGGCGAGGACAATAAAAGTCCATCACCTGGCGGTTACATCCTATGCCGACGATACTCAGATTGTCCTAGCCATAAATAAAAACGGAGATGAAGTAGCCTCCAATTTCAATCTAGGAATGCTGGCTATAAGTAACTGGATGACACAAAACTGCTTAAAACTGAATTCCGATAAAACGGAGGTGATGTTGTTCGGAAATCTTTCCCCTGCCTGGTCTCCCACATGGTGGCCTGATGCCTTGGGACCTCCCCCCTCCCCAGTAACCAAGGCCAGGAATCTTGGAGTTATACTGGACACTAAACTCACCTTCATGCCTCACGTCAACACGGTAGTATCTTCCTCATTCTATACTCTAAGAATGATAAAGAAACTTCTACCTTATCTTCCAATGAATACAAGAAAAACTCTAATCAGCGCACTTATCATGGCTCGCATTGACTACTGCAATGGCCTGCTAGTCAATGCCCAAGAGGGTGTCTTAAAGAAACTGCAACTTGTGCAGAATGCCGCGGCCAGATTGATTACTGGACTTCCCAAGTACGCCTCTATCTCCGGAACTCTCCGGGAGCTCCACTGGTTGCCAGTGCAGAAAAGAGCCAAATTTAAGGCTCTCTGTATTGCTTACAAGGCAATTCACGATCAAGGACCAACGTATCTGAAAAACTCCTTTCGTCCTTACGAACCTACCAGATCCCTACGATCATCAACTGCTGGACTACTCCAAGTCCCAAGGACAAAAAGAGTTTCCTGGGGTGACAGATCCTTCATAGTAACTACCACAAAACTTTGGAATAGTCTACCCTCCTACATCAAAACATCCACTTCTCTGCTCTCCTTTCGCAGACAGATAAAAACCTGGCTGTTTAAGCAATAATCGCCTCATGAGCTAATTCGTTTCACTCAGCGCCGAGATACCTACGGGTAATTGAGCGCTTAACAAATAGCCTAAATAAATAAACTCAAAAGCTTCAATTTTGACCAATTTCAGGCACATAAATGACTTTAAACACACTTATTTTAGTTGAAAAAGTCATAATTCCCATCCAACAGTCATTTAGAGTCTAAAGATTAAATGTTAAAATTTCATCCATATTGACCATTTTGGGAACGTTCGACAGGTCCGGAGTCATCGTTTTTCATCAGAAAATGGATTTTTGGGACTGTACCAAAAATGATTCAAAATGTCAAATGGATCGTGCCTCATGTTGAATAACCACTTTTTAACCCCTCAGAGTGACCAAAATGGCCATTTTTACAGAGTTTTGCTTACTCAAAAGCTTCAATTTTGACCAATTTCAGGCACATAAATGACTTTAAACACAACTATTTTAGTTGAAAAAGTCATAATTCACATCCAACAGTCATTTAGAGTCAAAAGATTAAATGTTAAAATTTCATCCATATTGACCATTTTGGAAACGTTCGACAGGTCCGGAGTCATCGTTTTTCATCAGAAAATGGATTTTTGGGACTGTACCAAAAATGATTCAAAATGTCAAATGGATCGTGCCTCATGTTGAATAACCACTTTTTAACCCCTCAGAGTGACCAAAATTGCCATTTTTACAGAGTTTTTGCTTATTCAAAAGCTTTAATTTTGACCAATTTCAGGCACATAAATGACTTTAAACACACTTATTTTAGTTGAAAAAGTCATAATTCACATCCAACTGTCATTTAGAGTCAAAAGATTAAATGTTAAAATTTCATCCATATTGACCATTTTGGAAACGTTCGACAGGTCCGGAGTCATCGTTTTTCATCAGAAAATGGATTTTTGGGACTGTACCAAAAATGATTCAAAATGTCAAATGGATCGTGCCTCATGTTGAATAACCACTTTTTAACCCCTCAGAGTGACCAAAATTGCCATTTTAACAGAGTTTTTGCTTATTCAAAAGCTTTAATTTTGACCAATTTCAGGCACATAAATGACTTTAAACACACTTATTTTAGTTGAAAAAGTCATAATTCACATCCAACAGTCATTTAGAGTCTAAAGATTAAATGTTAAAATTTCATCCATATTGACCATTTTGGGAACGTTCGACAGGTCCGGAGTCATCGTTTTTCATCAGAAAATGGATTTTTGGGACTGTACCAAAAATGATTCAAAATGTCAAATGGATAGTGCCTCATGTTGAATAACCACTTTTTAACCCCTCAGAGTGACCAAAATGGCCATTTTTACAGAGTTTTGCTTACTCAAAAGCTTCAATTTTGACCAATTTCAGGCACATAAATGACTTTAAACACAACTATTTTAGTTGAAAAAGTCATAATTCACATCCAACAGTCATTTAGAGTCAAAAGATTAAATGTTAAAATTTCATCCATATTGACCATTTTGGAAACGTTCGACAGGTCCGGAGTCATCGTTTTTCATCAGAAAATGGATTTTTGGGACTGTACCAAAAATGATTCAAAATGTCAAATGGATCGTGCCTCATGTTGAATAACCACTTTTTAACCCCTCAGAGTGACCAAAATTGCCATTTTTACAGAGTTTTTGCTTATTCAAAAGCTTTAATTTTGACCAATTTCAGGCACATAAATGACTTTAAACACACTTATTTTAGTTGAAAAAGTCATAATTCACATCCAACTGTCATTTAGAGTCAAAAGATTAAATGTTAAAATTTCATCCATATTGACCATTTCTGGAACGTTCCACAGGTCCGGAGTCATCGTTTTTCATCAGAAAATTGATTTTTGGGACTGTACCAAAAATGATTCAAAATGTCAAATGGATCGTGCCTCATGTTGAATAACCACTTTTTAACCCCTCAGAGTGACCAAAATTGCCATTTTTACAGTTTTTGCTTATTCAAAAGCTTTAATTTTGACCAATTTCAGGCACATAAATGACTTTAAACACACTTATTTTAGTTGAAAAAGTCATAATTCACATCCAACTGTCATTTAGAGTCAAAAGATTAAATGTTAAAATTTCATCCATATTGACCATTTCTGGAACGTTCCACAGGTCCGGAGTCATCGTTTTTCATCAGAAAATTGATTTTTGGGACTGTACCAAAAATGATTCAAAATGTCAAATGGATCGTGCCTCATGTTGAATAACCACTTTTTAACCCCTCAGAGTGACCAAAATGGCAATTTTTACAGAGTTTTGCTTACTCAAAAGCTTCAATTTTGACCAATTTCAGGCACATAAATGACTTTAAACACACTTATTTTAGTTGAAAAAGTCATAATTCACATCCAACTGTCATTTAGAGTCAAAAGATTAACTGTTAAAATTTCATCCATATTGACCATTTTGGAAACGTTCGACAGGTCCGGAGTCATCGTTTTTCATCAGAAAATGGATTTTTGGGACTGTACCAAAAATGATTCAAAATGTCAAATGGATAGTGCCTCATGTTGAATAACCACTTTTTAACCCCTCAGAGTGACCAAAATGGCCATTTTTACAGAGTTTTGCTTACTCAAAAGCTTCAATTTTGACCAATTTCAGGCACATAAATGACTTTAAACACAACTATTTTAGTTGAAAAAGTCATAATTCACATCCAACAGTCATTTAGAGTCAAAAGATTAAATGTTAAAATTTCATCCATATTGACCATTTTGGAAACGTTCGACAGGTCCGGAGTCATCGTTTTTCATCAGAAAATGGATTTTTGGGACTGTACCAAAAATGATTCAAAATGTCAAATGGATCGTGCCTCATGTTGAATAACCACTTTTTAACCCCTCAGAGTGACCAAAATTGCCATTTTTACAGAGTTTTTGCTTATTCAAAAGCTTTAATTTTGACCAATTTCAGGCACATAAATGACTTTAAACACACTTATTTTAGTTGAAAAAGTCATAATTCACATCCAACTGTCATTTAGAGTCAAAAGATTAAATGTTAAAATTTCATCCATATTGACCATTTCTGGAACGTTCGACAGGTCCGGAGTCATCGTTTTTCATCAGAAAATTGATTTTTGGGACTGTACCAAAAATGATTCAAAATGTCAAATGGATCGTGCCTCATGTTGAATAACCACTTTTTAACCCCTCAGAGTGACCAAAATTGCCATTTTTACAGTTTTTGCTTATTCAAAAGCTTTAATTTTGACCAATTTCAGGCACATAAATGACTTTAAACACACTTATTTTAGTTGAAAAAGTCATAATTCACATCCAACTGTCATTTAGAGTCAAAAGATTAAATGTTAAAATTTCATCCATATTGACCATTTCTGGAACGTTCCACAGGTCCGGAGTCATCGTTTTTCATCAGAAAATTGATTTTTGGGACTGTACCAAAAATGATTCAAAATGTCAAATGGATCGTGCCTCATGTTGAATAACCACTTTTTAACCCCTCAGAGTGACCAAAATGGCAATTTTTACAGAGTTTTGCTTACTCAAAAGCTTCAATTTTGACCAATTTCAGGCACATAAATGACTTTAAACACACTTATTTTAGTTGAAAAAGTCATAATTCACATCCGACAGTCATTTAGAGTCAAAAGATTAAATGTTAAAATTTCATCCATATTGACCATTTTGGAAACGTTCGACAGGTCCGGAGTCATCGTTTTTCATCAGAAAATGGATTTTTGGGACTGTACCAAAAATGATTCAAAATGTCAAATGGATCGTGCCTCATGTTGAATAACCACTTTTTAACCCCTCAGAGTGACCAAAATTGCCATTTTTACAGAGTTTTTGCTTATTCAAAAGCTTTAATTTTGACCAATTTCAGGCACATAAATGACTTTAAACACACTTATTTTAGTTGAAAAAGTCATAATTCCCATCCAACAGTCATTTGGAGTCAAAAGATTAAATGTTAAAATTTCATCCATATTGACCATTTTGGGAACGTTCGACAGGTCCGGAGTCATCGTTTTTCATCAGAAAATGGATTTTTGGGACTGTACCAAAAATGATTCAAAATGTCAAATGGATCGTGCCTCATCTTGAATAATCACTTTTTAACCCCTCAGAGTGACCAAAATGGCCATTTTTATAGAGTTTTGCTTACTCAAAAGCTTCAATTTTGACCAATTTCAGGCACATAAATGACTTTAAACACACTTATTTTAGTTGAAAAAGTCATAATTCCCATCCAACAGTCATTTGGAGTCAAAAGATTAAATGTTAAAATTTCATCCATATTGACCATTTTGGGAACGTTCGACAGGTCCGGAGTCATCGTTTTTCATCAGAAAATGGATTTTTGGGACTGTACCAAAAATGATTCAAAATGTCAATTGGATCGTGCCTCATGTTGAATAACCACTTTTTAACCCCTCAGAGTGACCAAAATTGCCATTTTTACAGAGTTTTTGCTTATTCAAAAGCTTTAATTTTGACCAATTTCAGGCACATAAATGACTTTAAACACACTTATTTTAGTTGAAAAAGTCATAATTCACATCCAACAGTCATTTAGAGTCTAAAGATTAAATGTTAAAATTTCATCCATATTGACCATTTTGGGAACGTTCGACAGGTCCGGAGTCATCGTTTTTCATCAGAAATTGGATTTTTGGGACTGTACCAAAAATGATTCAAAATGTCAAATGGATCGTGCCTCATGTTGAATAACCACTTTTTAACGCCTCAGAGTGACCAAAATTGCCATTTTTACAGAGTTTTTGCTTATTCAAAAGCTTTAATTTTGACCAATTTCAGGCACATAAATGACTTTAAACACACTTATTTTAGTTGAAAAAGTCATAATTCACATCCAACAGTCATTTAGAGTCTACAGATTAAATGTTAAAATTTCATCCATATTGACCATTTTGGGAACGTTCGACAGGTCCGGAGTCATCGTTTTTCATCAGAAAATGGATTTTTGGGACTGTACCAAAAATGATTCAAAATGTCAAATGGATCGTGCCTCATGTTGAATAACCACTTTTTAACCCCTCAGAGTGACCAAAATGGCCATTTTTACAGAGTTTTGCTTACTCAAAAGCTTCAATTTTGACCAATTTCAGGCACATAAATGACTTTAAACACACTTATTTTAGTTGAAAAAGTCATAATTCCCATCCAACAGTCATTTGGAGTCAAAAGATTAAATGTTAAAATTTCATCCATATTGACCATTTTGGGAACGTTCGACAGGTCCGGAGTCATCGTTTTTCATCAGAAAATGGATTTTTGGGACTGTACCAAAAATGATTCAAAATGTCAAATGGATCGTGCCTCATGTTGAATAACCACTTTTTAACCCCTCAGAGTGACCAAAATTGCCATTTTTACAGAGTTTTTGCTTATTCAAAAGCTTTAATTTTGACCAATTTCAGGCACATAAATGACTTTAAACACACTTATTTTAGTTGAAAAAGTCATAATTCACATCCAACAGTCATTTAGAGTCAAAAGATTAAATGTTAAAATTTCATCCATATTGACCTTTTTGGGAACGTTCGACAGGTCCGGAGTCATCGTTTTTCATCAGAAAATTGATTTTTGGGACTGTACCAAAAATGATTCAAAATGTCAAATGGATCGTGCCTCATGTTGAATAACCACTTTTTAACCCCTCAGAGTGACCAACATTGCCATTTTTACAGAGTTTTGCTCACTCAAAAGCTTTAATTTTGACCAATTTCAGGCGCATAAATGATTTTAAACACACTTATTTTAGTTGAAAAAGTCATAATTCCCATCCAACAGTCATTTAGAGTCAAAAGATTACATGTTAAAATTTCATCCATATTGACCATTTTGGAATCGTTCGACAGGTCCGGAGTCATCGTTTTTCATCAGAAAATGGATTTTTGGGACTGTACCAAAAATGATTCAAAATGTCAAATGGATCGTGCCTCATATTGAATAACCACTTTTTAACCCCTCAGAGTGACCAAAATGGCCATTTTTACAGAGTTTTTGCTTATTCAAAAGCTTTAATTTTGACCAATTTCAGGCACATAAATGACTTTAAACACACTTATTTTAGTTGAAAAAGTCATAATTCACATCCAACAGTCATTTAGAGTCTAAAGATTAAATGTTAAAATTTCATCCATATTGACCATTTTGGGAACGTTCGACAGGTCCGGAGTCATCGTTTTTCATCAGAAAATGGATTTTTGGGACTGTACCAAAAATGATTCAAAATGTCAAATGGATCGTGCCTCATATTGAATAACCACTTTTTAACCCCTCAGAGTGACCAAAATGGCCATTTTTACAGAGTTTTGCTTACTCAAAAGCTTCAATTTTGACCAATTTCAGGCACATAAATGACTTTAAACACACTTATTTTAGTTGAAAAAGTCATAATTCCCATCCAACAGTCATTTAGAGTCTAAAGATTAAATGTTAAAATTTCATCCATATTGACCATTTTGGGAACGTTCGACAGGTCCGGAGTCATCGTTTTTCATCAGAAAATGGATTTTTGGGACTGTACCAAAAATGATTCAAAATGTCAAATGGATCGTGCCTCATGTTGAATAACCACTTTTTAACCCCTCAGAGTGACCAAAATGGCCATTTTTACAGAGTTTTGCTTACTCAAAAGCTTCAATTTTGACCAATTTCAGGCACATAAATGACTTTAAACACAACTATTTTAGTTGAAAAAGTCATAATTCACATCCAACAGTCATTTAGAGTCAAAAGATTAAATGTTAAAATTTCATCCATATTGACCATTTTGGAAACGTTCGACAGGTCCGGAGTCATCGTTTTTCATCAGAAAATGGATTTTTGGGACTGTACCAAAAATGATTCAAAATGTCAAATGGATCGTGCCTCATGTTGAATAACCACTTTTTAACCCCTCAGAGTGACCAAAATTGCCATTTTTACAGAGTTTTTGCTTATTCAAAAGCTTTAATTTTGACCAATTTCAGGCACATAAATGACTTTAAACACACTTATTTTAGTTGAAAAAGTCATAATTCACATCCAACTGTCATTTAGAGTCAAAAGATTAAATGTTAAAATTTCATCCATATTGACCATTTTGGAAACGTTCGACAGGTCCGGAGTCATCGTTTTTCATCAGAAAATGGATTTTTGGGACTGTACCAAAAATGATTCAAAATGTCAAATGGATCGTGCCTCATGTTGAATAACCACTTTTTAACCCCTCAGAGTGACCAAAATTGCCATTTTTACAGAGTTTTTGCTTATTCAAAAGCTTTAATTTTGACCAATTTCAGGCACATAAATGACTTTAAACACACTTATTTTAGTTGAAAAAGTCATAATTCACACCCAACAGTCATTTAGAGTCTAAAGATAAAATGTTAAAATTTCATCCATATTGACCATTTTGGGAACGTTCGACAGGTCCGGAGTCATCGTTTTTCATCAGAAAATGGATTTTTGGGACTGTACCAAAAATGATTCAAAATGTCAAATGGATCGTGCCTCATATTGAATAACCACTTTTTAACCCCTCAGAGTGACCAAAATGGCCATTATTACAGAGTTTTGCTTACTCAAAAGCTTCAATTTTGACCAATTTCAGGCACATAAATGACTTTAAACACACTTATTTTAGTTGAAAAAGTCATAATTCCCATCCAACAGTCATTTAGAGTCTAAAGATTAAATGTTAAAATTTCATCCATATTGACCATTTTGGGAACGTTCGACAGGTCCGGAGTCATCGTTTTTCATCAGAAAATGGATTTTTGGGACTGTACCAAAAATGATTCAAAATGTCAAATGGATCGTGCCTCATGTTGAATAACCACTTTTTAACCCCTCAGAGTGACCAAAATGGCCATTTTTACAGAGTTTTGCTTACTCAAAAGCTTCAATTTTGACCAATTTCAGGCACATAAATGACTTTAAACACACTTATTTTAGTTGAAAAAGTCATAATTCACATCCAACAGTCATTTAGAGTCTAAAGATTAAATGTTAAAATTTCATCCATATTGACCATT
Source organism: Lissotriton vulgaris (assembly GCF_964263255.1). Taxonomy (NCBI): domain Eukaryota; kingdom Metazoa; phylum Chordata; class Amphibia; order Caudata; family Salamandridae; genus Lissotriton; species Lissotriton vulgaris. Next base: position 379,233 of record NW_028250685.1, read on the forward strand.
TTGGGAACGTTCGACAGGTCCGGAGTCATCGTTTTTCATCAGAAAATGGATTTTTGGGACTGTACCAAAAATGATTCAAAATGTCAAATGGATCGTGCCTCATGTTGAATAACCACTTTTTAACCCCTCAGAGTGACCAAAATGGCCATTTTTACAGAGTTTTGCTTACTCAAAAGCTTCAATTTTGACCAATTTCAGGCACATAAATGACTTTAAACACACTTATTTTAGTTGAAAAAGTCATAATTCCCATCCAAAAGTCATTTGGAGTCAAAAGATTAAATGTTAAAATTTCATCCATATTGACCATTTTGGGAACGTTCGACAGGTCCGGAGTCATCGTTTTTCATCAGAAAATGGATTTTTGGGACTGTACCAAAAATGATTCAAAATGTCAATTGGATCGTGCCTCATGTTGAATAACCACTTTTTAACCCCTCAGAGTGACCAAAATGGCCATTTTTACAGAGTTTTGCTTACTCAAAAGCTTCAATTTTGACCAATTTCAGGCACATAAATGACTTTAAACACACTTATTTTAGTTGAAAAAGTCATAATTCACACCCAACAGTCATTTAGAGTCAAAAGATTAAATGTTAAAATTTCATCCATATTGACCATTTTGGAAACGTTCGACAGGTCCGGAGTCATCGTTTTTCATCAGAAAATTGATTTTTGGGACTGTTCCAAAAATGATTCAAAATGTCAAATGGATCGTGCCTCATGTTGAATAACCACTTTTTAACCCCTCAGAGTGACCAACATTGCCATTTTTACAGAGTTTTGCTTACTCAAGAGCTTCAATTTTGACCAATTTCAGGCACATAAATGACTTTAAACACACTTATTTTCGTTGAAAAAGTCATAATTCCCATCCAACAGTCATTTGGAGTCAAAAGATTAAATGTTAAAATTTCATCCATATTGACCATTTTGGAAATGTTCGACAGGTCCGGAGTCATCGTTTTTCATCAGAAAATGGATTTTTGGGACTGTACCAAAAATGATTCAAAATGTCAAATGGATCGTGCCTCATGTTGAATAACCACTTTTTAACCCCTCAGAGTGACCAAAATGGCCATTTTTACAGAGTTTTGCTTTTCAAAAGCTTTAATTTTGACCAATTTCAGGCACATAAATGACTTTAAACACACTTATTTTAGTTGAAAAAGTCACAATTCACATCCAACAGTCATTTAGAGTCAAAAGATTAAATGTTAAAATTTCATCCATATTGACCATTTTGGAATCGTTCGACAGGTCCGGAGTCATCGTTTTTCATCAGAAAATGGATTTTTGGGACTGTACCAAAAATGATTCAAAATGTCAAATGGATCGTGCCTCATGTTGAATAACCACTTTTTAACCCCTCAGAGTGACCAAAATGGCCATTTTTACAGAGTTTTGCTTACTCAAAAGCTTCAATTTTGACCAATTTCAGGCACATAAATGACTTTAAACACAACTATTTTAGTTGAAAAAGTCATAATTCACATCCAACAGTCATTTAGAGTCAAAAGATTAAATGTTAAAATTTCATCCATATTGACCATTTTGGAAACGTTCGACAGGTCCGGAGTCATCGTTTTTCAACAGAAAATGGATTTTTGGGACTGTACCAAAAATGATTCAAAATGTCAAATGGATCGTGCCTCATGTTGAATAACCACTTTTTAACCCCTCAGAGTGACCAAAATTGCCATTTTTACAGTTTTTGCTTATTCAAAAGCTTTAATTTTGACCAATTTCAGGCACATAAATGACTTTAAACACACTTATTTTAGTTGAAAAAGTCATAATTCACATCCAACTGTCATTTAGAGTCTAAAGATTAAATGTTAAAATTTCATCCATATTGACCATTTTGGGAACGTTCGACAGGTCCGGAGTCATCGTTTTTCATCAGAAAATGGATTTTTGGGACTGTACCAAAAATGATTCAAAATGTCAAATGGATCGTGCCTCATGTTGAATAACCACTTTTTAACCCCTCAGAGTGACCAAAATGGCCATTTTTACAGAGTTTTGCTTACTCAAAAGCTTCAATTTTGACCAATTTCAGGCACATAAATGACTTTAAACACAACTATTTTAGTGGAAAAAGTCATAATTCACATCCAACAGTCATTTAGAGTCAAAAGATTAAATGTTAAAATTTCATCCATATTGACCATTTTGGAAACGTTCGACAGGTCCGGAGTCATCGTTTTTCATCAGAAAATGGATTTTTGGGACTGTACCAAAAATGATTCAAAATGTCAAATGGATCATGCCTCATGTTGAATAACCACTTTTTAACCCCTCAGAGTGACCAAAATTGCCATTTTTACAGAGTTTTTGCTTATTCAAAAGCTTTAATTTTGACCAATTTCAGGCACATAAATGACTTTAAACACACTTATTTTAGTTGAAAAAGTCATAATTCACATCCAACTGTCATTTAGAGTCAAAAGATTAAATGTTAAAATTTCATCCATATTGACCATTTCTGGAACGTTCCACAGGTCCGGAGTCATCGTTTTTCATCAGAAAATTGATTTTGGGACTGTACCAAAAATGATTCAAAATGTCAAATGGATCGTGCCTCATGTTGAATAACCACTTTTTAACCCCTCAGAGTGACCAAAATGGCAATTTTTACAGAGTTTTGCTTACTCAAAAGCTTCAATTTTGACCAATTTCAGGCACATAAATGACTTTAAACACACTTATTTTAGTTGAAAAAGTCATAATTCCCATCCAACATTCATTTGGAGTCAAAAGATTAAATGTTAAAATTTCATCCATATTGACCATTTTGGGAACGTTCGACAGGTCCGGAGTCATTGTTTTTCATCAGAAAATGGATTTTTGGGACTGTACCAAAAATGATTCAAAATGTCAAATGGATCGTGCCTCATGTTGAATAACCACTTTTTAACCCCTCAGAGTGACCAAAATGGCCATTTTTACAGAGTTTTGCTTATTCAAAAGCTTTAATTTTGACCAATTTCAGGCACATAAATGACTTTAAACACACTTATTTTAGTTGAAAAAGTCACAATTCACATCCAACAGTCATTTAGAGTCAAAATGATTAAATGTTAAAATTTCATCCATATTGACCATTTTGGAAACGTTCGACAGGTCCGGAGTCATCGTTTTTCATCAGAAAATGGATTTTTGGGACTGTACCAAAAATGATTCAAAATGTCAAATGGATCGTGCCTCATGTTGAATAACCACTTTTTAACCCCTCAGAGTGACCAAAATTGCCATTTTTACAGAGTTTTTGCTTATTCAAAAGCTTTAATTTTGACCAATTTCAGGCACATAAATGACTTTAAACACACTTATTTTAGTTGAAAAAGTCATAATTCACATCCAACTGTCATTTAGAGTCAAAAGATTAAATGTTAAAATTTCATCCATATTGACCATTTCTGGAACGTTCCACAGGTCCGGAGTCATCGTTTTTCATCAGAAAATTGATTTTTGGGACTGTACCAAAAATGATTCAAAATGTCAAATGGATCGTGCCTCATGTTGAATAACCACTTTTTAACCCCTCAGAGTGACCAAAATGGCAATTTTTACAGAGTTTTGCTTACTCAAAAGCTTCAATTTTGACCAATTTCAGGCACATAAATGACTTTAAACACACTTATTTTAGTTGAAAAAGTCATAATTCCCATCTACCAGTCATTTGGAGTCAAAAGATTAAATGTTAAAATTTCATCCATATTGACCATTTTGGGAACGTTCGACAGATCCGGAGTCATCGTTTTTCATCAGAAATTGGATTTTTGGGACTGTACCAAAAATGATTCAAAATGTCAAATGGATCGTGCCTCATGTTGAATAACCACTTTTTAACCCCTCAGAGTGACCAAAATTGCCATTTTTACAGAGTTTTTGCTTATTCAAAAGCTTTAATTTTGACCAATTTCAGGCACATAAATGACTTTAAACACACTTATTTTAGTTGAAAAAGTCATAATTCACATCCAACAGTCATTTAGAGTCTAAAGATTAAATGTTAAAATTTCATCCATATTGACCATTTTGGGAACGTTCGACAGGTCCGGAGTCATCGTTTTTCATCAGAAATTGGATTTTTGGGACTGTACCAAAAATGATTCAAAATGTCAAATGGATCGTGCCTCATGTTGAATAACCACTTTTTAACCCCTCAGAGTGACCAAAATTGCCATTTTTACAGAGTTTTTGCTTATTCAAAAGCTTTAATTTTGACCAATTTCAGGCACATAAATGACTTTAAACACACTTATTTTAGTTGAAAAAGTCATAATTCACATCCAACAGTCATTTAGAGTCTAAAGATTAAATGTTAAAATTTCATCCATATTGACCATTTTGGGAACGTTCGACAGGTCCGGAGTCATCGTTTTTCATCAGAAAATGGATTTTTGGGACTGTACCAAAAATGATTCAAAATGTCAAATGGATCGTGCCTCATGTTGAATAACCACTTTTTAACCCCTCAGAGTGACCAAAATGGCCATTTTTACAGAGTTTTGCTTACTCAAAAGCTTCAATTTTGACCAATTTCAGGCACATAAATGACTTTAAACACACTTATTTTAGTTGAAAAAGTCATAATTCCCATCCAACAGTCATTTGGAGTCAAAAGATTAAATGTTAAAATTTCATCCATATTGACCATTTTGGGAACATTCGACAGGTCCGGAGTCATCGTTTTTCATCAGAAAATGGATTTTTGGGACTGTACCAAAAATGATTCAAAATGTCAATTGGATCGTGCCTCATGTTGAATAACCACTTTTTAACCCCTCAGAGTGACCAAAATGGCCATTTTTACAGAGTTTTGCTTACTCAAAAGCTTCAATTTTGACCAATTTCAGGCACATAAATGACTTTAAACACACTTGATTTAGTTGAAAAAGTCATAATTCACATCCGACAGTCATTTAGAGTCAAAAGATTAAATGTTAAAATTTCATCCATATTGACCATTTTGGGAACGTTCGACAGGTCCGGAGTCATCGTTTTTCATCAGAAAGTTGATTTTTGGGACTGTACCAAAAATGATTCAAAATGTCAAATGGATCGTGCCTCATGTTGAATAACCACTTTTTAACCCCTCAGAGTGACCAACATTGCCATTTTTACAGAGTTTTGCTTACTCAAAAGCTTTAATTTTGACCAATTTCAGGCGCATAAATGATTTTAAACACACTTATTTTAGTTGAAAAAGTCATAATTCCCATCCAACAGTCATTTAGAGTCAAAAGATTACATGTTAAAATTTCATCCATATTGACCATTTTGGAATCGTTCGACAGGTCCGGAGTCATCGTTTTTCATCAGAAAATGGATTTTTGGGACTGTACCAAAAATGATTCAAAATGTCAATTGGATCGTGCCTCATGTTGAATAACCACTTTTTAACCCCTCAGAGTGACCAAAATGGCCATTTTTACAGAGTTTTGCTTACTCAAAAGCTTCAATTTTGACCAATTTCAGGCACATAAATGACTTTAAACACACTTGATTTAGTTGAAAAAGTCATAATTCACATCCGACAGTCATTTAGAGTCAAAAGATTAAATGTTAAAATTTCATCCATATTGACCATTTTGGAAACGTTCGACAGGTCCGGAGTCATCGTTTTTCATCAGAAAATGGATTTTTGGGACTGTACCAAAAATGATTCAAAATGTCAAATGGATCGTGCCTCATGTTGAATAACTACTTTTTAACCCCTCAGAGTGACCAAAATTGCCATTTTTACAGAGTTTTTGCTTATTCAAAAGCTTTAATTTTGACCAATTTCAGGCACATAAATGACTTTAAACACACTTATTTTAGTTGAAAAAGTAATAATTCACATCCAACAGTCATTTAGAGTCTAAAGATTAAATGTTAAAATTTCATCCGTATTGACCATTTTGGGAACGTTCGACAGGTCCGGAGTCATCGTTTTTCATCAGAAAATGGATTTTTGGGACTGTACCAAAAATGATTCAAAATGTCAAATGGATCGTGCCTCATGTTGAATAACCACTTTTTAACCCCTCAGAGTGACCAAAATGGCCATTTTTACAGAGTTTTGCTTACTCAAAAGCTTCAATTTTGACCAATTTCAGGCACATAAATGACTTTAAACACACTTATTTTAGTTGAAAAAGTCATAATTCCCATCCAACAGTCATTTGGAGTCAAAAGATTAAATGTTAAAATTTCATCCATATTGACCATTTTGGGAACGTTCGACAGGTCCGGAGTCATCGTTTTTCATCAGAAAATGGATTTTTGGGACTGTACCAAAAATGATTCAAAATGTCAATTGGATCGTGCCTCATGTTGAATAACCACTTTTTAACCCCTCAGAGTGACCAAAATGGCCATTTTTACAGAGTTTTGCTTACTCAAAAGCTTCAATTTTGACCAATTTCAGGCACATAAATGACTTTAAACACACTTATTTTAGTTGAAAAAGTCATAATTCACATCCAACAGTCATTTAGAGTCAAAAGATTAAATGTTAAAATTTCATCCATATTGACCATTTTGGAAACGTTCGACAGGTCCGGAGTCATCGTTTTTCATCAGAAAATTGATTTTTGGGACTGTTCCAAAAATTTATTTATTTATTTATTTATTTATTTATTGTCATTTTTAAAGCGCGGCGAATACCCGTAGGCGTCTCGGCGCTGGCTGAGGGCATAGGTCAACATCCAGGTGAACCAACAGGGCCTTCCTAACTATTGGTCAAATAACCAGGTCTTGAGTTGTTTACGGAATATTAGCAGGGATGGACTAGTCTTGATGTGAGAAGGTAGGGAATTCCAGAGTTTTGGGGCGGCAACCAAAAAACGTCTGTCGCCCCAAGTGACTGTTCTAGTGCGTGGTACTACTAGATGATTATGATGGGTGGAGCGGAGAGCACGAGTTGGTGTGTAACGTACAAGATTATGTTTAAGAAAGTGGGGGCCTTGATTGTTAAGTGCCTTGTAGACAATACACAGCGATTTAAACGTAATTCGACTGCGTATCGGGAGCCAGTGAAGTTTCCTGATGGTGTTGGAGACAGGTGCAAATTTAGGAAGTCCCGAAAGCAGACGGGCTGCAGCGTTTTGAATTGACTGCATCTTATTTGTCACTCGATTTTGGGCCTGTAGAAAGAGGGCGTTACAATAATCCAAGGCGGACAACACCAATGAACTGATCAGAGTTTTCCTAACTGAGTCCGGTAGAAAAGGTAGGATTTTCCTTATCATTTTAAGTTTCATGTGAGCCGTGGCTGCAATTTTGTTGGCATGCGCCATGAAGCTAAGACCCACGTCGAAGGTGACGCCAAGATTCCTGACTTTAAGAGCTGGACTAGGAGGTGTTCCAAAAGATGTAGGCCACCAAACTGATGACCAGCCAGGATATAGGTGACCAAAAATGACCACTTCGGTCTTATCTGAATTAAGCTTCAGACAGTTGGTGGCCATCCAGTCACCTATGGCCACCATCCCTCTTGTGAAGCGTGTGGCCACCTCATCACCATCCCCCTTAATGGCCAGTACCAGTTGAGTGTCATCGGCATAGGAGGTTAGGCTCATCCCAAATGCTTTGATGACAATAGCAAGGTCCGACACATAGATATTAAACAGTGTCGGACTTAGGGATGAGCCTTGTGGAACCCCACACGGCAGCGACACCTTAGAGGATTGGAATGGTCCTAGGGATACCGCCTGCGTTCTATTAGCCAGAAACGACACAAGTAGGTCCAGCGCCGTATTCTGGACCCCCATCCGTCCGACACGGTCGGCCAAGATCTTGTGGTCGACCGTGTCGAAGGCCGCCGAGAGGTCCAGCATGACCAGAACTGCTGTCCCCCCCTGATCCCGTATGGCTCTGATGTCATCAGCCGCTTTCAGGAGGGCGGTTTCCATGCCATGACATTTGCGGAATCCGAACTGGGTGTTATCGAGCAGCTGATATTGCTCTACAAAGTCCGACAGCTGCTGATTCATGGCTTTTTCTATGACTTTGGCCAAAAATGGGAGACTGGCAATAGGCCTGTAGTTTTTTAGGTCGTCTTTATTAAGGTTGGCTTTTTTTAATAAAGGTTTTACCAGCGTGTGTTTCAGGGAGTCGGGAAAAAACTGAGAGCTAAACATAACGTTACAGACTGAAGTGATGGCCGGAATCAATGTGTCCATAACAGGGGCAAGAACTTTAAGCGGGCAAGGATCCAGTGCTGAGCCGGTTTTAATTTTAGAGATAATAATCTTTGTCTGATCCATAGAGAGGTCGGTGAAGCGTGTCAACGAATTCTCCAGCGGGGAAGAGGAGGGGGACTGATGACCGGTTTGAGTGTTCAGGGTGAAAGCCTGATAAATGTCATTTACTTTCGTAAAGAAGAAATTAGATAGGGCATCGCAAAGCTGTTGTGAGGGGGGAGGTGTGAGATCCTGCATGCTGCCAGAAAGGAGCTTGGTGATGTTAAATAACTCTTTGCTTGAGTTTTTTGCCTTTTTAATTTGTTCGGCGTAATAAGTTCTTTTCGCCTCTGCAATCATCTGTTTATACCGGGCGAGTGATTCCTTGTATATTATTTTGCTCTCGACGTCGTAAAGCTTTCGCCAGTATCTTTCCCTTTGTTTATTAAGTTGTTTCTGCTTTTTTAATTCCTCGGAGAACCACGGTGCACTGGGGGAAGTTCGGTTCCGGGAGATAGTTTTTACGGGAACTAGCTGGTGTGTGGCCTGATTAAGCCAATTATGAAACTGGTTTGTCGCAAGAGTGGGGTCATCTGACAACGGGGGCAGTGTTCTGTCCAGCAGTGTTTTCAGTTCTGCCTTATTTATGTCATTCCACGCTTTCACCGATTTGGGGGTATGGTCAGGGAGTCTAGTCTTGGAGCTGTCAGGAATGACTAACTTACTTAAAATGGCTGGTGATCCGTCCATGGCAAGGGGAGAACAGCTGAGATGTGTAGTGACTTAATGTTGGTAAATATGCCGTCCAAAGTGTGACCGGCCTCGTGAGTAGGGGCAGAAACTAGTTGTTGCAGACCCAACGTTTCCATGTCAGCCGTGAGACATGTTGTGTCAACGTCACTGCCTGATTCAAGGTGGAAGTTAAAATCCCCTAACACCGAAAAGGAGTCTTCAAGTGCTATGGATTCTAGTATTGACCCTAAACTGAGTAGAAAAGGGGCACGGGCTCCTGGTGGACGATATATCAGCACACCTTTAAAATTGAAAAGGGCGGTAAAGTTAATACTGAACATAATGGCTTCACATGTAGTGGATGGTATGGAGGAGGTCCTAATCGGAAAATTATCTTTGGTGATGATGGCAAGCCCGCCTCCCCGTTGGCCTATTCTGTCCTGCCTGTGTATCGTGTACCCAATCGGGACCGCTATGACCAAATCTGGGTCAGATGCCCCATCCGTCCAGGTTTCCGTAATGAACAGTGCATCCAAGTCAAAGTCTGTTATTAAGTCAGCGATTTCCTGCCTATGTCTACACATGGAGCGGGCATTAATAAGCGCTAAGTGGAAAGTAGCAGCAGGAGAGATCACAGACATCGAGGAGTTGATTTTGGAGTTAAGAATCGGTATCCTGGAGGAGCAGTGCGGGCAACTCAGGAGAGAGGGGGCGAGACTATGAGAATGTGGGTCATGTTTGTGACAAAACTTACTTCCTAAAGGACGAAGTGCTCTTAAGGATGAAGGCGCATAGACCAGTCGTGATATTTGGGCAGGGGGTGTGGCAGGAGGCAAAATGGAAAAAGGAATGATTCAAAATGTCAAATGGATCGTGCCTCATGTTGAATAACCACTTTTTAACCCCTCAGAGTGACCAACATTGCCATTTTTACAGAGTTTTGCTTACTCAAGAGCTTCAATTTTGACCAATTTCAGGCACATAAATGACTTTAAACACACTTATTTTAGTTGAAAAAGTCATAATTCCCATCCAACAGTCATTTGGAGTCAAAAGATTAAATGTTAAAATTTCATCCATATTGACCATTTTGGAAATGTTCGACAGGTCCGGAGTCATCGTTTTTCATCAGAAAATGGATTTTTGGGACTGTACCAAAAATGATTCAAAATGTCAAATGGATCGTGCCTCATGTTGAATAACCACTTTTTAACCTCTCAGAGTGACCAAAATGGCCATTTTTACAGAGTTTTGCTTATTCAAAAGCTTTAATTTTGACCAATTTCAGGCACATAAATGACTTTAAACACACTTATTTTAGTTGAAAAAGTCACAATTCACATCCAACAGTCATTTAGAGTCAAAAGATTAAATGTTAAAATTTCATCCATATTGACCATTTTGGAATCGTTCGACAGGACCGGAGTCATCGTTTTTCATCAGAAAATGGATTTTTGGGACTGTACCAAAAATGATTCAAAATGTCAAATGGATCGTGCCTCATGTTGAATAACCACTTTTTAACCCCTCAGAGTGACCAAAATGGCCATTTTTACAGAGTTTTGCTTACTCAAAAGCTTCAATTTTGACCAATTTCAGGCACATAAATGACTTTAAACACAACTATTTTAGTTGAAAAAGTCATAATTCACATCCAACAGTCATTTAGAGTCAAAAGATTAAATGTTAAAATTTCATCCATATTGACCATTTTGGAAACGTTCGACAGGTCCGGAGTCATCGTTTTTCAACAGAAAATGGATTTTTGGGACTGTACCAAAAATGATTCAAAATGTCAAATGGATCGTGCCTCATGTTGAATAACCACTTTTTAACCCCTCAGAGTGACCAAAATTGCCATTTTTACAGTTTTTGCTTATTCAAAAGCTTTAATTTTGACCAATTTCAGGCACATAAATGACTTTAAACACACTTATTTTAGTTGAAAAAGTCATAATTCACATCCAACTGTCATTTAGAGTCAAAAGATTAAATGTTAAAATTTCATCCATATTGACCATTTCTGGAACGTTCCACAGGTCCGGAGTCATCGTTTTTCATCAGAAAATTGATTTTTGGGACTGTACCAAAAATGATTCAAAATGTCAAATGGATCGTGCCTCATGTTGAATAACCACTTTTTAACCCCTCAGAGTGACCAAAATGGCAATTTTTACAGAGTTTTGCTTACTCAAAAGCTTCAATCTTGACCAATTTCAGGCACATAAATGACTTTAAACACACTTATTTTAGTTGAAAAAGTCATAATTCCCATCCAACAGTCATTTGGAGTCAAAAGATTAAATGTTAAAATTTCATCCATATTGACCATTTTGGGAACGTTCGACAGGTCCGGAGTCATCGTTTTTCATCAGAAATTGGATTTTTGGGACTGTACCAAAAATGATTCAAAATGTCAAATGGATCGTGCCTCATGTTGAATAACCACTTTTTAACCCCTCCGAGTGACCAAAATTGCCATTTTTACAGAGTTTTTGCTTATTCAAAAGCTTTAATTTTGACCAATTTCAGGCACATAAATGACTTTAAACACACTTATTTTAGTTGAAAAAGTCATAATTCACATCCAACAGTCATTTAGAGTCTAAAGATTAAATGTTAAAATTTCATCCATATTGACCATTTTGGGAACGTTCGACAGGTCCGGAGTCATCGTTTTTCATCAGAAAATGGATTTTTGGGACTGTACCAAAAATGATTCAAAATGTCAAATGGATCGTGCCTCATGTTGAATAATCACTTTTTAACCCCTCAGAGTGACCAAAATGGCCATTTTTACAGAGTTTTGCTTACTCAAAAGCTTCAATTTTGACCAATTTCAGGCACATAAATGACTTTAAACACACTTATTTTAGTTGAAAAAGTCATAATTCCCATCCAACAGTCATTTGGAGTCAAAAGATTAAATGTTAAAATTTCATCCATATTGACCATTTTGGGAACGTTCGACAGGTCCGGAGTCATCGTTTTTCATCAGAAAATGGATTTTTGGGACTGTACCAAAAATGATTCAAAATGTCAATTGGATCGTGCCTCATGTTGAATAACCACTTTTTAACCCCTCAGAGTGACCAAAATGGCCATTTTTACAGAGTTTTGCTTACTCAAAAGCTTCAATTTTGACCAATTTCAGGCACATAAATGACTTTAAACACACTTGATTTAGTTGAAAAAGTCATAATTCACATCCGACAGTCATTTAGAGTCAAAAGATTAAATGTTAAAATTTCATCCATATTGACCATTTTGGAAACGTTCGACAGGTCCGGAGTCATCGTTTTTCATCAGAAAATGGATTTTTGGGACTGTACCAAAAATGATTCAAAATGTCAAATGGATCGTGCCTCATGTTGAATAACCACTTTTTAACCCCTCAGAGTGACCAAAATTGCCATTTTTACAGAGTTTTTGCTTATTCAAAAGCTTTAATTTTGACCAATTTCAGGCACATAAATGACTTTAAACACACTTATTTTAGTTGAAAAAGTCATAATTCACATCCAACAGTCATTTAGAGTCTAAAGATTAAATGTTAAAATTTCATCCATATTGACCATTTTGGGAACGTTCGACAGGTCCGGAGTCATCGTTTTTCATCAGAAATTGGATTTTTGGGACTGTACCAAAAATGATTCAAAATGTCAAATGGATCGTGCCTCATGTTGAATAACCACTTTTTAATGCCTCAGAGTGACCAAAATTGCCATTTTTACAGAGTTTTTGCTTATTCAAAAGCTTTAATTTTGACCAATTTCAGGCACATAAATGACTTTAAACACACTTATTTTAGTTGAAAAAGTCATAATTCACATCCAACAGTCATTTAGAGTCTACAGATTAAATGTTAAAATTTCATCCATATTGACCATTTTGGGAACGTTCGACAGGTCCGGAGTCATCGTTTTTCATCAGAAAATGGATTTTTGGGACTGTACCAAAAATGATTCAAAATGTCAAATGGATCGTGCCTCATGTTGAATAACCACTTTTTAACCCCTCAGAGTGACCAAAATGGCCATTTTTACAGAGTTTTGCTTACTCAAAAGCTTCAATTTTGACCAATTTCAGGCACATAAATGACTTTAAACACACTTATTTTAGTTGAAAAAGTCATAATTCCCATCCAACAGTCATTTGGAGTCAAAAGATTAAATGTTAAAATTTCATCCATATTGACCATTTTGGGAACGTTCGACAGGTCCGGAGTCATCGTTTTTCATCAGAAAATGGATTTTTGGGACTGTACCAAAAATGATTCAAAATGTCAAATGGATCGTGCCTCATGTTGAATAACCACTTTTTAACCCCTCAGAGTGACCAAAATTGCCATTTTTACAGAGTTTTTGCTTATTCAAAAGCTTTAATTTTGACCAATTTCAGGCACATAAATGACTTTAAACACACTTATTTTAGTTGAAAAAGTCATAATTCACATCCAACAGTCATTTAGAGTCAAAAGATTAAATGTTAAAATTTCATCCATATTGACCATTTTGGGAACGTTCGACAGGTCCGGAGTCATCGTTTTTCATCAGAAAATTGATTTTTGGGACTGTACCAAAAATGATTCAAAATGTCAAATGGATCGTGCCTCATGTTGAATAACCACTTTTTAACCCCTCAGAGTGACCAACATTGCCATTTTTACAGAGTTTTGCTTACTCAAAAGCTTTAATTTTGACCAATTTCAGGCGCATAAATGATTTTAAACACACTTATTTTAGTTGAAAAAGTCATAATTCCCATCCAACAGTCATTTAGAGTCAAAAGATTACATGTTAAAATTTCATCCATATTGACCATTTTGGAATCGTTCGACAGGTCCGGAGTCATCGTTTTTCATCAGAAAATGGATTTTTGGGACTGTACCAAAAATGATTCAAAATGTCAATTGGATCGTGCCTCATGTTGAATAACCACTTTTTAACCCCTCAGAGTGACCAAAATGGCCATTTTTACAGAGTTTTGCTTACTCAAAAGCTTCAATTTTGACCAATTTCAGGTACATAAATGACTTTAAACACACTTGATTTAGTTGAAAAAGTCATAATTCACATCCGACAGTCATTTAGAGTCAAAAGATTAAATGTTAAAATTTCATCCATATTGACCATTTTGGAAACGTTCGACAGGTCCGGAGTCATCGTTTTTCATCAGAAAATGGATTTTTGGGACTGTACCAAAAATGATTCAAAATGTCAAATGGATCGTGCCTCATGTTGAATAACCACTTTTTAACCCCTCAGACTGACCAAAATGGCCATTTTTACAGAGTTTTGCTTACTCAAAAGCTTCAATTTTGACCAATTTCAGGCACATAAATGACTTTAAACACACTTATTTTAGTTGAAAAAGTCATAATTCCCATCCAACAGTCATTTAGAGTCAAAAGATTACATGTTAAAATTTCATCCATATTGACCATTTTGGAATCGTTCGACAGGTCCGGAGTCATCGTTTTTCATCAGAAAATGGATTTTTGGGACTGTACCAAAAATGATTCAAAATGTCAATTGGATCGTGCCTCATGTTGAATAACCACTTTTTAACCCCTCAGAGTGACCAAAATGGCCATTTTTACAGAGTTTTGCTTACTCAAAAGCTTCAATTTTGACCAATTTCAGGCACATAAATGACTTTAAACACACTTATTTTAGTTGAAAAAGTCATAATTCCCATCCAACAGTGATTTGGAGTCAAAAGATTAAATGTTAAAATTTCATCCATATTGACCATTTTGGGAACGTTCGACAGGTCCGGAGTCATCGTTTTTCATCAGAAAATGGATTTTTGGGACTGTACCAAAAATGATTCAAAATGTCAATTGGATCGTGCCTCATGTTGAATAACCACTTTTTAACCCCTCAGAGTGACCAAAATGGCATTTTTACAGAGTTTTGCTTACTCAAAAGCTTCAATTTTGACCAATTTCAGGCACATAAATGACTTTAAACACACTTATTTTAGTTGAAAAAGTCATAATTCACATCCAACAGTCATTTAGAGTCAAAAGATTAAATGTTAAAATTTCATCCATATTGACCATTTTGGAAACGTTCGACAGGTCCGGAGTCATCGTTTTTCATCAGAAAATTGATTTTTGGGACTGTTCCAAAAATGATTCAAAATGTCAAATGGATCGTGCCTCATGTTGAATAACCACTTTTTAACCCCTCAGAGTGACCAAAATGGCCATTTTTACAGAGTTTTGCTTACTCAAAAGCTTCAATTTTGACCAATTTCAGGCACATAAATGACTTTAAACACAACTATTTTAGTTGAAAAAGTCATAATTCACATCCAACAGTCATTTAGAGTCAAAAGATTAAATGTTAAAATTTCATCCATATTGACCATTTTGGAAACGTTCGACAGGTCCGGAGTCATCGTTTTTCATCAGAAAATGGATTTTTGGGACTGTACCAAAAATGATTCAAAATGTCAAATGGATCGTGCCTCATGTTGAATAACCACTTTTTAACCCCTCAGAGTGACCAAAATGGCAATTTTTACAGAGTTTTGCTTACTCAAAAGCTTCAATTTTGACCAATTTCAGGCACATAAATGACTTTAAACACACTTATTTTAGTTGAAAAAGTCATAATTCCCATCCAACAGTCATTTGGAGTCAAAAGATTAAATGTTAAAATTTCATCCATATTGACCATTTTGGGAACGTTCGACAGGTCCGGAGTCATCGTTTTTCATCAGAAATTGGATTTTTGGGACTGTACCAAAAATGATTCAAAATGTCAAATGGATCGTGCCTCATGTTGAATAACCACTTTTTAACCCCTCCGAGTGACCAAAATTGCCATTTTTACAGAGTTTTTGCTTATTCAAAAGCTTTAATTTTGACCAATTTTCAGGCACATAAATGACTTTAAACACACTTATTTTAGTTGAAAAAGTCATAATTCACATCCGACAGTCATTTAGAGTCAAAAGATTAAATGTTAAAATTTCATCCATATTGACCATTTTGGAAACGTTCGACAGGTCCGGAGTCATCGTTTTTCATCAGAAAATGGATTTTTGGGACTGTACCAAAAATGATTCAAAATGTCAAATGGATCGTGCCTCATGTTGAATAACCACTTTTTAACCCCTCAGAGTGACCAAAATTGCCATTTTTACAGAGTTTTTGCTTATTCAAAAGCTTTAATTTTGACCAATTTCAGGCACATAAATGACTTTAAACACACTTATTTTAGTTGAAAAAGTCATAATTCCCATCCAACAGTCATTTGGAGTCAAAAGATTAAATGTTAAAATTTCATCCATATTGACCATTTTGGGAACGTTCGACAGGTCCGGAGTCATCGTTTTTCATCAGAAAATGGATTTTTGGGACTGTACCAAAAATGATTCAAAATGTCAAATGGATCGTGCCTCATGTTGAATAACCACTTTTTAACCCCTCAGAGTGACCAAAATGGCCATTTTTACAGAGTTTTGCTTACTCAAAAGCTTCAATTTTGACCAATTTCAGGCACATAAATGACTTTAAACACAACTATTTTAGTTGAAAAAGTCATAATTCACATCCAACAGTCATTTAGAGTCAAAAGATTAAATGTTAAAATTTCATCCATATTGACCATTTTGGAAACGTTCGACAGGTCCGGAGTCATCGTTTTTCATCAGAAAATGGATTTTTGGGACTGTACCAAAAATGATTCAAAATGTCAAATGGATCGTGCCTCATGTTGAATAACCACTTTTTAACCCCTCAGAGTGACCAAAATTGCCATTTTTACAGAGTTTTTGCTTATTCAAAAGCTTTAATTTTGACCAATTTCAGGCACATAAATGACTTTAAACACACTTATTTTAGTTGAAAAAGTCATAATTCACATCCAACTGTCATTTAGAGTCAAAAGATTAAATGTTAAAATTTCATCCATATTGACCATTTCTGGAACGTTCCACAGGTCCGGAGTCATCGTTTTTCATCAGAAAATTGATTTTGGGACTGTACCAAAAATGATTCAAAATGTCAAATGGATCGTGCCTCATGTTGAATAACCACTTTTTAACCCCTCAGAGTGACCAAAATGGCAATTTTTACAGAGTTTTGCTTACTCAAAAGCTTCAATTTTGACTAATTTCAGGCACATAAATGACTTTAAACACACTTATTTTAGTTGAAAAAGTCATAATTCCCATCCAACATTCATTTGGAGTCAAAAGATTAAATGTTAAAATTTCATCCATATTGACCATTTTGGGAACGTTCGACAGGTCCGGAGTCATTGTTTTTCATCAGAAATTGGATTTTTGGGACTGTACCAAAAATGATTCAAAATGTTAAATGGATCGTGCCTCATGTTGAATAACCACTTTTTAACCCCTCAGAGTGACCAAAATTGCCATTTTTACAGAGTTTTTGCTTATTCAAAAGCTTTAATTTTGACCAATTTCAGGCACATAAATGACTTTAAACACACTTATTTTAGTTGAAAAAGTCATAATTCACATCCAACAGTCATTTAGAGTCTAAAGATTAAATGTTAAAATTTCATCCATATTGACCATTTTGGGAACGTTCGACAGGTCCGGAGTCATCGTTTTTCATCAGAAAATGGATTTTTGGGACTGTACCAAAAATGATTCAAAATGTCAAATGGATCGTGCCTCATGTTGAATAACCACTTTTTAACCCCTCAGAGTGACCAAAATGGCCATTTTTACAGAGTTTTGCTTACTCAAAAGCTTCAATTTTGACCAATTTCAGACACATAAATGACTTTAAACACACTTATTTTAGTTGAAAAAGTCATAATTCCCATCCAACAGTCATTTGGAGTCAAAAGATTAAATGTTAAAATTTCATCCATATTGACCATTTTGGGAACGTTCGACAGGTCCGGAGTCATCGTTTTTCATCAGAAAATGGATTTTTGGGACTGTACCAAAAATGATTCAAAATGTCAAATGGATCGTGCCTCATGTTGAATAACCACTTTTTAACCCCTCAGAGTGACCAAAATTGCCATTTTTACAGAGTTTTTGCTTATTCAAAAGCTTTAATTTTGACCAATTTCAGGCACATAAATGACTTTAAACACACTTATTTTAGTTGAAAAAGTCATAATTCACATCCAACAGTCATTTAGAGTCAAAAGATTAAATGTTAAAATTTCATCCATATTGACCATTTTGGGAACGTTCGACAGGTCCGGAGTCATCGTTTTTCATCAGAAAATTGATTTTTGGGACTGTACCAAAAATGATTCAAAATGTCAAATGGATCGTGCCTCATGTTGAATAACCACTTTTTAACCCCTCAGAGTGACCAACATTGCCATTTTTACAGAGCTTTGCTTACTCAAAAGCTTTAATTTTGACCAATTTCAGGCTCATAAATGATTTTAAACACACTTATTTTAGTTGAAAAAGTCATAATTCCCATCCAACAGTCATTTAGAGTCAAAAGATTACATGTTAAAATGTCATCCATATTGACCATTTTGGAATCGTTCGACAGGTCCGGAGTCATCGTTTTTCATCAGAAAATTGATTTTTGGGACTGTACCAAAAATGATTCAAAATGTCAATTGGATCGTGCCTCATGTTGAATAACCACTTTTTAACCCCTCAGAGTGACCAAAATGGCCATTTTTACAGAGTTTTGCTTACTCAAAAGCTTCAATTTTGACCAATTTCAGGCACATAAATGACTTTAAACACACTTGATTTAGTTGAAAAAGTCATAATTCACATCCGACAGTCATTTAGAGTCAAAAGATTAAATGTTAAAATTTCATCCATATTGACCATTTTGGAAACGTTCGAAAGGTCCGGAGTCATCGTTTTTCATCAGAAAATGGATTTTTGGGACTGTACCAAAAATGATTCAAAATGTCAAATGGATCGTGCCTCATGTTGAATAACCACTTTTTAACCCCTCAGAGTGACCAAAATTGCCATTTTTACAGAGTTTTTGCTTATTCAAAAGCTTTAATTTTGACCAATTTCAGGCACATAAATGACTTTAAACACACTTATTTTAGTTGAAAAAGTCATAATTCACATCCAACAGTCATTTAGAGTCTAAAGATTAAATGTTAAAATTTCATCCATATTGACCATTTTGGGAACGTTCGACAGGTCCGGAGTCATCGTTTTTCATCAGAAAATGGATTTTTGGGACTGTACCAAAAATGATTCAAAATGTCAAATGGATCGTGCCTCATGTTGAATAACCACTTTTTAACCCCTCAGAGTGACCAAAATGGCCATTTTTACAGAGTTTTGCTTACTCAAAAGCTTCAATGTTGACCAATTTCAGGCACATAAATGACTTTAAACACACTTATTTTAGTTGAAAAAGTCATAATTCCCATCCAACAGTCATTTGGAGTCAAAAGATTAAATGTTAAAATTTCATCCATATTGACCATTTTGGGAACGTTCGACAGGTCCGGAGTCATCGTTTTTCATCAGAAAATGGATTTTTGGGACTGTACCAAAAATGATTCAAAATGTCAAATGGATCGTGCCTCATGTTGAATAACCACTTTTTAACCCCTCAGAGTGACCAAAATTGCCATTTTTACAGAGTTTTTGCTTATTCAAAAGCTTTAATTTTGACCAATTTCAGGCACATAATTGACTTTAAACACACTTATTTTAGTTGAAAAAGTCATAATTCACATCCAACAGTCATTTAGAGTCAAAAGATTAAATGTTAAAATTTCATCCATATTGACCATTTTGGGAACGTTCGACAGGTCCGGAGTCATCGTTTTTCATCAGAAAATTGATTTTTGGGACTGTACCAAAAATGATTCAAAATGTCAAATGGATCGTGCCTCATGTTGAATAACCACTTTTTAACCCCTCAGAGTGACCAACATTGCCATTTTTACAGAGTTTTGCTTACTCAAAAGCTTTAATTTTGACCAATTTCAGGCGCATAAATGATTTTAAACACACTTATTTTAGTTGAAAAAGTCATAATTCCCATCCAACAGTCATTTAGAGTCAAAAGATTACATGTTAAAATGTCATCCATATTGACCATTTTGGAATCGTTCGACAGGTCCGGAGTCATCGTTTTTCATCAGAAAATGGATTTTTGGGACTGTACCAAAAATGATTCAAAATGTCAATTGGATCGTGCCTCATGTTGAATAACCACTTTTTAACCCCTCAGAGTGACCAAAATGGCCATTTTTACAGAGTTTTGCTTACTCAAAAGCTTCAATTTTGACCAATTTCAGGCACATAAATGACTTTAAACACACTTGATTTAGTTGAAAAAGTCATAATTCACATCCGACAGTCATTTAGAGTCAAAAGATTAAATGTTAAAATTTCATCCATATTGACCATTTTGGAAACGTTCGACAGGTCCGGAGTCATCGTTTTTCATCAGAAAATGGATTTTTGGGACTGTACCAAAAATGATTCAAAATGTCAAATGGATCGTGCCTCATGTTGAATAACCACTTTTTAACCCCTCAGAGTGACCAAAATGGCCATTTTTACAGAGTTTTGCTTACTCAAAAGCTTCAATTTTGACCAATTTCAGGCACATAAATGACTTTAAACACACTTGATTTAGTTGAAAAAGTCATAATTCACATCCGACAGTCATTTAGAGTCAAAAGATTAAATGTTAAAATTTCATCCATATTGACCATTTTGGAAACGTTCGACAGGTCCGGAGTCATCGTTTTTCATCAGAAAATGGATTTTTGGGACTGTACCAAAAATGATTCAAAATGTCAAATGGATCGTGCCTCATGTTGAATAACCACTTTTTAACCCCTCAGAGTGACCAAAATTGCCATTTTTACAGAGTTTTTGCTTATTCAAAAGCTTTAATTTTGACCAATTTCAGGCACATAAATGACTTTAAACACAACTATTTTAGTTGAAAAAGTCATAATTCACATCCAACAGTCATTTAGAGTCAAAAGATTAAATGTTAAAATTTCATCCATATTGACCATTTTGGAAACGTTCGACAGGTCCGGAGTCATCGTTTTTCATCAGAAAATGGATTTTTGGGACTGTACCAAAAATGATTCAAAATGTCAATTGGATCGTGCCTCATGTTAAATTACCACTTTTTAACCCCTCAGAGTGACCAAAATTGCCATTTTTACAGAGTTTTGCTTACTCAAAAGCTTCAATTTTGACCAATTTCAGGCACATAAATGACTTTAAACACACTTGATTTAGTTGAAAAAGTCATAATTCACATCCGACAGTCATTTAGAGTCAAAAGATTAAATGTTAAAATTTCATCCATATTGACCATTTTGGAAACGTTCGACAGGTCCGGAGTCATCGTTTTTCATCAGAAAATGGATTTTTGGGACTGTACCAAAAATGATTCAAAATGTCAATTGGATCGTGCCTCATGTTGAATAACCACTTTTTAACCCCTCAGAGTGACCAAAATTGCCATTTTTACAGAGTTTTTGCTTATTCAAAAGCTTTAATTTTGACCAATTTCAGGCACATAAATGACTTTAAACACACTTATTTTAGTTGAAAAAGTCATAATTCACATCCAACAGTCATTTAGAGTCTAAAGATTAAATGTTAAAATTTCATCCATATTGACCATTTTGGGAACGTTCGACAGGTCCGGAGTCATCGTTTTTCATCAGAAAATGGATTTTTGGGACTGTACCAAAAATGATTCAAAATGTCAAATAGATCGTGCCTCATGTTGAATAACCACTTTTTAACCCCTCAGAGTGACCAAAATGGCCATTTTTACAGAGTTTTGCTTACTCAAAAGCTTCAATGTTGACCAATTTCAGGCACATAAATGACTTTAAACACACTTATTTTAGTTGAAAAAGTCATAATTCCCATCCAACAGTCATTTGGAGTCAAAAGATTAAATGTTAAAATTTCATCCATATTGACCATTTTGGGAACATTCGACAGGTCCGGAGTCATCGTTTTTCATCAGAAAATGGATTTTTGGGACTGTACCAAAAATGATTCAAAATGTCAAATGGATCGTGCCTCATGTTGAATAACCACTTTTTAACCCCTCAGAGTGACCAAAATTGCCATTTTTACAGAGTTTTTGCTTATTCAAAAGCTTTAATTTTGACCAATTTCAGGCACATAAATGACTTTAAACACACTTATTTTAGTTGAAAAAGTCATAATTCACATCCAACAGTCATTTAGAGTCAAAAGATTAAATGTTAAAATTTCATCCATATTGACCATTTTGGGAACGTTCGACAGGTCCGGAGTCATCGTTTTTCATCAGAAAATTGATTTTTGGGACTGTACCAAAAATGATTCAAAATGTCAAATGGATCGTGCCTCATGTTGAATAACCACTTTTTAACCCCTCAGAGTGACCAAAATTGCCATTTTTACAGAGTTTTTGCTTATTCAAAAGCTTTAATTTTGACCAATTTCAGGCACATAAATGACTTTAAACACACTTATTTTAGTTGAAAAAGTCATAATTCACATCCAACAGTCATTTAGAGTCTAAAGATTAAATGTTAAAATTTCATCCATATTGACCATTTTGGAATCGTTCGACAGGTCCAGAGTCATCGTTTTTCATCAGAAAATGGATTTTTGGGACTGTACCAAAAATGATTCAAAATGTCAATTGGATCGTGCCTCATGTTGAATAACCACTTTTAAACCCCTCAGAGTGACCAAAATGGCCATTTTTACAGAGTTTTGCTTACTCAAAAGCTTCAATTTTGACCAAATTTCAGGCACATAAATGACTTTAAACACACTTGATTTAGTTGAAAAAGTCATAATTCACATCCAACAGTCATTTAGAGTCAAAAGATTAAATGTTAAAACTTCATCCATATTGACCATTTTGGAAACGTTCGACAGGTCCGGAGTCATCGTTTTTCATCAGAAAATGGATTTTTGGGACTGTACCAAAAATGATTCAAAATGTCAAATGGATCGTGCCTCATGTTGAATAACCACTTTTTAACCCCTCAGAGTGACCAAAATTGCCATTTTTACAGAGTTTTTGCTTATTCAAAAGCTTCAATTTTGACCAATTTCAGGCACATAAATGACTTTAAACACACTTATTTTAGTTGAAAAAGTCATAATTCCCATCCAACAGTCATTTGGAGTCAAAAGATTAAATGTTAAAATTTCATCCATATTGACCATTTTGGGAACGTTCGACAGGTCCGGAGTCATCGTTTTTCATCAGAAAATGGATTTTTGGGACTGTACCAAAAATGATTCAAAATGTCAAATGGATCGTGCCTCATGTTGAATAACCACTTTTCAACCCCTCAGAGTGACCAAAATTGCCATTTTTACAGAGTTTTTGCTTATTCAAAAGCTTTAATTTTGACCAATTTAAGGCACATAAATGACTTTAAACACACTTATTTTAGTTGAAAAAGTCATAATTCACATCCAACAGTCATTTCGAGTCAAAAGATTAAATGTTAAAATTTCATCCATATTGACCATTTTGGAATCGTTCGACAGGTCCGGAGTCATCGTTTTTCATCAGAAAATGGATTTTTGGGACTGTACCAAAAATGATTCAAAATGTCAAATGGATCGTGCCTCATGTTGAATAACCACTTTTTAACCCCTCAGAGTGACCAAAATTGCCATTTTTACAGAGTTTTTGCTTATTCAAAAGCTTTAATTTTGACCAATTTCAGGCACATAAATGACTTTAAACACACTTATTTTAGTTGAAAAAGTCATAATTCCCATCCAACAGTCATTTGGAGTCAAAAGATTAAATGTTAAAATTTCATCCATATTGACCATTTTGGGAACGTTCGACAGGTCCGGAGTCATCGTTTTTCATCAGAAAATGGATTTTTGGGACTGTACCAAAAATGATTCAAAATGTCAAATGGATCGTGCCTCATGTTGAATAACCACTTTTTAACCCCTCAGAGTGACCAAAATTGCCATTTTTACAGAGTTTTTGCTTATTCAAAAGCTTTAATTTTGACCAATTTCAGGCACATAAATGACTTTAAACACACTTATTTTAGTTGAAAAAGTCATAATTCACATCCAACAGTCATTTAGAGTCAAAAGATTAAATGTTAAAATTTCATCCATATTGACCATTTTGGGAACGTTCGACAGGTCCGGAGTCATCGTTTTTCATCAGAAAATGGATTTTTGGGACTGTACCAAAAATGATTCAAAATGTCAAATGGATCGTGCCTCATGTTGAATAACCACTTTTTAACCCCTCAGAGTGACCAAAATTGCCATTTTTACAGAGTCTTTGCTTATTCAAAAGCTTTAATTTTGACCAATTTCAGGCACATAAATGACTTTAAACACACTTATTTTAGTTGAAAAAGTCATAATTCCCATCCAACAGTCATTTAGAGTCAAAAGATTACATGTTAAAATGTCATCCATATTGACCATTTTGTAATCGTTCGACAGGTCCGGAGTCATCGTTTTTCATCAGAAAATGGATTTTTGGGACTGTACCAAAAATGATTCAAAATGTCAATTGGATCGTGCCTCATGTTGAATAACCACTTTTTAACCCCTCAGAGTGACCAAAATGGCCATTTTTACAGAGTTTTGCTTACTTAAAAGCTTCAATTTTGACCAATTTCAGGCACATAAATGACTTTAAACACACTTGATTTAGTTGAAAAAGTCATAATTCACATCCGACAGTCATTTAGAGTCAAAAGATTAAATGTTAAAATTTCATCCATATTGACCATTTTGGAAACGTTCGACAGGTCCGGAGTCATCGTTTTTCATCAGAAAATTGATTTTTGGGACTGTACCAAAAATGATTCAAAATGTCAAATGGATCGTGCCTCATGTTGAATAACCACTTTTTAACCCCTCAGAGTGACCAACATTGCCATTTTTACAGAGTTTTGCTTACTCAAAAGCTTTAATTTTGACCAATTTCAGGCGCATAAATGATTTTAAACACACTTATTTTAGTTGAAAAAGTCATAATTCCCATCCAACAGTCATTCAGAGTCAAAAGATTACATGTTAAAATGTCATCCATATTGACCATTTTGGAATCGTTCGACAGGTCCGGAGTCATCGTTTTTCATCAGAAAATGGATTTTTGGGACTGTACCAAAAATGATTCAAAATGTCAATTGGATCGTGCCTCATGTTGAATAACCACTTTTTAACCCCTCAGAGTGACCAAAATGGCCATTTTTACAGAGTTTTGCTTACTCAAAAGCTTCAATTTTGACCAATTTCAGGCACATAAATGACTTTAAACACACTTGATTTAGTTGAAAAAGTCATAATTCACATCCGACAGTCATTTAGAGTCAAAAGATTAAATGTTAAAATTTCATCCATATTGACCATTTTGGAAACGTTCGACAGGTCCGGAGTCATCGTTTTTCATCAGAAAATGGATTTTTGGGACTGTACCAAAAATGATTCAAACTGTCAAATGGATCGTGCCTCATGTTGAATAACCACTTTTTAACCCCTCAGAGTGACCAAAATTGCCATTTTTACAGAGTTTTTGCTTATTCAAAAGCTTTAATTTTGACCAATTTCAGGCACATAAATGACTTTAAACACACTTATTTTAGTTGAAAAAGTCATAATTCACATCCAACAGTCATTTAGAGTCTAAAGATTAAATGTTAAAATTTCATCCATATTGACCATTTTGGGAACGTTCGACAGGTCCGGAGTCATCGTTTTTCATCAGAAAATGGATTTTTGGGACTGTACCAAAAATGATTCAAAATGTCAAATAGATGGTGCCTCATGTTGAATAACCACTTTTTAACCCCTCAGAGTGACCAAAATGGCCATTTTTACAGAGTTTTGCTTACTCAAAAGCTTCAATGTTGACCAATTTCAGGCACATAAATGACTTTAAACACACTTATTTTAGTTGAAAAAGTCATAATTCCCATCCAACAGTCATTTGGAGTCAAAAGATTAAATGTTAAAATTTCATCCATATTGACCATTTTGGGAACATTCGACAGGTCCGGAGTCATCGTTTTTCATCAGAAAATGGATTTTTGGGACTGTACCAAAAATGATTCAAAATGTCAAATGGATCGTGCCTCATGTTGAATAACCACTTTTTAACCCCTCAGAGTGACCAAAATTGCCATTTTTACAGAGTTTTTGCTTATTCAAAAGCTTTAATTTTGACCAATTTCAGGCACATAAATGACTTTAAACACACTTATTTTAGTTGAAAAAGTCATAATTCACATCCAACAGTCATTTAGAGTCAAAAGATTAAATGTTAAAATTTCATCCATATTGACCATTTTGGGAACGTTCGACAGGTCCGGAGTCATCGTTTTTCATCAGAAAATTGATTTTTGGGACTGTACCAAAAATGATTCAAAATGTCAAATGGATCGTGCCTCATGTTGAATAACCACTTTTTAACCCCTCAGAGTGACCAACATTGCCATTTTTACAGAGTTTTGCTTACTCAAAAGCTTTAATTTTGACCAATTTCAGGCGCAAAAATGATTTTAAACACACTTATTTTAGTTGAAAAAGTCATAATTCCCATCCAACAGTCATTTAGAGTCAAAAGATTACATGTTAAAATGTCATCCATATTGACCATTTTGGAATCGTTCGACAGGTCCGGAGTCATCGTTTTTCATCAGAAAATGGATTTTTGGGACTGTACCAAAAATGATTCAAAATGTCAATTGGATCGTGCCTCATGTTGAATAACCACTTTTTAACCCCTCAGAGTGACCAAAATGGCCATTTTTACAGAGTTTTGCTTACTCAAAAGCTTCAATTTTGACCAATTTCAGGCACATAAATGACTTTAAACACACTTGATTTAGTTGAAAAAGTCATAATTCACATCCGACAGTCATTTAGAGTCAAAAGATTAAATGTTAAAATTTCATCCATATTGACCATTTTGGAAACGTTCGACAGGTCCGGAGTCATCGTTTTTCATCAGAAAATGGATTTTTGGGACTGTACCAAAAATGATTCAAAATGTCAAATGGATCGTGCCTCATGTTGAATAACCACTTTTTAACCCCTCAGAGTGACCAAAATTGCCATTTTTACAGAGTTTTTGCTTATTCAAAAGCTTTAATTTTGACCAATTTCAGGCACATAAATGACTTTAAACACACTTATTTTAGTTGAAAAAGTCATAATTCCCATCCAACAGTCATTTGGAGTCAAAAGATTAAATGTTAAAATTTCGTCCATATTGACCATTTTGGGAACGTTCGACAGGTCCGGAGTCATCGTTTTTCATCAGAAAATGGATTTTTGGGACTGTACCAAAAATGATTCAAAATGTCAAATGGATCGTGCCTCATGTTGAATAACCACTTTTTAACCCCTCAGAGTGACCAACATTGCCATTTTTACAGAGTTTTGCTTACTCAAAAGCTTTAATTTTGACCAATTTCAGGCGCATAAATGATTTTAAACACACTTATTTTAGTTGAAAAAGTCATAATTCCCATCCAACAGTCATTTAGAGTCAAAAGATTACATGTTAAAATGTCATCCATATTGACCATTTTGGAATCGTTCGACAGGTCCGGAGTCATCGTTTTTCATCAGAAAATGGATTTTTGGGACTGTACCAAAAATGATTCAAAATGTCAAATGGATCGTGCCTCATGTTGAATAACCACTTTTTAACCCCTCAGAGTGACCAAAATGGCCATTTTTACAGAGTTTTGCTTACTCAAAAGCTTCAATTTTGACCAATTTCAGGCACATAAATGACTTTAAACACACTTATTTTAGTTGAAAAAGTCATAATTCCCATCCAACAGTCATTTGGAGTCAAAAGATTAAATGTTAAAATTTCATCCATATTGACCATTTTGGGAACGTTCGACAGGTCCGGAGTCATCGTTTTTCATCAGAAAATGGATTTTTGGGACTGTACCAAAAATGATTCAAAATGTCAAATGGATCGTGCCTCATGTTGAATAACCACTTTTTAACCCCTCAGAGTGACCAAAATTGCCATTTTTACAGAGTTTTTGCTTATTCAAAAGCTTTAATTTTGACCAATTTCAGGCACATAAATGACTTTAAACACACTTATTTTAGTTGAAAAAGTCATAATTCACATCCAACAGTCATTTAGAGTCAAAAGATTAAATGTTAAAATTTCATCCATATTGACCATTTTGGGAACGTTCGACAGGTCCGGAGTCATCGTTTTTCATCAGAAAATTGATTTTTGGGACTGTACCAAAAATGATTCAAAATGTCAAATGGATCGTGCCTCATGTTGAATAACCACTTTTTAACCCCTCAGAGTGACCAACATTGCCATTTTTACAGAGTTTTGCTTACTCAAAAGCTTTAATTTTGATCAATTTCAGGCGCATAAATGATTTTAAACACACTTATTTTAGTTGAAAAAGTCATAATTCCCATCCAACAGTCATTTAGAGTCAAAAGATTACATGTTAAAATGTCATCCATATTGACCATTTTGGAATCGTTCGACAGGTCCGGAGTCATCGTTTTTCATCAGAAAATGGATTTTTGGGACTGTACCAAAAATGATTCAAAATGTCAATTGGATCGTGCCTCATGTTGAATAACCACTTTTTAACCCCTCGGAGTGACCAAAATGGCCATTTTTACAGAGTTTTGCTTACTCAAAAGCTTCAATTTTGACCAATTTCAGGCACATAAATGACTTTAAACACACTTGATTTAGTTGAAAAAGTCATAATTCACATCCGACAGTCATTTAGAGTCAAAAGATTAAATGTTAAAATTTCATCCATATTGACCATTTTGGGAACGTTCGACAGGTCCGGAGTCATCGTTTTTCATCAGAAAATTGATTTTTGGGACTGTACCAAAAATGATTCAAAATGTCAAATGGATCGTGCCTCATGTTGAATAACCACTTTTTAACCCCTCAGAGTGACCAACATTGCCATTTTTACAGAGTTTTGCTTACTCAAAAGCTTTAATTTTGATCAATTTCAGGCGCATAAATGATTTTAAACACACTTATTTTAGTTGAAAAAGTCATAATTCCCATCCAACAGTCATTTAGAGTCAAAAGATTACATGTTAAAATGTCATCCATATTGACCATTTTGGAATCGTTCGACAGGTCCGGAGTCATCGTTTTTCATCAGAAAATGGATTTTTGGGACTGTACCAAAAATGATTCAAAATGTCAAATGGATTGTGCCTCATGTTGAATAACCACTTTTTAACCCCTCAGAGTGACCAAAATGGCCATTTTTACAGAGTTTTGCTTACTCAAAAGCTTCAATTTTGACCAATTTCAGGCACATAAATGACTTTAAACACAACTATTTTAGTTGAAAAAGTCATAATTCACATCCAACAGTCATTTAGAGTCAAAAGATTAAATGTTAAAATTTCATCCATATTGACCATTTTGGAAACGTTCGACAGGTCCGGAGTCATCGTTTTTCATCAGAAAATGGATTTTTGGGACTGTACCAAAAATGATTCAAAATGTCAAATGGATCGTGCCTCATGTTGAATAACCACTTTTTAACCCCTCAGAGTGACCAAAATTGCCATTTTTACAGTTTTTGCTTATTCAAAAGCTTTAATTTTGACCAATTTCAGGCACATAAATGACTTTAAACACACTTATTTTAGTTGAAAAAGTCATAATTCACATCCAACTGTCATTTAGAGTCAAAAGATTAAATGTTAAAATTTCATCCATATTGACCATTTCTGGAACGTTCCACAGGTCCGGAGTCATCGTTTTTCATCAGAAAATTGATTTTTGGGACTGTACCAAAAATGATTCAAAATGTCAAATGGATCGTGCCTCATGTTGAATAACCACTTTTTAACCCCTCAGAGTGACCAAAATGGCAATTTTTACAGAGTTTTGCTTACTCAAAAGCTTCAATTTTGACCAATTTCAGGCACATAAATGACTTTAAACACACTTATTTTAGTTGAAAAAGTCATAATTCCCATCCAACAGTCATTTGGAGTCAAAAGATTAAATGTTAAAATTTCATCCATATTGACCATTTTGGGAACGTTCGACAGGTCCGGAGTCATCGTTTTTCATCAGAAAATGGATTTTTGGGACTGTACCAAAAATGATTCAAAATGTCAAATGGATCGTGCCTCATGTTGAATAACCACTTTTTAACCCCTCAGAGTGACCAAAATTGCCATTTTTACAGAGTTTTTGCTTATTCAAAAGCTTTAATTTTGACCAATTTTAGGCATATAAATGACTTTAAACACACTTATTTTAGTTGAAAAAGTCATAATTCACATCCAACAGTCATTTAGAGTCTAAAGATTAAATGTTAAAATTTCATCCATATTGACCATTTTGGGAACGTTCGACAGGTCCGGAGTCATCGTTTTTCATCAGAAAATGGATTTTTGGGACTGTACCAACAATGATTCAAAATGTCAATTGGATCGTGCCTCATGTTGAATAACCACTTTTTAACCCCTCAGAGTGACCAAAATGGCCATTTTTACAGAGTTTTGCTTACTCAAAAGCTTCAATTTTGACCAATTTCAGGCACATAAATGACTTTAAACACACTTATTTTAGTCGAAAAGGTCATAATTCACATCCAACAGTCATTTAGAGTCAAAAGATTACATGTTAAAATTTCATCCATATTGACCATTTTGGAATCGTTCGACAGGTCCGGAGTCATCATTTTTCATCAGAAAATGGATTTTTGGGACTGTACCAAAAATGATTCAAAATGCCTCATGTTGAATAACCACTTTTTAACCCCTCAGAGTGACCAAAATGGCCATTTTTACAGAGTTTTGCTTACTCAAAAGCTTCAATTTTGACCAATTTCAGGCACATAAATGACTTTAAACACACTTGATTTAGTTGAAAAAGTCATAATTCACATCCAACAGTCATTTAGAGTCAAAAGATTAAATGTTACAATTTCATCCATATTGACCATTTTGGAAACGTTCGACAGGTCCGGAGTCATCGTTTTTCATCAGAAAATGGATTTTTGGGACTGTACCAAAAATGATTCAAAATGTCAAATGGATCGTGCCTCGTGTTGAATAACCACTTTTTAACCCCTCAGAGTGACCAACATTGCCATTTTTACGGAGTTTCGCTTACTCAAAAGCTTCAATTTTGACTAATTTCAGGCACAGAAATGACTTTAAACACACTTATTTTAGTCGAAAAGGTCATAATTCACATCCAACAGTCATTTGGAGTCAAAAGATTAAATGTCAAAATTTCATCCATATTGACCATTTTGGGAACGTTCGACAGGTCCGAAGTCATCGTTTTTCATCAGAAAATTGATTTTTGGGACTGTACCAAAAATGATTCAAAATGTCAATTGGATCGTGCCTCAAGTTGAATAACCACTTTTTAACCCCTCAGAGTGACCAAAATGGCCATTTTTACAGAGTTTTGCTTATTCAAAAGCTTTAATTTTGACCAATTTCAGGCACATAAATGACTTTAAACACACTTATTTTAGTTGAAAAAGTCATAATTCACATCCAACAGTCATTTAGAGTCTAAAAATTAAATGTTAAAATTTCATCCATATTGACCATTTTGGGAACGTTCGACAGGTCCGGAGTCATCGTTTTTCATCAGAAATTGGATTTTTGGGACTGTACCAAAAATGATTCAAAATGTCAAATGGATCGTGCCTCATGTTGAATAACCACTTTTTAACGCCTCAGAGTGACCAAAATTGCCATTTTTACAGAGTTTTTGCTTATTCAAAAGCTTCAATTTTTACCAATTTCAGGCACATAAATGACTTTAAACACACTTATTTTAGTTGAAAAAGTCATAATTCCCATCCAACAGTCATTTGGAGTCAAAAGATTAAATGTTAAAATTTCATCCATATTGACCATTTTGGGAACGTTCGACAGGTCCGGAGTCATCGTTTCTCATCAGAAATTGGATTTTTGGGACTGTACAAAAAATGATTCAAAATTTCAAATGGATCGTGCCTCATGTTGAATAACCACTTTTTAACCCCTCAGAGTGACCAAAATTGCCATTTTTACAGAGTCTTTGCTTATTCAAAAGCTTTAATTTTGACCAATTTCAGGCACATAAATGACTTTAAACACACTTATTTTAGTTGAAAAAGTCATAATTCCCATCCAACAGTCATTTAGAGTCAAAAGATTACATGTTAAAATGTCATCCATATTGACCATTTTGTAATCGTTCGACAGGTCCGGAGTCATCGTTTTTCATCAGAAAATGGATTTTTGGGACTGTACCAAAAATGATTCAAAATGTCAATTGGATCGTGCCTCATGTTGAATAACCACTTTTTAACCCCTCAGAGTGACCAAAATGGCCATTTTTACAGAGTTTTGCTTACTTAAAAGCTTCAATTTTGACCAATTTCAGGCACATAAATGACTTTAAACACACTTGATTTAGTTGAAAAAGTCATAATTCACATCCGACAGTCATTTAGAGTCAAAAGATTAAATGTTAAAATTTCATCCATATTGACCATTTTGGAAACGTTCGACAGGTCCGGAGTCATCGTTTTTCATCAGAAAATGGATTTTTGGGACTGTACCAAAAATGATTCAAAATGTCAAATGGATCGTGCCTCATGTTGAATAACCACTTTTTAACCCCTCAGAGTGACCAAAATTGCCATTTTTACAGAGTTTTTGCTTATTCAAAAGCTTTAATTTTGACCAATTTCAGGCACATAAATGACTTTAAACACACTTATTTTAGTTGAAAAAGTCATAATTCACATCCAACAGTCATTTAGAGTCAAAAGATTAAATGTTAAAATTTCATCCATATTGACCATTTTGGGAACGTTCGACAGGTCCGGAGTCATCGTTTTTCATCAGAAAATTGATTTTTGGGACTGTACCAAAAATGATTCAAAATGTCAAATGGATCGTGCCTCATGTTGAATAACCACTTTTTAACCCCTCAGAGTGACCAACATTGCCATTTTTACAGAGTTTTGCTTACTCAAAAGCTTTAATTTTGACCAATTTCAGGCGCATAAATGATTTTAAACACACTTATTTTAGTTGAAAAAGTCATAATTCCCATCCAACAGTCATTTAGAGTCAAAAGATTACATGTTAAAATGTCATCCATATTGACCATTTTGGAATCGTTCGACAGGTCCGGAGTCATCGTTTTTCATCAGAAAATGGATTTTTGGGACTGTACCAAAAATGATTCAAAATGTCAATTGGATCGTGCCTCATGTTGAATAACCACTTTTTAACCCCTCAGAGTGACCAAAATGGCCATTTTTACAGAGTTTTGCTTACTCAAAAGCTTCAATTTTGACCAATTTCAGGCACATAAATGACTTTAAACACACTTGATTTAGTTGAAAAAGTCATAATTCACATCCGACAGTCATTTAGAGTCAAAAGATTAAATGTTAAAATTTCATCCATATTGACCATTATGGAAACGTTCGACAGGTCCGGAGTCATCGTTTTTCATCAGAAAATGGATTCTTGGGACTGTACCAAAAATGATTCAAAATGTCAAATGGATCGTGCCTCATGTTGAATAACCACTTTTTAACCCCTCAGAGTGACCAAAATGGCCATTTTTACAGAGTTTTGCTTACTCAAAAGCTTCAATTTTGACCAATTTCAGGCACATAAATGACTTTAAACACAACTATTTTAGTTGAAAAAGTCATAATTCACATCCAACAGTCATTTAGAGTCAAAAGATTAAATGTTAAAATTTCATCCATATTGACCATTTTGGAAACGTTCGACAGGTCCGGAGTCATCGTTTTTCATCAGAAAATGGATTTTTGGGACTGTACCAAAAATGATTCAAAATGTCAAATGGATCGTGCCTCATGTTGAATAACCACTTTTTAACCCCTCAGAGTGACCAAAATTGCAATTTTTACAGTTTTTGCTTATTCAAAAGCTTTAATTTTGACCAATTTCAGGCACATAAATGACTTTAAACACACTTATTTTAGTTGAAAAAGTCATAATTCACATCCAACTGTCATTTAGAGTCAAAAGATTAAATGTTAAAATTTCATCCATATTGACCATTTCTGGAACGTTCCACAGGTCCGGAGTCATCGTTTTTCATCAGAAAATTGATTTTTGGGACTGTACCAAAAATGATTCAAAATGTCAAATGGATCGTGCCTCATGTTGAATAACCACTTTTTAACCCCTCAGAGTGACCAAAATGGCAATTTTTACAGAGTTTTGCTTACTCAAAAGCTTCAATTTTGACCAATTTCAGGCACATAAATGACTTTAAACACACTTATTTTAGTTGAAAAAGTCATAATTCCCATCCAACAGTCATTTGGAGTCAAAAGATTAAATGTTAAAATTTCATCCATATTGACCATTTTGGGAACGTTCGACAGGTCCGGAGTCATCGTTTTTCATCAGAAAATGGATTTTTGGGACTGTACCAAAAATGATTCAAAATGTCAAATGGATCGTGCCTCATGTTGAATAACCACTTTTTAACCCCTCAGAGTGACCAAAATTGCCATTTTTACAGAGTTTTTGCTTATTCAAAAGCTTTAATTTTGACCAATTTTAGGCATATAAATGACTTTAAACACACTTATTTTAGTTGAAAAAGTCATAATTCACATCCAACAGTCATTTAGAGTCTAAAGATTAAATGTTAAAATTTCATCCATATTGACCATTTTGGGAACCTTCGACAGGTCCGGAGTCATCGTTTTTCATCAGAAAATGGATTTTTGGGACTGTACCAAAAATGATTCAAAATGTCAATTGGATCGTGCCTCATGTTGAATAACCACTTTTTAACCCCTCAGAGTGACCAAAATGGCCATTTTTACAGAGTTTTGCTTACTCAAAAGCTTCAATTTTGACCAATTTCAGGCACATAAATGACTTTAAACACACTTGATTTAGTTGAAAAAGTCATAATTCACATCCAACAGTCATTTAGAGTCAAAAGATTAAATGTTACAATTTCATCCATATTGACCATTTTGGAAACGTTCGACAGGTCCGGAGTCATCGTTTTTCATCAGAAAATGGATTTTTGGGACTATACCAAAAATGATTCAAAATGTCAAATGGATCGTGCCTCATGTTGAATAACCACTTTTTAACCCCTCAGAGTGACCAACATTGCCATTTTTACAGAGTTTCGCTTACTCAAAAGCTTCAATTTTGACCAATTTCAGGCACAGAAATGACTTTAAACACACTTATTTTAGTCGAAAAGGTCATAATTCACATCCAACAGTCATTTAGAGTCAAAAGATTACATGTTAAAATTTCATCCATATTGACCATTTTGGAATCGTTCGACAGGTCCGGAGTCATCATTTTTCATCAGAAAATGGATTTTTGGGACTGTACCAAAAATGATTCAAAATGCCTCATGTTGAATAACCATTTTTTAACCCCTCAGAGTGACCAAAATGGCCATTTTTACAGAGTTTTGCTTACTCAAAAGCTTCAATTTTGACCAATTTCAGGCACATAAATGACTTTAAACACACTTGATTTAGTTGAAAAAGTCATAATTCACATCCAACAGTCATTTAGAGTCAAAAGATTAAATGTTAAAATTTCATCCATATTGACCATTTTGGGAACGTTCGACAGGTCCGGAGTCATCGTTTCTCATCAGAAATTGGATTTTTGGGACTGTACAAAAAATGATTCACAATGTCAAATGGATCGTGCCTCATGTTGAATAACCACTTTTTAACCCCTCAGCGTGACCAAAATTGCCATTTTTACAGAGTTTTTGCTTATTCAAAAGCTTTAATTTTGACCAATTTCAGGCACATAAATGACTTTAAACACACTTATTTTAGTTGAAAAAGTCATAATTCACATCCAACAGTCATTTAGAGTCTACAGATTAAATGTTAAAATTTCATCCATATTGACCATTTTGGGAACGTTCGACAGGTCCGGAGTCATCGTTTTTCATCAGAAAATGGATTTTTGGGACTGTACCAAAAATGATTCAAAATGTCAAATGGATCGTGCCTCATGTTGAATAATCACTTTTTAACCCCTCAGAGTGACCAAAATGGCCATTTTTACAGAGTTTTGCTTACTCAAAAGCTTCAATTTTGACCAATTTCAGGCACATAAATGACTTTAAACACACTTATTTTAGTTGAAAAAGTCATAATTCCCATCCAACAGTCATTTGGAGTCAAAAGATTAAATGTTAAAATTTCATCCATATTGACCATTTTGGGAACGTTCGACAGGTCCGGAGTCATCGTTTTTCATCAGAAAATAGATTTTTGGAACTGTACCAAAAATGATTCAAAATGTCAAATGGATCGTGCCTCATGTTGAATAACCACTTTTTAACCCCTCAGAGTGACCAAAATTGCCATTTTTACAGAGTTTTTGCTTATTCAAAAGCTTTAATTTTGACCAATTTCAGGCACATAAATGACTTTAAACACACTTATTTTAGTTGAAAAAGTCATAATTCACATCCAACAGTCATTTAGAGTCAAAAGATTAAATGTTAAAATTTCATCCATATTGACCATTTTGGGAACGTTCGACAGGTCCGGAGTCATCGTTTTTCATCAGAAAATGGATTTTTGGGACTGTACCAAAAATGATTCAAAATGTCAAATGGATCGTGCCTCATGTTGAATAACGACTTTTTAACCCCTCAGAGTGACCAACATTGCCATTTTTACAGAGTTTCGCTTACTCAAAAGCTTCAATTTTGACCAATTTCAGGCACAGAAATGACTTTAAACACACTTATTTTAGTCGAAAAGGTCATAATTCACATCCAACAGTCATTTAGAGTCAAAAGATTACATGTTAAAATTTCATCCATATTGACCATTTTGGAATCGTTCGACAGGTCCGGAGTCATCATTTTTCATCAGAAAATGGATTTTTGGGACTGTACCAAAAATGATTCAAAATGCCTCATGTTGAATAACCATTTTTTAACCCCTCAGAGTGACCAAAATGGCCATTTTTACAGAGTTTTGCTTACTCAAAAGCTTCAATTTTGACCAATTTCAGGCACATAAATGACTTTAAACACACTTGATTTAGTTGAAAAAGTCATAATTCACATCCAACAGTCATTTAGAGTCAAAAGATTAAATGTTAAAATTTCATCCATATTGACCATTTTGGGAACGTTCGACAGGTCCGGAGTCATCGTTTCTCATCAGAAATTGGATTTTTGGGACTGTACAAAAAATGATTCACAATGTCAAATGGATCGTGCCTCATGTTGAATAACCACTTTTTAACCCCTCAGAGTGACCAAAATTGCCATTTTTACAGAGTTTTTGCTTATTCAAAAGCTTTAATTTTGACCAATTTCAGGCACATAAATGACTTTAAACACACTTATTTTAGTTGAAAAAGTCATAATTCACATCCAACAGTCATTTAGAGTCTACAGATTAAATGTTAAAATTTCATCCATATTGACCATTTTGGGAACGTTCGACAGGTCCGGAGTCATCGTTTTTCATCAGAAAATGGATTTTTGGGACTGTACCAAAAATGATTCAAAATGTCAAATGGATCGTGCCTCATGTTGAATAATCACTTTTTAACCCCTCAGAGTGACCAAAATGGCCATTTTTACAGAGTTTTGCTTACTCAAAAGCTTCAATTTTGACCAATTTCAGGCACATAAATGACTTTAAACACACTTATTTTAGTTGAAAAAGTCATAATTCACATCCAACAGTCATTTGGAGTCAAAAGATTAAATGTTAAAATTTCATCCATATTGACCATTTTGGGAACGTTCGACAGGTCCGGAGTCATCGTTTTTCATCAGAAAATAGATTTTTGGAACTGTACCAAAAATGATTCAAAATGTCAAATGGATCGTGCCTCATGTTGAATAACCACTTTTTAACCCCTCAGAGTGACCAAAATTGCCATTTTTACAGAGTTTTTGCTTATTCAAAAGCTTTAATTTTGACCAATTTCAGGCACATAAATGACTTTAAACACACTTATTTTAGTTGAAAAAGTCATAATTCACATCCAACAGTCATTTAGAGTCAAAAGATTAAATGTTAAAATTTCATCCATATTGACCATTTTGGGAACGTTCGACAGGTCCGGAGTCATCGTTTTTCATCAGAAAATGGATTTTTGGGACTGTACCAAAAATGATTCAAAATGTCAAATGGATCGTGCCTCATGTTGAATAACCACTTTTTAACCCCTCAGAGTGACGAACATTGCCATTTTTACAGAGTTTTGCTTACTCAAAAGCTTTAATTTTGACCAATTTCAGGCGCATAAATGATTTTAAACACACTTATTTTAGTTGAAAAAGTCATAATTCCCATCCAACAGTCATTTAGAGTCAAAAGATTACATGTTAAAATTTCATCCATATTGACCATTTTGGAAACGTTCGACAGGTCCGGAGTCATCGTTTTTCATCAGAAAAGGGATTTTTGGGACTGTACCAAAAATGATTCAAAATGTCAAATGGATCGTGCCTCATGTTGAATAACCACTTTTTAACCCCTCAGAGTGACCAAAATTGCCATTTTTACAGAGTTTTTGCTTATTCAAAAGCTTTAATTTTGACCAATTTCAGGCACATAAATGACTTTAAACACACTTATTTTAGTTGAAAAAGTCATAATTCACATCCAACAGTCATTTAGAGTCTAAAGATTAAATGTTAAAATTTCATCCATATTGACCATTTTGGGAACGTTCGACAGGTCCGGAGTCATCGTTTTTCATCAGAAAATGGATTTTTGGGACTGTACCAAAAATGATTCAAAATGTCAAATGGATCGTGCCTCATATTGAATAACCACTTTTTAACCCCTCAGAGTGACCAAAATGGCCATTTTTAGAGTTTTGCTTACTCAAAAGCTTCAATTTTGACCAATTTCAGGCACATAAATGACTTTAAACACACTTATTTTAGTTGAAAAAGTCATAATTCCCATCCAACAGTCATTTAGAGTCTAAAGATTAAATGTTAAAATTTCATCCATATTGACCATTTTGGGAACGTTCGACAGGTCCGGAGTCATCGTTTTTCATCAGAAAATGGATTTTTGGGACTGTACCAAAAATGATTCAAAATGTCAAATGGATCGTGCCTCATGTTGAATAACCACTTTTTAACCCCTCAGAGTGACCAAAATGGCCATTTTTACAGAGTTTTGCTTACTCAAAAGCTTCAATTTTGACCAATTTCAGGCACATAAATGACTTTAAACACAACTATTTTAGTTGAAAAAGTCATAATTCACATCCAACAGTCATTTAGAGTCAAAAGATTAAATGTTAAAATTTCATCCATATTGACCATTTCTGGAACGTTTCACAGGTCCGGAGTCATCGTTTTTCATTAGAAAATTGATTTTGGGACTGTACCAAAAATGATTCAAAATGTCAAATGGATCGTGCCTCATGTTGAATAACCACTTTTTAACCCCTCAGAGTGACCAAAATGGCAATTTTTACAGAGTTTTGCTTACTCAAAAGCTTCAATTTTGACCAATTTCAGGCACATAAATGACTTTAAACACACTTATTTTAGTTGAAAAAGTCATAATTCCCATCCAACATTCATTTGGAGTCAAAAGATTAAATGTTAAAATTTCATCCATATTGACCATTTTGGGAACGTTCGACAGGTCCGGAGTCATCGTTTTTCATCAGAAATTGGATTTTTGGGACTGTACCAAAAATGATTCAAAATGTCAAATGGATCGTGCCTCATGTTGAATAACCACTTTTTAACCCCTCAGAGTGACCAAAATTGCCATTTTTACAGAGTTTTTGCTTATTCAAAAGCTTTAATTTTGACCAATTTCAGGCACATAAATGACTTTAAATACACTTATTTTAGTTGAAAAAGTCATAATTCCCATCCAACAGTCA
The DNA here is from genome assembly GCF_964263255.1 of Lissotriton vulgaris. Classification (NCBI taxonomy): domain Eukaryota; kingdom Metazoa; phylum Chordata; class Amphibia; order Caudata; family Salamandridae; genus Lissotriton; species Lissotriton vulgaris. The sequence goes on from NW_028250685.1 coordinate 419,027, forward strand.
TTTGGAGTCAAAAGATTAAATGTTAAAATTTCATCCATATTGACCATTTTGGGAACGTTCGACAGGTCCGGAGTCATCGTTTTTCATCAGAAAATGGATTTTTGGGACTGTACCAAAAATGATTCAAAATGTCAAATGGATCGTGCCTCATGTTGAATAACCACTTTTTAACCCCTCAGAGTGACCAAAATTGCCATTTTTACAGAGTTTTGCTTACTCAAAAGCTTTAATTTTGACCAATTTCAGGCGCATAAATGATTTTAAACACACTTATTTTAGTTGAAAAAGTCATAATTCCCATCCAACAGTCATTTAGAGTCAAAAGATTACATGTTAAAATGTCATCCATATTGACCATTTTGGAATCGTTCGACAGGTCCGGAGTCATCGTTTTTCATCAGAAAATGGATTTTTGGGACTGTACCAAAAATGATTGAAAATGTCAAATGGATCGTGCCTCATGTTGAATAACCACATTTTAACCCCTCAGAGTGACCAAAATGGCCATTTTTACAGAGTTTTGCTTACTCAAAAGCTTCAATTTTGACCAATTTCAGGCACATAAATGACTTTAAACACACTTATTTTAGTTGAAAAAGTCATAATTCCCATCCAACAGTCATTTGGAGTCAAAAGATTAAATGTTAAAATTTCATCCATATTGACCATTTTGGGAACGTTCGACAGGTCCGGAGTCATCGTTTTTCATCAGAAAATGGATTTTTGGGACTGTACCAAAAATGATTCAAAATGTCAAATGGATCGTGCCTCATGTTGAATAACCACTTTTTAACCCCTCAGAGTGACCAAAATTGCCATTTTTACAGAGTTTTTGCTTATTCAAAAGCTTTAATTTTGACCAATTTCAGGCACATAAATGACTTTAAACACACTTATTTTAGTTGAAAAAGTCATAATTCACATCCAACAGTCATTTAGAGTCAAAAGATTAAATGTTAAAATTTCATCCATATTGACCATTTTGGGAACGTTCGACAGGTCCGGAGTCATCGTTTTTCATCAGAAAATTGATTTTTGGGACTGTACCAAAAATGATTCAAAATGTCAAATGGATCGTGCCTCATGTTGAATAACCACTTTTTAACCCCTCAGAGTGACCAACATTGCCATTTTTACAGAGTTTTGCTTACTCAAAAGCTTTAATTTTGACCAATTTCAGGCGCATAAATGATTTTAAACACACTTATTTTAGTTGAAAAAGTCATAATTCCCATCCAACAGTCATTTAGAGTCAAAAGATTACATGTTAAAATTTCATCCATATTGACCATTTTGGAATCGTTCGACAGGTCCGGAGTCATCGTTTTTCATCAGAAAATGGATTTTTGGGACTGTACCAAAAATGATTCAAAATGTCAATTGGATCGTGCCTCATGTTGAATAACCACTTTTTAACCCCTCAGAGTGACCAAAATGGCCATTTTTACAGAGTTTTGCTTACTCAAAAGCTTCAATTTTGACCAATTTCAGGCACATAAATGACTTTAAACACACTTGATTTAGTTGAAAAAGTCATAATTCACATCCGACAGTCATTTAGAGTCAAAAGATTAAATGTTAAAATTTCATCCATATTGACCATTTTGGAAATGTTCGACAGGTCCGGAGTCATCGTTTTTCATCAGAAAAGGGATTTTTGGGACTGTACCAAAAATGATTCAAAATGTCAAATGGATCGTGCCTCATGTTGAATAACCACTTTTTAACCCCTCAGAGTGACCAAAATTGCCATTTTTACAGAGTTTTTGCTTATTCAAAAGCTTTAATTTTGACCAATTTCAGGCACATAAATGACTTTAAACACACTTATTTTAGTTGAAAAAGTCATAATTCACATCCAACAGTCATTTAGAGTCTAAAGATTAAATGTTAAAATTTCATCCATATTGACCATTTTGGGAACGTTCGACAGGTCCGGAGTCATCGTTTTTCATCAGAAAATGGATTTTTGGGACTGTACCAAAAATGATTCAAAATGTCAAATGGATCGTGCCTCATATTGAATAACCACTTTTTAACCCCTCAGAGTGACCAAAATGGCCATTTTTAGAGTTTTGCTTACTCAAAAGCTTCAATTTTGACCAATTTCAGGCACATAAATGACTTTAAACACACTTATTTTAGTTGAAAAAGTCATAATTCCCATCCAACAGTCATTTAGAGTCTAAAGATTAAATGTTAAAATTTCATCCATATTGACCATTTTGGGAACGTTCGACAGGTCCGGAGTCATCGTTTTTCATCAGAAAATGGATTTTTGGGACTGTACCAAAAATGATTCAAAATGTCAAATGGATCGTGCCTCATGTTGAATAACCACTTTTTAACCCCTCAGAGTGACCAAAATGGCCATTTTTACAGAGTTTTGCTTACTCAAAAGCTTCAATTTTGACCAATTTCAGGCACATAAATGACTTTAAACACAACTATTTTAGTTGAAAAAGTCATAATTCACATCCAACAGTCATTTAGAGTCAAAAGATTAAATGTTAAAATTTCATCCATATTGACCATTTCTGGAACGTTTCACAGGTCCGGAGTCATCGTTTTTCATTAGAAAATTGATTTTGGGACTGTACCAAAAATGATTCAAAATGTCAAATGGATCGTGCCTCATGTTGAATAACCACTTTTTAACCCCTCAGAGTGACCAAAATGGCAATTTTTACAGAGTTTTGCTTACTCAAAAGCTTCAATTTTGACCAATTTCAGGCACATAAATGACTTTAAACACACTTATTTTAGTTGAAAAAGTCATAATTCCCATCAAACATTCATTTGGAGTCAAAAGATTAAATGTTAAAATTTCATCCATATTGACCATTTTGGGAACGTTCGACAGGTCCGGAGTCATCGTTTTTCATCAGAAATTGGATTTTTGGGACTGTACCAAAAATGATTCAAAATGTCAATTGGATCGTGCCTCATGTTGAATAACCACTTTTTAACCCCTCAGAGTGACCAAAATGGCCATTTTTACAGAGTTTTGCTTACTCAAAAGCTTCAATTTTGACCAATTTCAGGCACATAAATGACTTTAAACACACTTGATTTAGTTGAAAAAGTCATAATTCACATCCGACAGTCATTTAGAGTCAAAAGATTAAATGTTAAAATTTCATCCATATTGACCATTTTGGAAACGTTCGACAGGTCCGGAGTCATCGTTTTTCATCAGAAAATGGATTTTTGGGACTGTACCAAAAATGATTCAAAATGTCAAATGGATCGTGCCTCATGTTGAATAACCACTTTTTAACCCCTCAGAGTGACCAAAATTGCCATTTTTACAGAGTTTTTGCTTATTCAAAAGCTTTAATTTTGACCAATTTCAGGCACATAAATGACTTTAAACACACTTATTTTAGTTGAAAAAGTCATAATTCCCATCCAACAGTCATTTGGAGTCAAAAGATTAAATGTTAAAATTTCGTCCATATTGACCATTTTGGGAACGTTCGACAGGTCCGGAGTCATCGTTTTTCATCAGAAAATGGATTTTTGGGACTGTACCAAAAATGATTCAAAATGTCAAATGGATCGTGCCTCATGTTGAATAACCACTTTTTAACCCCTCAGAGTGACCAACATTGCCATTTTTACAGAGTTTTGCTTACTCAAAAGCTTTAATTTTGACCAATTTCAGGCGCATAAATGATTTTAAACACACTTATTTTAGTTGAAAAAGTCATAATTCCCATCCAACAGTCATTTAGAGTCAAAAGATTACATGTTAAAATGTCATCCATATTGACCATTTTGGAATCGTTCGACAGGTCCGGAGTCATCGTTTTTCATCAGAAAATGGATTTTTGGGACTGTACCAAAAATGATTCAAAATGTCAAATGGATCGTGCCTCATGTTGAATAACCACTTTTTAACCCCTCAGAGTGACCAAAATGGCCATTTTTACAGAGTTTTGCTTACTCAAAAGCTTCAATTTTGACCAATTTCAGGCACATAAATGACTTTAAACACACTTATTTTAGTTGAAAAAGTCATAATTCCCATCCAACAGTCATTTGGAGTCAAAAGATTAAATGTTAAAATTTCATCCATATTGACCATTTTGGGAACGTTCGACAGGTCCGGAGTCATCGTTTTTCATCAGAAAATGGATTTTTGGGACTGTACCAAAAATGATTCAAAATGTCAAATGGATCGTGCCTCATGTTGAATAACCACTTTTTAACCCCTCAGAGTGACCAAAATTGCCATTTTTACAGAGTTTTTGCTTATTCAAAAGCTTTAATTTTGACCAATTTCAGGCACATAAATGACTTTAAACACACTTATTTTAGTTGAAAAAGTCATAATTCACATCCAACAGTCATTTAGAGTCAAAAGATTAAATGTTAAAATTTCATCCATATTGACCATTTTGGGAACGTTCGACAGGTCCGGAGTCATCGTTTTTCATCAGAAAATTGATTTTTGGGACTGTACCAAAAATGATTCAAAATGTCAAATGGATCGTGCCTCATGTTGAATAACCACTTTTTAACCCCTCAGAGTGACCAACATTGCCATTTTTACAGAGTTTTGCTTACTCAAAAGCTTTAATTTTGATCAATTTCAGGCGCATAAATGATTTTAAACACACTTATTTTAGTTGAAAAAGTCATAATTCCCATCCAACAGTCATTTAGAGTCAAAAGATTACATGTTAAAATGTCATCCATATTGACCATTTTGGAATCGTTCGACAGGTCCGGAGTCATCGTTTTTCATCAGAAAATGGATTTTTGGGACTGTACCAAAAATGATTCAAAATGTCAATTGGATCGTGCCTCATGTTGAATAACCACTTTTTAACCCCTCGGAGTGACCAAAATGGCCATTTTTACAGAGTTTTGCTTACTCAAAAGCTTCAATTTTGACCAATTTCAGGCACATAAATGACTTTAAACACACTTGATTTAGTTGAAAAAGTCATAATTCACATCCGACAGTCATTTAGAGTCAAAAGATTAAATGTTAAAATTTCATCCATATTGACCATTTTGGGAACGTTCGACAGGTCCGGAGTCATCGTTTTTCATCAGAAAATTGATTTTTGGGACTGTACCAAAAATGATTCAAAATGTCAAATGGATCGTGCCTCATGTTGAATAACCACTTTTTAACCCCTCAGAGTGACCAACATTGCCATTTTTACAGAGTTTTGCTTACTCAAAAGCTTTAATTTTGATCAATTTCAGGCGCATAAATGATTTTAAACACACTTATTTTAGTTGAAAAAGTCATAATTCCCATCCAACAGTCATTTAGAGTCAAAAGATTACATGTTAAAATGTCATCCATATTGACCATTTTGGAATCGTTCGACAGGTCCGGAGTCATCGTTTTTCATCAGAAAATGGATTTTTGGGACTGTACCAAAAATGATTCAAAATGTCAAATGGATTGTGCCTCATGTTGAATAACCACTTTTTAACCCCTCAGAGTGACCAAAATGGCCATTTTTACAGAGTTTTGCTTACTCAAAAGCTTCAATTTTGACCAATTTCAGGCACATAAATGACTTTAAACACAACTATTTTAGTTGAAAAAGTCATAATTCACATCCAACAGTCATTTAGAGTCAAAAGATTAAATGTTAAAATTTCATCCATATTGACCATTTTGGAAACGTTCGACAGGTCCGGAGTCATCGTTTTTCATCAGAAAATGGATTTTTGGGACTGTACCAAAAATGATTCAAAATGTCAAATGGATCGTGCCTCATGTTGAATAACCACTTTTTAACCCCTCAGAGTGACCAAAATTGCCATTTTTACAGTTTTTGCTTATTCAAAAGCTTTAATTTTGACCAATTTCAGGCACATAAATGACTTTAAACACACTTATTTTAGTTGAAAAAGTCATAATTCACATCCAACTGTCATTTAGAGTCAAAAGATTAAATGTTAAAATTTCATCCATATTGACCATTTCTGGAACGTTCCACAGGTCCGGAGTCATCGTTTTTCATCAGAAAATTGATTTTTGGGACTGTACCAAAAATGATTCAAAATGTCAAATGGATCGTGCCTCATGTTGAATAACCACTTTTTAACCCCTCAGAGTGACCAAAATGGCAATTTTTACAGAGTTTTGCTTACTCAAAAGCTTCAATTTTGACCAATTTCAGGCACATAAATGACTTTAAACACACTTATTTTAGTTGAAAAAGTCATAATTCCCATCCAACAGTCATTTGGAGTCAAAAGATTAAATGTTAAAATTTCATCCATATTGACCATTTTGGGAACGTTCGACAGGTCCGGAGTCATCGTTTTTCATCAGAAAATTGATTTTTGGGACTGTACCAAAAATGATTCAAAATGTCAAATGGATCGTGCCTCATGTTGAATAACCACTTTTTAACCCCTCAGAGTGACCAAAATTGCCATTTTTACAGAGTTTTTGCTTATTCAAAAGCTTTAATTTTGACCAATTTTAGGCATATAAATGACTTTAAACACACTTATTTTAGTTGAAAAAGTCATAATTCACATCCAACAGTCATTTAGAGTCTAAAGATTAAATGTTAAAATTTCATCCATATTGACCATTTTGGGAACGTTCGACAGGTCCGGAGTCATCGTTTTTCATCAGAAAATGGATTTTTGGGACTGTACCAACAATGATTCAAAATGTCAATTGGATCGTGCCTCATGTTGAATAACCACTTTTTAACCCCTCAGAGTGACCAAAATGGCCATTTTTACAGAGTTTTGCTTACTCAAAAGCTTCAATTTTGACCAATTTCAGGCACATAAATGACTTTAAACACACTTATTTTAGTCGAAAAGGTCATAATTCACATCCAACAGTCATTTAGAGTCAAAAGATTACATGTTAAAATTTCATCCATATTGACCATTTTGGAATCGTTCGACAGGTCCGGAGTCATCATTTTTCATCAGAAAATGGATTTTTGGGACTGTACCAAAAATGATTCAAAATGCCTCATGTTGAATAACCACTTTTTAACCCCTCAGAGTGACCAAAATGGCCATTTTTACAGAGTTTTGCTTACTCAAAAGCTTCAATTTTGACCAATTTCAGGCACATAAATGACTTTAAACACACTTGATTTAGTTGAAAAAGTCATAATTCACATCCAACAGTCATTTAGAGTCAAAAGATTAAATGTTACAATTTCATCCATATTGACCATTTTGGAAACGTTCGACAGGTCCGGAGTCATCGTTTTTCATCAGAAAATGGATTTTTGGGACTGTACCAAAAATGATTCAAAATGTCAAATGGATCGTGCCTCGTGTTGAATAACCACTTTTTAACCCCTCAGAGTGACCAACATTGCCATTTTTACGGAGTTTCGCTTACTCAAAAGCTTCAATTTTGACTAATTTCAGGCACAGAAATGACTTTAAACACACT